>NC_029781.3:18906520-18908301 GCF_000817695.3 Arachis duranensis
CATCAAAATTTTTTCAAAATTATGTTCTTGATGTTCATCATGATCTTCATAGTGTTCTTGGTGTTCATCTTGACATTCATAGCATTCTTGCATGCATCTTGTGTCTTGATCCAAAATTTTTATGTTTTGGGTCATTTTTGTGTTTTCATTCAATATTTAAAAATCAAAAATATCTTTTCCTTATTTTCCTCTAAAATTTCGAAATTTTGGGTTGACTTGGTCAAAATTTTTTTTTAGTTGTTTCTTACAAGTCAAGTCAAAATTTCAAGTTTAAAAATCTTATCTTTTCAAAATCTTTTTCAAAAATCATATCTTTTACATTTTTTTTATTTTCGAAAATTTCAAAAATATTTTTCAAAATATTTTCAAAATCTTTTTCTTATCTTTTTATCCAATTTTCGAAAAATTAGCTAACAATTAATGTGATTGGTTCAAAAATTTGAAGTTTGTTACTTTCTTGTTAAGAAAGGTTCAATCTTTAAATTCTAGAATCTTATCTTGTAGTTTCTTGTTAGTTAAGTAATTTTAAAAATTAAATCTTTTTCAAAATATCTTTTTCTTAAAAATCTTTTTATCTTTTTTATCTTATCTTTTTCAAAAATTTTATCTTTTTCAAAATTTGATTTCAAAATATCTTATCTAACTTCTTATCCTCTTATCTTTTTCAAAATTTGATTTCAAATCTTTTTTTCAATCAACTAACTAACTTTTTGTTTGTTTCTTATCTTTTTCAAAACCACTTAACTACATCTCTCCCTTCTATTTTCGAAAATCCTCCCTCTCTTTTTCAAAAATTCTTTTCAATTGTTTTACATTTTAATTTTAAACTTATTTTATTTTTAATTTTCGAAAACTACTAACCTCTCTTTCAAAAATTATTTTCGAAAATTCTTTTCTCTTTTCTTCTTCTATTTAATTATTCAATTACTAACACTTCTCTTCACCTCTCTTCATCTAAGAATCCAAACTTCTTATATCCCTTGTATTTGGATTCTTCACCCCTTCTTCTTCTACTAACATAAGGGAATCTCTATACTGTGACATAGAGGATTCCTTTTTCTTTTCTTGTTTTCTTCTCTTTCTTATGAGCAGGAACAAGGATAAAGGCACTCTTGTTGAAGCTGATCCAGAACCTGAAAGGACTCTGAAGAGAAAATTAAGAGAAGCTAAATTACAACAATCCAGAAATAACCTTTCAGAAATTTTCGAACAGGAGAAGGACATGGCAGCCGAAAATAATAATAATAATAATGCAAGGAGAATGCTTGGTGACTTCACAAAGCCAACATCCAAGTTTGATGGAAGAAGCATCTCCATTCCTGCCATTGGAGCCAATAACTTTGAGCTTAAGCCTCAACTAGTTGCATTAATGCAACAAAACTGCAAGTTTTATGGACTTCCATCTGAAGATCCTTATCAGTTCTTAACTGAGTTCTTGCAAGTCTGTGATACTGTAAAGACAAATGGAGTTAATCCTGAAGTCTACAGACTCATGCTTTTCCCTTTTGCTGTAAAAGACAGAGCTAGAATATGGTTGGATTCACAACCTAAAGATAGCCTGGACTCCTGGGATAAGCTAGTCACTGCCTTCTTGGATAAATTCTTTCCTCCACAAAAGCTGAGCAAGCTGAGAGTGGATGTTCAAACCTCCAAACAAAAAGATGGTGAATCCCTCTATAAAGCTTGGGAAAGATACAAGCAGCTAACCAAAAGATGTCCATCTGACATGTTTTCAAAATGGACCTTATTAGATATATTCTATTATGGTCTCTCTGAATTTT
>NC_029781.3:18914288-18928530 GCF_000817695.3 Arachis duranensis
TAATCTGCCTAACTGAGATTTACAAGGTGACCATAGCTTGCTTCATACCAACAATCTCTGTGGATTCGACCCTTACTCACGAAGGTTTATTACTTGGACGACCCAGTACACTTGCTGGTTAGTTGAACGAGATTGTGAAGACAATAAACAATGCCTTCAGAGTATACATCCTTTATAAATACATACAAGTGATCACAATTTCGTCCACCACATGTTCATAACTAAATTAAAAAAATTACCTGGAAATGAGGACTTCAGTTCTTCAACGCTGCTGACGCTTCTCTATTTCTTTCTCTCAGAGGCAGACGCTGACGGCGAAGTGGCTGAGGGCGCGACGGTGCTGAGGGCGCGACGGTGCTGAGGTCGCGATGCTGCTGAGGGCGCGACGCTGCTGAAGGCGCGAGGAGATGACTGCGTTGAGGGCTTCAGGCGTTCTGTCTCTCACAGTGGTGGCCGGTGGGTCGTGGTGGGTCGTGGCCTCATGGCCTCGTGGTCGTGGGTGTTGTTCTGTGGGAGTGGGAGTGTGGGTGTGGGACGCTGAGGCTGGAGTGAAGCACGAAGACGAAACTGACAAAGGAGAAAAGGGAATTAGGGTTCCCACATTGCAAAACGACGGCGTTTTGCTGCTAGGTTAAAAAGCCGGCCGGGTCCCGGTTCGGTTCGACCGACTAGTAACCGGCCGGTTCGTTGGTTCAATGCCGATTATCAAATTCTGCGGTTTCCTTTGTTGACCAAACCGTTTTAGCATCCGGTTCACGGTTCGATCGGTTCGAACCGGTTTTCAGAACATTGAAAAAATGATATGCCTTCCAAGTTTTCATGTGTTGCACATTTATGATCAAGCTTTTATGTTCGGTACCTTTATGTTTGATTGTCTTTTGATTTTAAAATGTTTGTTTAGCATAGTTTTCTTGTGGCTTAACAATAATGATGCTTGATATTTCACAACATTATACTTTTCGAAAATTGCTTGCACTCAATATTTCAAAAATGCATCAGAGAACAGTTCTTTGAAAAGAAGGATTGAGGAATAAAAGATTTAGAGGCAAGCAAAATATTAAGAGAAGTGGTGGTTCTAGTTATATAATTGTGTATTGGGGTTGCATGTTTATGAAAACTTGCATGGGAGCTCATAGGCAGGAAATAGAGTTCAAAGAAGTATTGTGGAGATTCTCAAATATTTATTGATCCAAGAAACAGCAACAAAAGAAAATAAAAGAAACAGAGAAACAAAAAAACATGGCAAAAGGCTCTGAGCATCAATTACTAGGAAGAAAAAGAAAGAAATAGGAACTCAAAGATTTTATACTAGTTTAGTGTTGTGATGACAAGTCATCTTATACTAGTTTTACTAGCATTTTTTACTTGTTTCTATTAGATTTTATGCACTTTCTTGCACAATAAATAAGTGATTGGAGTGAAATTTCATGTTTATATTGACTCAATCAAACATTGTGGATTTTATACAAAATCATGAGATTTATGCACAATTTAGTTAATTATTATGAATGATACAAAACCTTATGATTTTGATGAGACTTTGATGGCATGTTTGATTGATGACAAGTGAAAAAAATGAGAGGAAGAAACAAAGAAGGAAGAAGTGCAGGAGAATGCTACGTTCATTTGATGAACGCTATGTTCACAAGTAACGTGCACACGTACAAGGCGCTTACGCACAGGAAGACACTTTTGGAGATCTACGCGTACGCATGCATGGTGCGCACGCGTGGAAGGAGGATCAACGTTCACCAGCAATGAACGCTACGTTCACTTTGAATGAGTGCCTGCGATACTTTCAGAATTGGAATTTGAATTTGGTCTCTGACGTGCACGCGTGCATGAGGCGGTCGCATCGGTGTGATGATAGTGGTGGTTGGCACAAATGCGTACATGATGCTGGAGTGCAGAAGTGATATTTTACCATCCACGCGTACGCGCAAAGGACGCGCACGCGTAAGGAGAATTCATGGCACGAACGTAGCATTCAGTTAATAAACGCTACCAAGGGACGCGCACGCATGCAAGGTACACGCAAGCATGGCTGAGACTGAAAATAGTATCGACGCGCACGCATGTGTTACGCTCACGCGTCGATGGTGCAACAATGCAAGGGACGCGCACGCACATAGGACGTACACGCGTTGGTGAACGAACGATGCGTTCTCTTTGAGAACGTTACATTCGCCTGATGCTGCATAGAAGTACCTGTTCTGACCCACTTCATCAAAGGCCAAAAAGCCCACTCCAAGTACTTGGATAACTGAATTAGAAAGTGTATAAATAGAAGAAAATTTAACTTCATGAGGGACTTTTCTTTACACCTCCTTTTTACTTCTTCTTTTTAGTTCTTCTTTGGAACTTTTCCTTGAGTTAGCAAGTAGATCTGAGTTTAATTTTTCTTTTCTATTCTTCATCTTCTGCATTTTTTCTTTTTTGTTTTGTGCTAGAGCAATGATGAACTAAACCCCAATTTCATTAGGGGGAGGAGCTCTATTGTAATTTCCATGAATCAATGAAATTCTTCTTCTTCTCAATTCAATTTGGTAGCTATTGGGTAACTTCTGTTTTGATTGTGAATTATTCACTCCGGAAGGGTTTTTAATTCAGTGAATGTGGGTGTGAGCCTCGAAAGAAGAATCACCTTCATTTGGACTGAAGCTCTATCCATCACTACTCTCTGGATCATCACCATTCGGGAGGAATTGAGATCTTGAGAAGTAGTGTGGCTCATAGATGAGAGATATGCACTTAACCTCTTCTCATGATTACTAGATCAAGAAATTGGCAGGTTGATTATGATTAGAGAAATTGGGTCATCAAGGAATTGGGATCCAATCACTTTCAATCTGCCATAGATCTTTCAACATGATTTAGAAAGGAGTTGAGACCTAATTGATTCACGAAGGAATGCAATATCTCCAATCCCTAATGAATCATTTTCTTTGAATTTCTTCAACTCAGATCTCTCTAATTTTACTGCATTTTACATTGTTTATTTCTGTTTGAGTCCCAAACACCCAATTCCCCTTTATAATTCATGCAAATTTAAGCATCTTTGTCATTTAAGTTTTTGCAATTTAAATTTTCTGCACTTTAAGATTCAGTTATTTACCTTTATTGCCATTCAAGATTCAGTCCTTTTAATTTCTTGCACTTTAAGTTTCAGTTAATTTAGCTTCTTGCCATTTACTTTTCAAGCTCTTTACATTCTGCAATTTCAATTTCCTGCAAATTTACCTTCCATCAATCACAAATTATTCAAAGCACCACTTGCTAACTTGACTAAATTCATCACCATACTAAAGTTGCTTGATCCATCAATCCCTGTGGGATTGACCTCACTTTTGTGAGTTATTACTACTTGATGTGACCCGGTACACTTTCTAGCTAGTTTGTGTGGAAATCTAATTTTTCATCCATCAGTCACCACTCATAGCACTAGGAGCACCATAACTCTCAGCAGGAGGTTCGGCTACAATCTTCCTGTCTAGAACTTCTGTCCTGACTGGGGTCTGAAGATCTGTTGCTAACTTAGCCAATCTCTGCGAGGGAGAGAACCTGTTCAGGAATTTGTTAACAACCTTATCCTAGGTGTTCACACTTCCTTTGCGTACAATATACCACCATTCTTTTGCTCGATCTCTCAAAGCAAATGGGAATAGTTTTAGCTTGTGGAATTCAGGGTCCACTCCATTGGTCTCTGTAGTGTCACAGAATTGCAAGAAGTTAGTGATGAACCTACTAGGGTCTTCCTGTGGATGTCCATGAAACTGAAACTTCTAAAACACTGAGGCGATCAGTTGTGGGTTGACCTCAAAGCTTCTTGCTCCGGTAGGAGGTACAGTGATATTTTCTCCATATAAATCAGGAGAGTAGTCAATAAGAACCTTGCTTGCCTCTCCTTCAGGTTCGGCCATGTCTTCAGCTTCTTGTTCAAAATTTTCTGAAAGGTCTCTTATGGAGTGTTGTGCTTTAATTTGTTGCAAGAAGCTCCTCCTTAAAGTCCTCTCAGGTTCAGGATCTAGATTAAAGAGAGGCTCTTTATTCCTGTTTCTGGTCATAAACAAGAAATGAAAAAAAAGAAAGAAAGGAAGCTTCTATGTCTGATTTGAGTATAGAGAGCTCCCATTGAGATGTGAAGAAAGAAAAGAAAGATAGAAAAGTGAAGATAAAAGAAGAGAGAGGAGAAGAATTCGAATAACATAAGTAGAGATGAGAAGAATTAGAAATAAATAATTAAAATAATTTTGTTTTTGTTTTGTTTAATAATTAAATTCAAAAATTAAGGTTAATTAATTAAAAAGAATTGAAAATTAGTTAATGAATTTTTGAAAGAGAAGAGAGAGAAATAGAAGGGAATTTTTGAAAATTAGGAGAGAGAAGAACTAGTTAGGAAGTTTTGAAAAAGAAGACAGAGAAGAATGAGTGATTAATTAGAAAAGATTTGAAAACAAGATAAGATAGAAGATTAGAAAAGATTTGATTTTAAAATTGAAATTAGAAAAGATAAGATAAACTAAAAAGATTTGAAAAAATATAAGATTTTGATTTTTGAATTTTAAATTTTGAAATTTGAAATAAGATAAGATAGGATTTTGGAAAAGATAAGATTTTTTAAAAAGATATGATTTTAAAATGATTTAAATTTTGAAATTTAAAATTAAGATAAGATAAGATAAAAATTTTGAAATTAAAATCTGAATTTTTAATGAAATTTTTTGAAAATTAATTTAAAATAAAGATAGAAAAGATTTTTTTTTTTGAATTTAATGAGGAAAGAGAAAAACAACAAAAAGACACCAAACTTAAAATTGTCAGATATAAAGCACACAATTTTCAAAAATTTAAAGAAAAACACAAAGGGACACCAAACTTAAAAATTTTATGATCAAAACAAAAAGAAAAACAAGAACATTTTGAAGATTAAGAAGAACACCAAGAACAAAACTCAAAAAATTCAAAGAACACAAGAACATGTAAAAGACACCAAACTTAAAATTTTTGAAAACCAAAACACAAATATTTCGAAAACTATAAAAGAAAAACACAAGAAGACACCAAACTTAAAGATTGACACAAGAGTCAAACAAAAAGACACTAATTTTGAAAATTTTTAGAAAAAAGACTCAAAGAATTTGAAAATTACCAACAACAAGAACAAAAGACTCAAACCAAAAACAAAGATTAAACAAAGAAAAGAAAAATTTTTGAAAAGGTTTTTTATTTCTTTTCGAAAATAAAGAAGAAGAAACTAAAAAGAAAAGCTAACAAAATTAAAGATAATACCTAATCTAAGGAACAAGATAATCCTTCAGTTGTCCAAACTCGAACAATCCCCGGCACTGGCCCCAAAAACTTGGTGCACAAATCCCCACACTTAGTACAACTGTACCAGCAAGTGCACTGGGTTGTCCAAGTAATACCTGAGCGAGTCAGGGTCGATCCCACGAGGATTGTGGTTTGAAGCAAGCTATGGTTATCTTGCAGGTCTTAGTCAGGCGAATCAAGATGTTGTTGGTTTGAATTTGGTTAAAAGCATAAAAGGGTAATCAAAACTCAAAAGTTGTGTAAACTATGATAAGAAGATGGTTAAGGCTTGGAGATGCTTTGTCCTTCTGGATTAACTCTAGTATTGCTGTCTTCTTCAATTGTGAATGATTTTTTTTCTATGGCAGGTTGTATGTGATCAATGCCGTATGGCCGTAGTCATTAATCTCCTCTGATTCAGATCAAACGCCGTATGGCCGCGGTCATCCAATCTGGACGGGGGTGAAACTCTACCAGTCTGTTTCCTTGGTAATCCTACTCAAAATGCCACAAACAAGGTTGAATCTTCCGGATTAGAAAATGATGCGCCTTTGGGTTCTAGCCTCTACCACAGAGACCCTAATCTCCCCATACCTCGACTGAACTGGTGTCTCGAGAAGTCCCCAACGAAGCCGTGGATTAGCCGTCTAAGAAATGTATAATCAAGCTGGCGGTTGGATGCTTTCCAGTCACGTATTCACATGAACCCAAGAAGACACGGGTGGTTGTCAGGCACGCGGTCTTAGTATGAAGAATGGAGCTGATTGTCACGGACCATCCCATCCATCATGTTGAAAAATGAATATACATCTTAAAATTGAATCAAACACGGATTGAAGAGAAACAGTAATACTTTTATTAATCCATAGAACTCAGCAAGGCTCCTCCCCTCAACCTAGGAGGTTTAGAAACTTATACTGATAGAAAATACAAGCATAGAATTTGAAAATATGGTAAAAGGTCTCAGAAGATCCTTAACAAAGAGTGATCTTCTACTTTAAATACTAAACTAATGACTAGTAAGGGTAAAATAGTCTTTTTAGTGCTAAAATCCACTTCTAGAGCCCACTTGGTGAGTGTTTGGGCTAAGAATTGATGAGATCCACGTGCTATGAGGTCTCTAGGGTGTTGAACACTGGCTAGAGGGTCTTCTTTGGGTGTTTGGACACTGGTCTCTTCTCCTTGGGCACTGGACGCCTGAAAGGGGGCAGGAGGCTGGCGTTGGATGCTAGTTTTGGACCTTCTAATCTGATGCAAAGTATGGACTATTATATATTATGAGTGCAAGGAGGTCAGATCCGGACAACATTTGCAGTGCTTTCTCTGTCTTTGAATCAGATTTTTGCTCCAACTCCTCAATTTTAGCCAGAAAATACCTGAAATTGAACAAAAACACACAAACTCAAACTAGAATCCAAAAATGGGAATTTAACACTAAAACCTATGAAAACTTAATAAAAATTAAACAAAAATACTAAAAATTACATGAAAATGATACCAAAAAGCATATAAAATATCCGCTCATCAACGGTGTCAAATGAGCAAGAGCTGCTTTATCAGTGCCCAGATGTAGTGTTAAATGAGCAAGGGTTCTCACATTTTCGTGAACGGACGAGGGTAAATAAGCTAGTTCACAAAGTAAAAGGTAAAGGTCGAAGTGATAGAAGGTTGAGATTTGGGACATGGAACATAGGCACTCTAACAGGAAAATCCATGGAGGTGGTGGACACCATGACAAGGACAAAGATTAACATTTTGTGCCTACAAGAAATAAAAATGGGTTGGTACGAAGGCTAGGGAGTTGGATACATCTGGTTTCAAACATTGGTATACAGAAAAGGTGAAGAATAGGAATGGGGTTGGTATTATTGTGGATAAGTAGTGGAAGAAGGACATAGTGGATATGAAGAGGGTGGAAAATTGGATCATCTCTATCAAACCTTTGGTGGAGGGAGGTGCTTTTCATGTTATTATCGCCTATGCACCGCAAGTGGGTTCGGACGAACAACACAAGATAAGGTTTTAAGAGGATCTAGAGAGTTTGGTCCAAGACATACCTTCGGGAGATAAGATTGTCTTAGGAGGAGATTTAAATGGCCATGTTGGAAGAGAAGTGACTGGGTATAGAAGTATTCACGGAGGCCATGGTTTCGGGGTGATCAATACCGAGGGTAAAACTATTTTGGACTTTTCCTCAACTTTTGACCTTCTCATCCCAAATACATGTTTTACAAAGAGAGACAAACATCTTATAACCTATAAGAGTGGCATAACAAGCTCTCAAATTAACTACTTCTTATTGAGGAGAGTCTACCAGAAATTTTTTATTAATTGTAAAATTATCTCGAGAGAGAGTTTGACAACACAACATAGGATACTCGTCATGGATTTTTGCCATTTAGCAAAAGTTGAGGAAAAGACATCATACGAAGAACCCAAGGACGAGGTGGTGGTGGATGAAATGTGAGGAACAAAGAAGCTTCCTATGACGGGTAGGAGAAGAGGCAAAGCGGGATGGAAATGGAAGCGCGGAAGAGATGTAGAGGGAGATGGCAGAAGTTATTAGAAGAATAACAAAAGAAAGTTTTGGTGAATCTAAAGGAACTGGACCAAGAGACAAGGAGTCCTTGTGGTGGAATGCGAGTGTACAAGAAAAGATAAAGATAAAAAGGGAGTGCTTTAAAGAGTGGTATTTATGCCGCAATGTAGATAATTTGGAAAAATATAAGGTGGCTAAAAAAGAGACAAAAGTAGCTGTAAGTGAAGCAAGAACAAGAGCATATGAGGGTCTCTACCAGTCTTTGGGCATGAAAGAAGGAGAAAAAGGTATATATAGAATCACAAAGAGTCGTGAAATAAGAACGAGAGATTTAGATCAGGTTAAGCGCATAAAGGATAAGGATGGAGATGTGTTGGCTCAAGAGGAGAAGATTAATGAAAGGTGGAAGAGCTACTTCTACAAGTTATTTAATGAAGGACATAAGACTCTTCCGAGCCTTGGTCGGTTATGCACAACGGAAGAAGATCAAAACTTTGACTACTATCGAAAGATTCGAGACTTCGAGGTAAAAGAGACTCTAAAGCAGATGGAAAATGGCAGGACAGTAGGACTTGATAATATCCCAATTGAGGTTTGAAAGGGCATTGGAGAAAAAGGCATCAACTGTTTAACCAAGCTTTTTAATGAGATTTTAAGGTCAAAGAAGATGCTTGATGAGTGGAGAAAGAGCACCTTGGTACCTATCTACAAGAATAAGGGGAATATACAAAGTTACGAAAACTATAGAGGGATCAAACTCATGAGCCTTACCATGAAGTTATGGAAAAGGGTGATAGAACGGAGGTTGAGAAAAGAGACACAAGTAACAGAGAACCAATTTGGATTTATGCCTGGCAGATCCACTACCGAAGCGATATAACTGTTAAGAAGGATGATGGAGAGGTATCACAATAATAAAATGGACCTACATATGGTGTTTATTGATTTGGAAAAAACATATGATAGGGTGCCAAGGGAGGTCTTATGGAAGGTCTTAGAAAAGAGTTGAGTAAGGATCACATATATTCGTGCAATTAAATACATGTATGATGAGGCCACAACTAGTGTGAAGACTCAAGGTGGTGTGACAGAGGAATTCCCTATTGGTATAGGATTACACCAGGGATCATCCTTAAGTCCATGCCTTTTCACATTAGTCTTGGAAGTACTCACAGAGCACATCCAAGAGCCTGTGCCATGGTGCATGCTTTTTGCCGATGATATCGTCCTTATGAAAGAGTCAAGGGAAGACCGCCTAAATAAGAAGTTAGACTTATGGAGAGAAGCTCTAGAAGTATAGTCTATGCATAAGCCATAAGAAGATAGAATATATGAAATGTAAGTTTGGTCTGAGAAGGAAAAACCCTAATATAGAGGTGAAGATTGGAGAAACATCCTACGAAAAGTTAAAAGTTTAAGTATCTTGGGTGCATCATACAGGATAATAGAGAGATTGAACATGATGTAAATCATAGGATTCAAGCAGGTTGGTCAAAATGGCGGAATGCATCTAGTTTTATATGCGACAAAAAAGTTCCTTTAAAACTTAAAGGTAAATTCTATAGCACTGCTATAAGATCGGCTATGCTTTATGGTACGGAGTGTTGGGTGGCCAAAATGGAGCACGAACATAAGCTGCGTGTGGCAGAGATGAAGATGTTGAGATGGATGAGTGGTTATACGCGATTAGATAAAATAAGGAACGAGGATATAAGAGAGAGAGTTGGAGTAGCA
This sequence comes from Arachis duranensis, assembly GCF_000817695.3. Lineage (NCBI taxonomy): Eukaryota > Viridiplantae > Streptophyta > Magnoliopsida > Fabales > Fabaceae > Arachis > Arachis duranensis. The sequence continues at coordinate 18,923,872 of NC_029781.3, forward strand.
CCCATTGTAGAAATGAATGTAGAATTGCGTCTCAGGTGGTTTGAACATGTGGGAAGAATACCGACAGAACACCCAGTCAAGAGGGTGGATGAGATAGAAGATAGACAAAGGGTGAGAGGCAGAGGAAGACCTAAGAAGACCATCTATGAGGTGGTCAAACGAGATCTACATGTAAATGTTTTCTCTGTAGACATGATGCATGACAGAGCTCAATGGTGTCGTTTGATTCATTTATCTATATCCTACTCCGGTTAAGCGGCACAGGGTTGTAAACCGTACTTGATCATTGGGTTGTGTTTGTTCGCGAGAATGGATTCCTAGTCAACTCAGTTTGGGGGGTGTGGACACACTTGCGTGAATTCGGGTAACGGTTACAGGGGAGAAATCGAAAGGAAACTGTACCCAACCAGGGATGGACGTATAAGAATCCCTTATTTTTTTTCAGAAATAGATCAAAAATCCACACTGATAGTAGGGTGCCACCGACTTGCTCAAGAAAGGTCTAAAGCCAGCCGACCCCATCTAGTGGGACAATGTTTTGTTGTTGTTGTTGTTGTTGTTGTTGTTGTTGTTGTTGTTGTTGTATTGCATCTATCTTTGAAATTTTAGTAGTAATTTAATGCAACAAAATTACATATAATAGAATGAGTAGATGATTTCAAATCATATAATGTGCAACAGACTTACAGACTTTTTTTTTGTTAATTGATCATAATATAATCTCAAAAGGTGCAAGCAAGAAGCATCCTTACGCAGTCTTAGTAACTCTGATTGTCCTCTATTAAGCATTTCTTTATCAATCATGTCAAATGAGGCATAAAGTGCAGAAATTTAATGTCAAAATTTCAATATATAGCATCAATCTTAACCATCCTGGGCAGCAATCTTTTCCTACCTCTAATAACAACATAAATGCAAATCGCAATGAAAGGAAATTATAAAGGATATTGTTACCTAGAGGAGGTTGCAGGCAATCAAAGACTCTATCAAAGACCATAACCATGTTCTTCTTGGATCCGGTGTTGCGAATCAATTTCCCAAGAACTTGAACGCCAAGCAAAAATTCCTCATCGTACAACAGAGTAGCATATGCCTCGTTGGAAGCTCCCCTCTATCGAACGACTTTCTTCTTCAACAGCGGATCCAGCAGCAGTGGTGGCCTCCATTAGCACCGTCGCCTCATTCCTCTTCCTTTCTTTCTCAATCTAATCTCCTTCTTTATGCCTCACTACCCTGTTTGTTTTCGCTCTCTTGCATTTGATTCACTGGCGGTGATGACCTCTCTCACCGCCGACGTTGCCACCCTCTTCTCCTTCTTCTGTCGTGCTTCCTATTGTGTTTTCTTCTTCTTCTCCTCTGCTTTCCGTCGTATTAAATTTTTCTCTTGTCTTCTTATTTTTTTTGGAACATGAGGTTAAGAGAGAACGAATGGGCTTTTAAAGTAATACCAAAATGTACAGTAATAATAATTTAAATTTGAATTTGATTAAAATTTTCGCCCAATCCCTTGCACATTGATTGGATTGGGAAATTTGAAGGAAAAAATGGGAAGACAGAAAATGGATGAAAAAGTAAATTTTTCGTTATTTGGATAAAAAGTGAAAATAGAATGGAAACTAGAAAGAAAAAAATAGTGTAGAGTCCACTAAAATATTTTCACTCCAAAGATAAGATGAAAATAGAGAGAAATGTGGCAAACATTAATAAAATTACACATTTATTCCTTATCATTAATAAATTATAATTTCATATAATATAGATAAGGATATTAATATAATTTTATACCAGTATAATTTTCTTTCTTCTCACTTTTCTTTCTATCCAAACAAAAAAATTCTCTCTATTTTCTTTCCATCCATTTTCTCTTCATCCAAACAACATACAAATAACTCAACTTCTTCTATTTTCTCTCATCTCATTTTCTTTCTTTTTATTTTTTTCTTTCTATTTTCTTTCCTATATCCAAACAAAGCATTAGCCTGCATTTGGAAGGGAGAGTGAGAGATTGACACTAGGAGACAGAGATTGAGACTGGGACGAAATTAAGTTTTCGTATTGTATTTAATGTAAAATATACTGAACTGAGTTATGTCTCAATATTATGTTTAACTTAAAATAAATATAGAAATTAAAAGGTAGATTTGGAATTTGAAAAGTTAAATAAGGATATTTTATAAAAAATATTATTAAAGTCTTAGTCTCCATTCCCAAAATTTCAGTCTCCTATGTCTCCACTTTCTAGAGGTACTAATATTTTGGAGATAGAAATAGAAATTTTAGTTCTAGCCTCTGACCACTAAATGTAACACCCTTACTATTAGAATGTCATGCTTCTGGCTGCGTCACTTGGGTAGCAAGAGGTATTACGGCGACTTCATGTACTTAATAATAAAATATGAGCCTTTGACTCGAAACCGTGTCGCTATTTCATTTGAAAAACCAAAAAAGATACATTTACAATAAAATAAACAAGAATATACATAAACAAAACTTCTTACTCAAGTAAATTATATATATTATATGGACAATCAGCGATCTAAAAGGGATAAGGCCCACCATGTGCATGTACAAGATCTTACTTGAAGAAAATTTCAAGCCTATGGTGCAAGCACAAAGAATACTCAATCCAACAATAAAGGAGGTAGTTCATAAAGAGGCAATGAAACTATGTGATGTGAGAATCACATATCCATCTCTGACAGTCTATGGGTAAGTTCGGTACAAATGGTGCCAAAGAAGGGAGGAATCATAGTGATCTCTAATGAAAAAGATGAATTGATCCCAACAAGAATGGTCACCGATTGTAGAATGTGCATTGATTATCGGAGGCTCAACCTAGCTATAAAAAAGACCACTTCCCTCTCCGATTCATTGATCAAATGTTGAAGAGGTTTTCTGTCCATACATTCTATTGCCTTCTTGATGGATATTCAGGGTATAACCAAATTGCAGTTGACCCCTTTGATCAAGAAAATACCACATTTACATGTCCTATGAAATCTTTACCTATTGGAAGATGTCCTTCGGATTGTGCAATGCACCCGTCAGTTTTCAAAGGTGTATACTTTCTATCTTTTCTGATATGGTAGACAAATTTATAAAAGTATTTATGGATAATTTAATTATATTTGGTGACACATTTAATACTTACTTGCACCACTTGTAATTAGTTTTGAAAATGTTCTAAGAAACAAACCTAGTTTTGAACTGGAAAAATTATCATTTCATGGTTATTGAGAGAATTGTTCTTGGCCATCGGATCTCAACCAAAGACATAGAGGTTGACAAAGTTAAGGTGGAAGTAATAAAAAAATTACCACCATCAGTGAATGTGAAGGCAATTAGAAATTTTTTGGGACATACTGCTTTTATAGGAGATTCATAAATTTTTTTTCAAAAATTAAAAAATCACTAAGTAGTTTATTAATAAAAGAAACTGCATTTGTTTTCAATAGCAAATGTCTGCATGTCTTTGACATTTTAAATGCCAAACTTGTGTGTGCACCAATAATTGCTCCTCCTGATTGGTCTATGCCTTTTGAATTAATGTGTGATGCTAGTGACTATGCCATAGGTACAATCTTAAGACAAAAGAAAGACAAACTATTACATGTAATTTACTATGTAAGTCATGTTCTGAATGATGCACAGAAAAATTACACAACAACTGAGAAAGAACGGTTAGCTGTAGTGTTTACTTTTGATAAAGTTAGATTTTATTTAATTGGTTTAAAAGTAATAGTCCACACTGATCATTCTACTCTTAAGTATCTCTTGACTAAACAGGATGCCAAGCCAAGATTTATAAGATGGGTGTTACTACTTCAAGAATTTGATGTGAAAATTTGGGATAGAAAAAGCATAAAAAATCCAGTAGCAGACTATCTTTTCAGAATCCATTCCGACGTAACTCAAGCATTATAAATACCCCTCAAAGAAGAATTTTCATATGAACAACTCTTAGCCAATACGATTATACTATGATTTGCTGACATGGTTAACTATAAGGGTAGGAGAATCATTCCTAAGGAATTTGAAATCAAAGAAAAAGAATGAAACATGATTCTTGATACTTCATATGGGATGAACCATACCTCTACAAAAGATGTTCTGACAACATCATACGAGGTGCATTTCTGAGGAAGATATCTAAAGAGTATTATGGCACTGACACGATTTAGACTATGGTGGCCACTTGAATGGAGAAAGTACGACGGTTAAAGTTTGTTAAAGCAGCCTCTATTGGTCCACTCTTTCAAGGATGCTGATGAGCGGATAATTTATACGCTTTTTGGCATTGTTTTTAGTATGTTTTTAGTATATTTTAATTAGTTTTTAGTATACTTTTAGTAATTTTTAGTTAAAATTTACTTTTTTGGACTTTACTATGAGTTTGTGTGTTTTTCTGTGATTTCAGATATTTTCTGGCTGAAATTGAGGGACCTGAGCAAAAATCTGATTCAGAGACTGAAAAGGACTGCAGATGCTGTTGGATTCTGACCTCCCTGCACTCGAAATGGATTTTCTGGAGCTACAGAAGCCCAATTGGCCCGCTCTCAACGGCGTTGGAAAGTAGACATCCTGGCTTTCCAGCAATGTATAATAGTCCATACTTTGCCCGAGATTTGATGGCCCAAATCGGCGTTGCAAATCAGCTTC
>NC_029781.3:18928618-18967198 GCF_000817695.3 Arachis duranensis
TTGGAGTTAAACGCCCAAACTGGCATAAAAGCTGGCATTTAACTCCAGAAAAAGTCTCTACACATGAAAGCTTCAATGCTCAGCCCAAGCACACACCAAGTGGACCCCGGAAGTGGATTTTTACGTCATTTACTCATTTCTGTATACCCTAGGTTACTAGTTCACTATTAATAGGACCTTTTGATATTGTATCTGAACCTCATGACACATTACACGTTTCTCATTGTATCTTCTACGGTATGAGTCTCTAATCCCCATGGTTGGGGGTGAGGAGCTCTGCTGTGTCTTGATGGATTAATGCAATTACTACTGTTTTTCATTCAATCATGCTTGCTTCTATTCTAAGATATCACTTGTTCCTCAACTTGATGAATGTGATGATCCATGACATTCATCATCATTCTCACCTATGAACGTGTGCCTGACAACCACCTCTGTTCTACTTTAGATTGAGTGAATATCTCTTGGATTCCTTAATCAGAATCTTCGTGGTATAAGCTAGAATTGATGACGGCATTCAAGAGAATCCGGAAGGTCTAAACCTTGTCTGTGGTATTCTGAGTAGGATTCAAGGATTGAATGACTGTGACGAGCTTCAAACTCCTGAGGGCTGGGTGTTGGTTACTTTTCACAATTAAATCTGATAATTATTGATATCCTGACTAAGAGTTACAAGATAACCATAGCTTGCTTCAAGCCGACAATCTCCGTGGGATCGACCCTTACTCACGTAAGGTATTACTTGGACGACCCAGTGCACTTGCTGGTTAGTTGTGCGGAATTGCAAAAGTGTGATTGCAATTTCGTGCACCAGATGCCTGGTACTTTGTTGAAAATTGCAACAGATGTCAGAGATCTGAAAATTTATCTCGGAGACATGAGATATCACAAAATTTCATACTCGAAGTGGAATTGTTTGATGTGTAGGGATTGATTTCATGAGACCATTTCCCTCCTCAAATTCAAACTCCTACATACTAGTAGCCGTCGACTATGTATCTAAGTGGGTAAAAACCATACCATCACCCACTAATAATGCTAAGGTTGTAATTGGTTTTTTGAAGAAGACAATCTTCAATAGATTTGAGGTTCCAAGAACACTGATTAGTGATGGAGGAACCCACTTCTGTAATAAGAAACTTGAATTTTTTCTTCAAAAGTATGGAGGCGGACATAAAGTGGTAACTCCATATCATCCGCAAACTAGTGGACAAGTAGAGATATCTAACCGAAAGCTAAAAAAATTTTTAGAGAAGATGGTCAATACCTCTCAGAAGGACTGGTCCAGAAAAAATTGGTGATGCTCTATGGGCCTATAGAACAACTTTCAAGATACCAATTGACATGTCACCTTATTAACTGGTCTATGGCAAGACATGCCATTTACCTGTTGAGCTAGATCATAGAGAATTTTGGGCCATCAAATTATTGAATTTTGATTCCAAGGCCGTGGAAAAAAAAAGAGATTTCTACAACTCAATGAGCTTGAAAAATTCAGGAATCAAGCTTATAAAAATTCCCAGTTATAGAAAGAAAGAACAAAGAAATGGCATGATAAGAAAATCTTCTCAAAAGATTTTGAACTAGGTCAGAAGGTTTTGCTATTCAATTTAAGATTGAAGCTATTTCCTGAAAAGTTAAAATCAAGGTGGTCTGGGCCATTCACAGTGAGCAAAATATCCCCATACAGACATGTTAAAGTAATGGAGAAAAACTTTGGAAGAAGGTTCGTGGTCAACGGACAAAGATTGAAATCCTATCTTGGAAAAATAGATCAACAAAACTCATCCCAACCACCAACTTAGAAGACTCAACGTCAAACTAGTGACATTAAAGAAGCACTTGTTGGGAGGCAACCCAACTCATGGTTAGTTTTTCTTTTCTCGTTATTTTTTTTATAATTGCTTTAGTCATCTTCTTCTTCTTCTTTCCTCTGCATACATTTTTTAGTTTTGGTTTAATTTACGAACGTTTCAAATTAAAAAGAAAAAGGGACGTACAAGATGGAGACCCGACGTTCAAGAAAGTGCAAGGAAGACACATGCCTGACGGCTAGGCTAGGAGCCCGGCATCCTGTTTAAAAGGGCTTCCAGGGATGCAAAACTTTTAGGACTCCCAGCATCCTGAATTGAAACCACGTATTTTCAAAGGCATTTCCTTTATTTAAAACCACATTGTTTATGGTTCACCTTATTCCTTTCTTCTTCATGCACCTATGCTTCTTTATATAACTTACACTTATTCCTAAAGTTCTGTTAAACTTTAAATTTGGTGTTGGTGATACCATGAGCTTCTGAATAATGGAAGAATACAGACTAAAGATAAAGAAAGCAGTGATGATAAATAAGTAATTTTAGGTAAAATTAGGGTAAGATAAATTCTCTTTTCTGATGATGGTTAATTATTTCCTTTTTTCTTTTGTTATTTCTTATATTTTTTATTTTTTTCTGTTTTTCTTTGTTTCCTTTCTTTTTCTTTTTTTCTCATTTTTCATGCATTACATATTCTGTTTTCTTTTTTCTTTAAGGCCCAAACTTATTTGTTTGCTCCTCTAGTAATCACTTTATATGGAGGATATCTTAATAAAAAATTGAATAAATTCAAAATAAAAGTGGTGGTGCTCAAATAAGTGGTTACATTTGATAAATTTAAGATATTTGAATCTTGTAGAAATGGAAGAAGAATCTTCAATAACAAAAATTTGAAGAAGTATTATGAGAATTCAAATCAATTCCTTGAAGTAGTTAAAAGAAAAAGTCTCAAAAGATCAAAGAAATTAAAAGTTATAGGGGTCTGAGCACCAATAACTAGAGCCTAGTTATGTGCCTGTGATGTTTGTGTTTCAAGGAGTGACTTAGATAAGTAAATTCGAGGGATGCCTTATCATCTGGTAACTTGGACAAACTAGCTCGAGATTATCGATTGAAAGTCCGCTTAAAGAGTTGCCTTGAGACAAAACGTTTAGAGTCCAAAGAGACTCTAGGCATCAATGTCTGGATTAGTTTCCTAGTTATGTGCTTGTGGTGTGACTATGCCAAGAAAAATCTTGGGTAATTAGATCCGTAGGGTACTTTATCACCTTGTAACTTGGGCCAATTGGTCTGAGATTATCAATCGAAAGCCCATTAAGAACTGCCTTGTAACAAAACACTTAGAGTCAAAAACACCAAAGATCTTTTCCCAAATTTAAATGAGAAGTAACTGCCTTCAAATCATATAAGCTCAAAAGAATTCTCTCATAATACAATTTGAATCTAAGTTTTCGGAAATTCTCAAATTCTAATTATGCAAGATTCATCAAAGATAAAAGAAGTCCGAATGTAACCACAAGGATTATCTCCCACTTTGTGAAATTACATTTAAAAAAACTCTTCAATTTTTTACTTAAGAGAAACTCTATATACTTTTCTTTTTTTTTCGAGGACAATGAAAATTTTAAGTTTGGTGTTGTGATGATAAATCATCTTAAATAATTTTTAAGGTTTTTTTCATTTGTTTTCTTTGATTTTAAATTAAATATTTATGTTTTTTAGGAGAATTTCATAAATAATTAAGTATTTTGAGTTGTGTTAGTATTTTTATATTTTCAGGAATTTTTATCTCAAAATAACCAAAAATCAAAGCTTTTTTTGCAAGAAAATACAAATATAGTTTAAGAACGGTCCGACTGGAACTAAAAGGCATCAAACCGGATGCCCAGCCTTCAAGCATGGACGCCCGGCATCCCCTCTCCAATTGGACACAAGCCCAGTGGCCGCACTCACAAGCCTAGCGTCCCCCTTCACTTGGGGATACACCCCCGGTGGCTACCCCACAAGCCGGCATCCCTCATCCTTCTTGCACACACACGCCTGGCTTCCTCACTCCAAGCCCAGCGGCCAACTCTCCTTGCAAGGACAAATTGTGCCAACACCCAAATTTAAAGATGCAAGCCCAGCATTCCTAAGCTCAACTCCCAGGATGTAACAATTAATAAGGTCCAAATTCAGTTATCAAATTATTAAAAGTCTTAATCACATCCAAGAATTGAAGATTCAAGAGATTAGTTATCATTAATTCTTTCTAGAAAGATAAAGATTTGGTTGTTAAGATTTGTTTATAGAATAGATTTGAATTATGTTGATTTGAATTCAAATAGTTAGTTATCTTATCATTACTCGAGATAAGATTAGGATTAGTTTGGAATTTGAATTTTAGATAAGATTTAGGATACAAATAAGTGAACCTTGTTCATAGAGAGGAGTAATCGGATCACACACCTTTCTCCCCATTAGGATTACTTTCTAATCACACACCTTTCTCCCCATTAGGATTACTTTCTTCTTTATCATGAGTCACTAAACCTCCTCTGTTAAAGGTTAGAAGCTCTGTTTGATTTTAGGATTAATAATGTAAGTGTTTTCTTTATTTTAACTCATACTTCTTTCCTTTTTTCATGATTGAGTTCGTCAATAATGGTTAGAACTATTGAGAAATATTCTATTCTATCTTGGTTTCTAATCTTATATCTGAAAAAATTAATTTCGAAATTAGCTTAAAACTCATCCTATAATCTTCAATTATCTAGAGATAGCTCGAATAAGTAACATATAACTCGGCTAGTGATAGTTCTTAAGGATTGTGTGGCTTAAAAATTGAAACCGTTCTTCATCTCTTCTCTCGATTAGTTGACCGAGGAATTAATGATTAATTGGGTTTAGAGAAATTAAATCATCAAGGGATTGGGGTTCTTCCAAGAATAAGAAAGCACAAGCATTGTTCTTCCAAGAATCAAACATCTTCGAAACCTTGAACATTCTCATCTATTGAATCTCTTCCAATTTCAAGTATTCTCCCAAGTCTTTTCTTTTGTTTCTTCTTTTCTTCAAGATCCACAATCCAAAATCTAAGATTTGATTGATCTAATTAGATATTTAATTAGACGTTGCTTGCATCAATCCGTCGTGGAAACGATGTCCACTTACCATGGTATTACTCGAACAATTCGGTACACTTGCCGGTATCCATGAACATTAACTTTTGCTCATCATTGGTACCTTCACTTCCAGGATTGTTTTGTATGTATCATCATCGGCTATTGTGAAGGCAGAGATATGTAAGTACTGGTTCATGTCAACTTCCTAAGGAACTATGAACATTTATGCAGACACTTATCTTTCAATTGTTAATAATGCAATCTTTCTTTGGTTTCTTTGTTGTGACAGGCTGAAGCTATAAAAAGTCTAATGGTATTCATTTTTCTGAAGAGGTTGGTTACTCGTTGTGACTTCTTTTACTTACAAGCCTGGTGCATGGTTGGAACTTAATGTTTAACACATTCTTGTCATCTTCGGCATACAGAAGCTTTGTAAGTGGCTTGTTCAACTGCTGATGGCACTTGATTACTTGCATACAAATCATATCTGCACTGTGATGTCAAGGTGAATGATGAATAGTATAAGTTCAGTCACACTACTAGTTATATGAAATCATTGATGCAAATTATGATGATTCCAGACATGGTAGATGGATAAGGCCATTTAATCATAAATAGAGAGGTAAATCTAAATAGTTACACTAATGTTTGATCAATCTCTCTCTTACTGTTGTTCATATATTATTACAAAGCAAATCACTGAAATATGTTTCATCAAAAGGTTATTGTGGCAGCAGCAGAAAGGAGGAACAATAGGCGTGCATTACAAGACATTGGTAATCTTGTGGCTAAGCAAGCAGAACAAAATGTGACAAAGCGCAACACAAGGTAATAATCCAATTTGTTCTTCAGTATTTTTTTACACCATAAGGCTTCTCTTTTATGCTACAGATTCAGAGTATTCTACTTAAATTAAAAGTTCAAATTGTTTTCTCTTGTAGAAAGTTTTATGCTAATAATCAAGCTGCAGTAGAGAAGAACAAGGTACTTATTAACTCTCTATCATTCTGTTTTTTTTTTTTTTTGTTATTTTCTTGGTTGGGTTCTAAAAATCGATGTCTCTTATTGTACAGAAATCAAGCACTGAACTTGCGAATGGAGCAGGAGTGGTTCCAGCTAATGGGGGTTGGCGTGAGGAACTTCATTGCTACAACAAAGTTAGAAGCAGCTAAGAAGCCACCAACAGAACATGAAGTCATTGTCATCAGCTCAGATGATGAATCCGAGAAAGAAAAGAAGAGGAAGCCAGAAGCCGCTAGAGGAAGAAAGATAAAGGAAGGGGTAACCAGGGAAAATGCTAAGGACTTCAGTTCAGTCCTCTCGACTAGAAGCAAGGTGATGAACAACTTTTTTTTCTTTCTTCTTTTTTTCTACCTTCTGTTTTGCATCAATGTCATTGTGGTTTCTTATACCATAAAGAATTAGTTAATCTCAGGCTGCTTCTGGACTCTCTTATATGCCCAAGAAAGTGGTGAACATTGTTGCAACTGACATGGACAATGAATTGGCAGTAGTGGAGTACATTGATGACATAAACAAGTTCTACAGACTCACTAAAGTACTCCAATTGTTTTTGCTTTTACTCTTTCTCTAATTCCATTCCTTTATAAAACAATGCACCTTTTTGCCTAAGGCATATATAATTTTGCTCTGTCTTTAATTTCTTTAATTTTGTCCTGATTTATATTCATGTGTTTTTGCTTTCCTTAAATTTCATTCCTATGTATTTTTGTTAACCTAATGTATATATGTGACTTTGATGACACATGATGATGGTCGTGTGCATGAATATATGGGTTCACAACCTGATATAAACGCCAAGATGAGATGAATCCTTGTGGATTTGGGAGGAAGTGTGTCACGTATTCAGATTGATAATGAAGACTATGATGATGATGAGGTTGAAGATGACCCTGAGTATTATAGTAAACATTTTTAGTATAGTTGAACAATACATTGGGATTATATCAATACACTTGTGTTTATGTTTTGAATTGACTTGTTTGTTTATAGTACTTTTCTTCTGGTTTGATAATATGATGAACTTGTTTATTTTTTGAAATACTATGAATGTTCTAATATAAGTTAGATGAAAATTTGTTTTGATTAAATTTATATTTATTTTATATGAAAATAGGTTTATTTTGCAACAAAAAAATTGAAAAAAATTCTACTTTACTTTACTGACGGATTTACAGACAGAAAATCTATTTGTATGCAAAATTAAAAAAATATTTTCTAGGTTTTAATTACCGATAGAAAATCTGTTAAAAAATTTGACACTAGTTACCGACAGAAAATTTATCGAAAAATCTGACATTTTTAGTGAAATGAATGAGACGATTACCAAAGAAAAATGTCGGTAACAGAAAAAAATATGTCGGTAAATTACTGACAAAAAAATTTGTCGGTAAATAATTTATGATGAGGCTTTTATCTATGGACAAAATTCATCAATAATTCCGTCGGTAACTAAAAATCCGTTTGTAAACTAATGTTTTAGTAGTGTTTTTTCTATAGTGTAAACTAATGTTGGCTGGACCTTACAATTTTCCTCCATCCATTGAAAAAAAACCTTGGTGCAATCATTTGGGATGCATGTCAATCAAGTTGACACAAAATTAAATCGAGCCGATGAGGAAGTTCCTCGACCGGTTCAATGACAAATGTTTAGAGATTGATGGCCTAACAGACTTGGTGGCGGGCCTGTCCCTGACTAATAGTTTGCTGAACGAGGATTTCAGGAAACACCTAACCACCAAACCCGATTGGACCATGCAGGAGATCCAAAATGCGACGAAGGAATATATCAATGAAGAAGAAGTCAGCCAAGTGGTGGTTGCCAACAAACAGCAGCCACACAACTAGCCAACTCATCAAGCTAGCTACACGGAAAAGCCAACAGAGGCCCCAAAGAAAGGAACGTCTGAGAAACTATTTAAACAATTTCCTTGGGTGGATAAATTCACTAAATACACCCCCTCACGACACCCATCATTAAGGTCTACCAGTAGATCATGGAGAAAGGTATACTGGCCAAGCCAAGGTAGTCCAAGGGCCGAATGGGGGGAACAAAAGCTTGTATTGCGATTACCACAAAGGCTTCAAACTATGAAGCCGAGGCAAGGGCTCCCCGAGAACACGGAGACTGCTCCAACAATTGTGATAAACTTAGTGATTGGAAGAGATGTACCACCTAAATCAAAGTCAGCGGCAAAGAAAGACACTAAGGTGCTAGCTATGTCATCGGGGAGCCCCAAAGTCCCTTCTGAGGAGCTCCCCAAAATATCTTTCATCCCGGAAGACCGTTGGTGCGATGACCACCCCGAGGACCCGCCAATGGTAATCACGGCGAGGATCGGGACAGGTTTGGTCAAGCAAATTTTAGTGGACATAGGGACTGACTCAAACATCATGTTCCGGAATGTATTTGATGTCGTGGGGCTCAAGGAGAGTGACCTCAAAAGCCACCGTCACGGGGTCATAGGATTGGGAGACAATTACATCAAGCCCAACGGATCAGTTGCTCTCCCGATCTACGTTGGTTCCGGGGGAAGCAGGATGTCGGCGATAATGGAGTTCATGGTCCTGATAGGCTCCACGGCGTACATCGTCATCTTAGGTAGGAGAACAATTAATAAGATATCGGCCATCATCTGCACGAAGCTCCTCACGATGAAGTTTGTGATGGATAATGAATCTGTTGGGATGATCTGAGGAGACCTGGAGACGGAGGTTGCTTGTGATAACGGCAGTCTACCACTTAGAAAGAAATGAAAGGAAGCAGGCGGGGTATTCCTGGCAGATTTGGATGCAAGGATTGATGAAAAGCTAAATTTTGAGCCTCAAGAAGAGCTAGAGAAATTCCGAGTAAGGGACATAGATGATAAGTTTACATTTGTAAATTGAAACCTTCCCCATGAATTGAAGGAACCTCTCATGGAAGCTATTAGGGAAAATAGAGTCCTCTTTGCTTGGACTCCCACTGACATGCCAGGGGTAGAACCCGACTTTATGTCACACCACTTAGCCGTGAAACCAGAAGCCAAACTAGTTACGCAGCGTAGGAGGAAAATGTCGCTTGAAAGAGACGACGAGGTAGCAACGTAGACGGCTAGCTTGTTGGAAGCCAGTTTCATCAGGAAATTAGACTACTCAATATGGATCTCGAATATGGTGCTTGTAAAGAAGGCAAATAGAAAATGAAGGGGTGCATTGATTACTCAAATCCCAATAAGGCATGTCCCAAAGATTCATTCCCTCTTCCTAACATCAATGCCTTGGTAGACGCGGCAGCGGAATATCATTTTTTGAGCTTCATGGATGCATAATCAGGATACAACCAGATCCTGATGCGCCAAACTGACGAAGATAAAACGGCGTTTATAACGTCGATAGGGACCTATTGCTACAAAGTCATGTCATTTGGGCTAAAGAATGCAGGGGTGATCTACCAGAGATTGATGAACAAAGTCTTTAAAGACCATATTGGTATGTCACTAGAGGTTTATGTGGATGATATATTGGTAAAAATGGCTGAACTGAGTAGTTTGGTAACTGATCTAGAAGTCGTTTTGCCTCACTCCGGAAACACAATATGAGGCTAAACCCCCTAAAGTGTGCATTAGCCATGGAAGTAGGGAAGTTTCTGGGATTTATGAACACACAACAAGGAGAAGAGCCTAACCCAAATAAGTGCGAAGCTGTTCTTTGGATGACAAGTCCTGGTTATGTGAAGGATGTTCAGAGGCTGGAAGGAAAGTTGACGGCTTTGTCTCAATTCCTCGGTGCATCGGCACCAAAGGCGCTACCCTTCTTCAACCTAATGAGGAAGGGGATGGCCTTTAAGTGGACCCCAGATTGTGAAGAAGCTTTCAATCACTTTAAGAAGATCTTGTCGAAACCACCAATACTCAATAAGCCAAAGGAGGGCGAGCTCTATATCTCTATCTTGTAGTGACTAAGGAGGCCATGGCACCTGCCTTGGTTTGGGAGGAAGATAAGCTTCAGCAACCCGTGTACTTCATAAGCAAAGTGCTCCAAAGGGCGGAGTTAAGGTATACTAGGCTGGAAAAGTTAGCTTAAGCTCTGCTGATATCCTCATGGAGGCTGAAGCCATACTTTCAAGGGCACCCAATCACCCTGAGAACCGACCAGGTGGTTCGGTAGATCCTGCAGAAGCCTGACCTGGCGGGGCATATGATAACCTGGGCAATTGAATTGTCTCAGTATGACATCTAGTATGAGCCTTGTCATACGATCAAGGCACAAGTGATGGTTGATTTCTTGGTTGAAGTGACCGGAGATATTCCCGAGGACCCGAACACACGATGGAAACTCCATATTAACGGAGTGTCCAACCAAGCGTTCAAAGGAGCCAGGATCATTTTGGTTTTGGAAAGCTTAGAGGGAATGACCTATGAGAAATCTATCAAGTTTGATTTTCCAGTTTCTAACAACAAAGCAGAGTTTGAGGCCCTTATAGGCGGTTGGTGCGGGAATCGAAATTCTCAATAGCTTAACCGGCAAGTGCACCAGGTTATCTAAGTCATACCTCAGGTGAGTGAGGGTCGATTCCACGAGGATTGTCAAACTGAGTAAGCAATGCTTGTCAAGTTGGACTTAGTTAGGCGAATCAAAAGGAGTTTGGTGAGTTGTAATTTGCATAAACAATAAACAAGTAGATAAAGAAAGCAAATAAGAGTTTGGTGTAAAATAGTATGAGAAAACATTTTAGGCTTTCGAGATGTTTATCTTTCCGGAGTAAAATTTCTTACCAACTATTTTAACAATGCATGATTCATTCTATGGCAAACTGTAAATTTCTAAACCCCAATCTCTTAGTGATTTAGCCTCCACTAACCTTCATTAACCGCCACTCTTGTGGTTATTTAATTTCGATTAGAGGGTTAAGTTAAGAAAACTAGTTAAACACCACAAAAACCCTAATTACCCAAAGCTAACAGGATTTTATGTCACATATCCTAATCAGTTCGTGTAATCAGCAATTCAAGAATAATTTATTTTCAAGCTGTAGTTCAAGCGAGATAACTCTCTCGAGAATCACAAGAGAACTCAAGTAGAAAATGGTCATACTCTTGTTCCACCCAATTCATAAGATTAAGAACGAAAACAATCCTTAGAATTGAATCAAAACATTAATTAAAATAGAAAAGCAATAGTTCTAATCCATAGAAATAAATAGAGCTCATAATCGTAACCAAGAGGTTTAGTTGCTCATGACTTACAGAGAAATAAGGGTTTTGGAAATGTGCAAAAGGAAGAAGAGCCGGATCCTAAGTGATCTTTTTCCTTTTATATTAACCTAATTTGATATGAAAATAAAATAAAATAATAAATCCTAAGACTAAAAGATATTGTTTGTAAATAAAAATTACAAAAAGAAAATAAAATAAAACTAGCACGTGCTCAATCCACTTGAGAGGCTCAAAGAGGGGGTGATCCGGACTGCTGTTGGCGTTTAACGCCAGTTTGGACGTTAAACGCCCCATAGGGGTTGATGGCGTGATGGCTGAGGTCCCCTGCTAGCACTAAACTCTAATTTGGGAATTTAGCGCCCTGGGGGGGGTGCTAACAACTTTCTTCCTTTTTGCTTCAAACTTCGCCAAATTGTTCCGAATTTCACCTGAAATCATAAAAACACCAAAATAACTTAAATTAGAATCCAAAAAGAATTTTTGCACTAAAATCAAGTAAAACTAAATAAAATCTAAATAAAAACAACTAGAAAATGATAGGAAAAAGGGTATAAGATGCTCACGCATCATAACACCAAACTTAAATTGTTACTTGTGCTCAAGCAACCAAAACAATATAGGACCAAGAAGAGAAAATGTATGAACCTTGAGTTGTCATTTAAGCTCAGGTCTAGTTACTGAATGGGGCAAAAGACACTCTAATTCTAAATAGCTTTGGCATCTCACTATCCTTTGAAGCTCAGAATTATTGGTATCCTTTAGAACTAAAACTCGGATGATATTATAGATTTTCTTCTTTAGGCTCCAATTGATTCTTGAACACAACTTTTGTTTTTCCTTGGTGCTTTGCACCTTGGGCCTAGCTATGACTCTAAGTGTTTTGTCTTCCAGCACTTAATTGAGGAACTCCTTGGGTTCAAATTTCTCTTTCTTTTTCTCCCAGAAAGTGGTGCTCAGAGCCTTAGGCATATTCTGTCACAGCAATGGGTTATGATTTTAAGTGTTCAGTCTCAAAGGTTACTTGACACTTTCACACCACAAGCATATGATTAGGGAAAACCACTCTTTTGAGCTTTAGATCAGTTTTGACCCTCCTAACTATTGATGCTCAAAGCCTTGGACCTTTTTTTATTTCTTTTTCTTTATTATTTTCTTTTCATTTTGCTATTTGTTTTGCTTCAAGAATCAATCTGTTTCTTATTTCAGAGACTCAATAATACTTCTCTAAGTTCCTGTTCCTCAAGAACCAAAATACTCAACTCCAATATCAAATATGCACAGTTAATTCATACATTCAGAATAGAGATATTACCACCACATCAAAGTAACTAGAATACGTAATATATACTCAAAATCTCATGCATTATACTACTTTTTCTTTTGATTTTTTGTTTAACCTCAGCAAGTGATACATAAGACATATTTTTAAAATAAACATAAAGTACTAAAACAAATGCTAACTAGAAAGTAAGGAAATCCTACTAGTGATCATGCAAACTTAGAAAAGAAAACAGAAAATAGAATGAATAACTAAAAAACAGACATAAGATAAAAGAAGGGAGAATGAAACTCAACCACCTCAGTGATGGTGGCTACTGCTTCTTCCGGGAAATCCTCTGAAGTGTTTAAGCTCCTCTATGTCATGCCCCTACCTCCTTTGTTCCTCCATCATCTGATGGAGGAGTGTAGCGTGACACTGATGCTCTATCCTCAGCTAATCAACAGATGATGTCAGCTCCCCTATAGATGTAGTCAACTAATCTCAATAATCACGGGGAGGGACGTAAACTCCCTGAGGCATCTCTGGAAGATCCTATGGAGGCGGTGGAATTGGCTCCTACTACGGTCCCTGTCTGAACGATTTAGCGTGCTCCATACCCTTTCTTTGTGATTAGCCTCTCAACTCCAATCAGGGTATCTCCATCAATGCGACCTCCAGCTGCTGCACATAGGTGGTAGATGAGATGAGAAAAAGCCAGTCTCGTAGTGGTGGAGGGCTTGTCCGCTATCCTGTAAAACTCCTGAGGGATCACCTCGTGCACCTCCACCTCATTGCCGAGTATAATACAGTGAATCATCACTGTTCTCTCGACTGTAACCTCAGAACTGTTACTCATAGGGACGATGGAGCGTTCGATGAACTCCAACCATCATCTAGCAACTGGCTTAAGGTCATGTCTACCCATCTGATATGGCTTGCCTTTGGAATCCCTCCTCTACTGAGCTCTAGGAAGGCAGATGTCTTCAAGGACTTGATCTAACTACTGGTCAATATTGACCCTCTGAGTGTATGAATGAGGGTCCTCTCCGAATTGTGGTAACTGTAGCGCCACCCTCACAATCTCCAGGTTGAAATCCATGATATGCCCTTTGACCATAGTGCGCCAATTCTTCGATTCTGGGTTCACGCCTGTAACATGCTTGTATGTCACCCAAGCATTAGCATAAAACTTTTGCACTATTAATACTCCAACTTTAGTCACGGTGTTGACTAGAACTTCCCAACCCCATCTCAGAATCTAGTATAGGATCTTCAAGTACGCCTCCGGCTTCAGATCGAAGCGGACCTCAGGAATCACCTTCTTCTTGTGCACGACCTCATAAAAATGCCCCTCATGTGTCTTAGAGGAGAACCAAGTGAAGTCCCATAGGTTGGAGGTGGGCGCCTTTTCTTTTCTCTTCCTTGAGGAGGATTCTCCGGTCTTGGGTGCCATGGAAATAGTAAAAAATGAAGGACCAAAGTAGAGCGCCCAAAACCAAACTTAAAAGTTTTGCTTATCTCTGAGAAAAATAAAGATAGAAAATAAAAAAAGGAAAAGAAAAATGGATAGGAGGAGAGGAGGTGAAGGCTTCGGCCTTGGCTAAGGGAAAGGGGAAATAAAAAGAAGGGAGTGTGTATGGTGAAGAGGAAGGAAGTAAGGAGATAGTAGTGTGAGGTGTGGTGAAAGTGAATGAAGAGAGGGGTATTTATAGGTGGGAGTGCATTGTGATTTGGTCATGGGTGAAGGGTGGGGGAAAAGTTGAATTTGAATTTGGGTTGTTGGGAAGAGAGATGGATGGGATAGATGAGAGGGGATTGGGTGGAGTGGGAGGTGGGTTGAGAGAATCAAGGGAAGATGGGTGTTGGGATGGATGAATGTGGATGGAAAAGTGGGTGAAAGAGGAGAAAGAATGGATAAAGTTTGAATGTGTTAAAAGTGTTTGGGAGTAGGTTGTAACTAAGGGCTAAAGCCACGCCTCCATTCTCGAAACTCCCCCCTGGGCGTTAAACGCTGGTTCTGGCATTTAACTCCAGATGGGGGACACATTTTTTTTGCTCCCCTCATGGTGCTATATGCCAGAACTGGTGTTTAGCGCCCCCAGCATGTCTCCTCCAGGATGTGCTATTTTTCCGCCTAAGTTTTCCTGTTCCTGTTCTAAGTGCTGTACATGATCACAAATGTTAGAAAAACTAGAAAAACTATGAAAATAAATGAGAAATAAAATGAAAGAAAATCAAACTAAAGTAAGACTGAAATAAAGCAAAATAAACTAAAGGATACCTATGGTTGGGTTGCCTCCCAACAAGCGCTTCTTTACCATCATTAGTTTGACGGGCATCTCCTCTAAGGAGGAGGATCATAGGGGCTCAGATCTTCACCCCTCATTGTGAACTTCTTTCCTGTGCTTTCATAAATTAGCTCAACATGTTCTAGAGACAGGATTATATTCACAGTGTGTGGTATGACTAGACTTCTTGTGAAGACTACTCTCATGCCAGGTGAGAAGTCTTCAGTAGGAATTTTCTTATTCCTCCAGCCTTTGGGTACTTTCTTCTTGGTGCCTCCTCCATCTTTGGTTGGTGGTGAATGCCCAACACCAAACTTAGGTTTGATGTCCGGGGGAACTGTATGGCTTTCAACCAAGTAGGAGGGCTTAAGCACTTAACTATGCATGCTAGTACTTCCTTTGTCAGAGAGTGGTTGAGGTTTAAAAATCTTGAACAACAAATAGTCCTCATGCATCCTTAGGCATAACTCTCCTCTTTCTACATTAATCAGGACTCTTCTAGTAGCTAGGAACAGCCTTTGTAGGATGACGGAGTTATCGGTATCTTCTTACGTATCAAGTATCACAAGTCTAAAGGGAGGTAAAGGTCTTCAACCTTTACTAGGACATTCTCCACCAATCCGTATGCCTGCTTTCGGGCCTTGTCGGCCATTTCTAGTGCAATTCTTGTGGCATGTGCCCCTTGAATCCCCAGCTTCTTCATCACAGAGAGAGGCATCAGATTTATGCTTGAACCAAGGTCACACAGTGCCTTCTCAAATGTGATGGTTCCTATAGTACAGGGAATTAGGAAACTTCCGGGATCATGCATATTCTTGGGTAGCCTTTTTTGGACTAGTGCACTACACTCCTTGGTCAATATCACAGTTTTATCTCCCCTTAAGACCTTCTTTTCAGAGAATGCACTTTTCAAACAGGCCATATAGGGAGGCATCTTCTCCAACACCTTAGCAAAAGGAATATTGATGTGTAGCTTTTTAAAGATTTCCAAGAATTGAGTGAATTTCCCATCCTTGGTCTCCTCTTGCAGTTTCTGAGGGTGTTGTACTTTAGGCTCTTGTGCCACCAATAGGGCGTGCATCAATGCTTTTCTAGCTTCTCCTTGAGCCTTTTCTTCCTTTCATTCCTCAGCAGCATGCATCTCTGTATGCTCAGCCTCCTTGCCCATGGTGAGGGCCTTGCACTTTTCCTTTGGATTCACCTCTGTGTTGCTTGGAAAAGTGTTGGAAGGTCTCTCAGGTACCCTCTTGCTCAACTGACCCACTTGTACCTCCAAGTTCCGAATTCAAGCTCTTATCTCTTGCATAAAGTTGTGAGTGGTCTTGGAAAGTTCAGAGACTATTGTGGCTAAGTCAGAATTGTCTTGTCTCTAAGAGGGTCATTGCTGCTGTTGAGAGGGCTGGAACGTATGGGTGTTAAACCTGTTCTGATTGGATCTGCCCTGGTTGTTAAAGTTTTGTTGGGACCTCTATGGTTGCTCCCTCCACTCAAAGTTAGGGTGATTCCTCTATCTTTGATTAAAGTATTGGTATAGGGATCATTATTGGGATTTCTAGAGGAATTTCCCATGTAATTTACTTGCTAAGTGGTGGGTTGAGCATAGCCACAAGCGTCCTCTTGGGTGAAGCTCCCAGTCATGTCATAGGATGCATCTTGAGTGTTGACAGTTGAAACTTGCATCCCAATCAAGTGTTGAGAGATCATGCTAATCTGTTGGGATATGATCTTGTTCTGAGCCAATATGGCACCCAGTGTGTCCACCTCCAAGACTCCTTTCTTCTGCATTGTCCCAGTATTCACAGGGTTCTTCTCAGAAGTGTATAGATATTGGTTATTAGCAACCATCTCTATAAGCTTATTAGCCTCTTCAGACGTCGTCTTCATATGCAAAGAACCACAAGTAGAGTTGTCCAGTGATATCTTGGCCATCTCAGAGAGGCCATCATAAAAGATATGCAGCCTGGTCTACTCTGGAAAGATATCAGGGGGACACTTCTTGATCATAAGCTTAAATCTCTCCCAGGCCTCATAAAGGGATTCTCCATCTTTCTATCTGAAGGTTTGGACATCCACCCTAAGCTTAGTCAGCTTCTGAGATGGAAAAAATTTGGTCAGAAATCCAGTGACCACCTTGTTCCACGTGTCCAGGCTCTCCTTGGGTTGAGAGTCAAGCCATTGTTTTGCTCTATCTCTAACAGTAAATGGGAAGAGCATGAGCTTGTAAACTTCAAAATTCACTCCATTCATCTTTACAGTATCACAGATCTGCAGAAAATTAGAGATAAATAAATTGGGGTCCTCCTGTGAGAGTCCGTAAAACTGGCAGTTTTATTGCACTAGAGTGATCAACTGTGGCTTCAGCTCAAAATTATTGGCACCAATGGCAGGTACTGAAATACTGCACCCATAAAAGTCAGTAGTGGGGGAAGTGTAAGAGCTCAGAGTCCTCCTTGCATGCTCATTAGCATTCGGATTTTCTCCATTAGGATCCATAATGAGCTCTTTAGCTTCCTTCTCAAAAATCTCCTTGAGGTCCTCTTCGGCTTTGTAAGTCCTAGCTTGTTGCAAATGCCGCCTTAAGGTCCTCTCAGGTTCAAAATCAAACTCAAGAAGGGGTTCCTTGTCCCTGTATCTGCTCATAAACAAACAAGAGACAAAGAAAAGTGGGAGTCTCTATGTCAGAGTATAGAGAACTCCCAGTGAGATATTCATGTAAAAAAAATAAAATAAAGTAAGTAATTAAACTAAAAAATTTTTGAAAATAAAAGTAAAAGAGTAACTTATAAATTTCGAAAATTAAAAAGCAAAAGACTCTAAAAATTTAGAAATTGAAAAGAAGGTAAAAACACTAATGGGACACCAAACTTAAAATAAAAAATTAAAAGAAAATAAATAGGGCAAAATTCAAAAATAAAGAAAATTAAATAAAATAAGAAATCAAAAATTAAAAAGAAAAAGTAAATAAACAAAACTAATAAAAATACCTAATCTAAGTAATATGGCAACTAGTAGTTGTCAATCACAAACAATCCCCAGCAACGGCGCCACAAAACTTGGTGCAGCAGTTCGAAATTCCCAATAGCTTAACCGGCAAGTGCACCAGGTCATCCAAGTAATACCTCAGGTGAGTAAGGGTCGATCCCATGAGGATTGTCGGACTGAGCAAGCAATGGTTGTCAAGTTGGACTTAGTTAGGGGAAACAAAAGGGGTTTGGTGAGTTGTGATTCGCATAAACAATAAACAAGTAAATAAAGAAAGCAAATAAGAGTTTGGTGTAAAACAGTATGAGATAACAATCAAGGCTTCGGAGATGTTTATCTTTCCGGAGTAAAATTTCTTACAAACTATTTTAACAATGCATAATTCATTCTATGGAAAACTATAAATGTCTAAACCATAATCTCTTAGTGATTTAGCCTCCTCTAACATTCATTAACCGTCACTCTTGTGGTCACTTAATTCTGATTAGAAGGTTAAGTTCAGAAAACTAGTTTAACGCCACAAAAACCCTAATTGCCCAAAGCTAACAGGACTTTATGTCACATATCCTAATCAGTTCATGTAATTAGCAATTCAGGAGGAATTTGTTTTCAAGCGAGATAAATCTCCCGAGAATCACAAGAACTCAAGTAGAAAAGGGTCATACTCTCGTTCCACCCAATTCATAAGATTAAGAATGAAAACAATCCTTAGAATTGAATTAAAACTTTAATTAAAATAGAAAAGCAATAGTTCTAATCCATAAAAATAAGCAGAGCCCCTAACCGTAACCAAGAGGTTTAGTTGCTCATGACTTACAGAGAAACTAGGGTTCTGAAAACGTGCAAAAGGAAGAAGAGCCGGATCCTAAGTGATCTTTTTCCTTTTATATCAACCTAATTTGATATGGAAATAAAACAAAATAATAAATCCTAAGACTAAAAGATATTGTTTGTAAATAAAAAATTACAAAAAAAATAAAAAATTAATAAGTGCTAAATCTACTTGAGCGGCCCAAAGAGGGGGTGATCCGGACTGCTGTTGGCGTTTAACGCCAGTTTGGATGTTAAACGCCCCATAGAGGTTGATGGCATATTGGCTAAGGTCCCCTTCTGGCGCTAAATGCCAGCTTGAACGTTTAGCGCCCAGGGGGGGTGCTAACAGCTTTCTTCCTTTTTGCTCCAAACTCCGTCAAATTGCTCCGAATTTCACCTAAAATCGTAAAAACACTAAAACAACTCAAAGTAGCATCCAACAAGGATTTTTGCACTAAAATCAAGTAAAACTAAATAAAATCTAAATAAAATTAACTAGAAAATGATAGAAAAATGGCTATAAGATGCTCATGCATCAGCGGCTTAACTTTAGCCAAAGAGGTTGGAGTGACAAAGCTCGAGGTCAACAACGACTCTCAGGTCATGACCTCGCAAGTGAACAGGGCCTACCAAGCCAGGGACCCATTGTTGTAAAAGTATTTGGTGAAATTAAAGCAATTGTGTAAGGATTTGATTGAGGTAGTGGTCCAGCATGTTACAAGGGAGAGAAATGTCAGAGCAGACCTTTTGTCAAAACTAGCGAGCACCAACTTTGAAGTGGGAAACCGATCTCCTATCCAGGGCTTGGCAAAGGAGCCATCGGTGACCCTCTGTCTGACCCAAGTTCCGAACCTCCCTCTTGGATCAGCCCGATCCAATGTTTCCTCGAAGAAGGAATGCTCCCTGGAAATGAAAAGGATCTTAAAGCAATAAGAAGAGAGGCGGCAAAGTATGCAGTAATATAGGGACAACTGTACAAGAGAGGACTTAATCAACCCCTGCTGATATGCTTACACCCCGACCGAATGGACTACGTCCTAAGCGAAGTCTATGAAGGATGTTGCGGCCATCACGTTAGGGAAAAGCCTTGCCCCAGAAGCTCGTTAGAGCTGGATACTATTGGCCTTCTATGATGACGGACGCTTGGGAGTTCGTGAAAAAGTGCAGGAAGTGCCAAGAAAACGCAAATTTCCACAAGGCACTGGCAGAAGAGCTAAATTTCATGCTGGCCTCCCGGCCTTTCTCCCAGTGGGGAGTCGACCTCTTGGGCCCATTCCCGGTGGCCCCATGGCAAGTCAAGTACCTCATTGTAGCTATTGATGCGTGAGCATCTTGTCTATCTTTTCCTAGTGAATTTGCATCTAAATTGTTGAGTTTAATTTAGAATTAATTATATTTTAGCCACTGTGGATGCTATTTTGAGTTTTGTGCAATTTATTTATTTTAGGTAGCATTCGGAGGGATTTGATGAAGTTTCTGCAGAGAAAAAGAAGAAACCAAAGATATGACCAGCGAAGACCGACGCAGACGCATGGCTCACGCGACTGCGCGGAATGGAGAAATCGCAATGAACGCAATCGCGTGCCTGACGCGAACGCGTGGACTGGAATATGCACAAATGACGCGAACGCGTGGACGATGCGAACGCGTCACATGCGTGATCTGCAATAATTCAAAAAATGCTGGTTACGAAATTTGGGCTATTTTGACCCACTTTCCAGCCCAGAAAACACATATTAGAAGCTGCAGAATGGACAAATCAAGTGGTCCCCAACCATCAACTGAAGATCTGTTAATTAATTTGAATTTCAATTCAAATCTTATCTTTTAGGAAAAGATATTATTTTTAATTTTTGATTTTAAACCTATTAGGATTAGTAATAAATAGAAACTCTGTACATTTAGACAGGGACGAGATTGTTACCAGAACCCTTATTTTTCTTCTCTGAACCCTGAGCAACTAATCCTTCATTGTTAAGGTTAGGAGCTCTGTCTATTTGTATGGATTTATTCGTTTGATCTTTCTAATTTAATTCATGTCTTGATTTATATTTCAATAATTATTTTCGCTCTTTATTTTATGAATTTGGGTGGAACGCCTCTAATTGGAATTAATTGACCAAGGAATTGGCAATTAATGAATTTTAGAGGAGACTAGGAAGGTCTAAGAAATTAGGGCCTAGTCACATATAGTTTGCCATGAAATTATATCTTGCATAATTAAATTAGTTAGTGATAAAAATAAATCTGGAAAATAGATAAATCTGAAACCTTAACTGCTTTCTCAACATTTTATTCCCAACTCATTTAATCGTCTATCATTTTGATATTCTAAGTTCGAACTTAAACCTTTTGAACATCTCAAAACCAATTTTTGCTTGCCTAACTAAGCCGATCAATCAATCATTGTTGCTTGATCCATCAATCCTCGTGGGATCGACCCTTACTCACGTAAGGTATTACTTGGTACGACGCAGTGCACTTGCCGGTAAGTAGTGTGGGTTGTAAAAAAATCACACCAAGTTTTTGGCGCCGTTGCCGGGGATTGATAGTGATTAACAACTATTAGTTGTTTGATTGCTTAGATTAGGCGTTTTAGTTTTAATTTTTATTTAAATATTGTTTTATTATTTTTCCAAAAAAAAAACTCTTTTTTTACGTTAATATTTTTTTCTTTTTACACTTCTTTCTTTTTTCTTTCGTTCCCCCTCCCCTGTCACGTTTTCCTTCTTTCTTTTCTTTTTTTCCTTTTATTAAATAAAATAAAAAATAAAATAAAATAAAATTTCAAAAGAATTTTTTAATAAATAAATAACACCAATATTTTACTTAATTTCTGAAATTAAGTTTGGTGTTACCTATTTATTACTTTTTTTCTATTTATTTATTTATTTTATTTAGTATTTTTTTTATTTATCTCTTTACACAGGTTACCTCACTGGGAATTCTCTGCACTCTGACGTAGAGATTCCCATTCTTTCTTGTTTTCTGTTTGTTTATGCACAGGAACAGAGACAAAGAACATCTCTTAGACTTTGATCCTGAACCTGAAAGAACTTTCAGGTGACTTTTACAACAGACAAAATTGTACAAGGCTGCAAAATCCACTATGAATGCTAACAATGCTGATAATCCCAATGCGGCAAACCCGAATGGAAATGAGCAACAAAGGAGAGTGCTTGGCTCCTACTCTTCTCCTACCGCAGATCTTTATGGAACAAGCATCGTGGTGCCTCCTATTACTGCGAACAACTTTGAGTTGAAGCCTCAACTGGTCACCCTGGTGCAACAGAACTGCCAGTATCATGGTCTTCCCCATGAAGACCCAAATCAATTCATTCCAATTTTTTTGCAGATTTGTGATACTGTGAAGACAAACGGAGTGAACCCAGATGTGTACAAACTAATGCTC
The DNA here is from genome assembly GCF_000817695.3 of Arachis duranensis. Classification (NCBI taxonomy): domain Eukaryota; kingdom Viridiplantae; phylum Streptophyta; class Magnoliopsida; order Fabales; family Fabaceae; genus Arachis; species Arachis duranensis. The sequence goes on from NC_029781.3 coordinate 18,950,508, forward strand.
TTCCCGTTTGCTCTGAGGGATGGAGCAAAACTATGGATAGATTCTCAACCCAAGGACAGTTTGGATACTTGGAACAAGGTGGTTACTGAGTTTCTCACAAAATTATTCCCACCAAAGAAGCTGACTAAGCTTAGGATGGAGGTACAGACCTTCAGATAGAAGGATGGTGAGACTCTGTATGAAGCTTGGAAGAGATACAAGCTACTGACTAGGCAATGCCCTCCAGACATGTTCTCCAAATGGACACAAATAGACATATTTTATGAAGGCTTAGGTGATATGTCCAAAATGTGCTTAGATAATTCTACAGGAGGTTCATTGAACAAGAAGAAGACACTGGAGGAGACTATTGAGCTTATTGAATTGGTTGCTAGCAACCAATATTTATACTTCTCTAACAGAAATCCTGTGAACTTTGAAACCCCTCAAAAGAGAGGCATGTTGGAAGTAGATGCTATTAATGCTCTTCTTGCTCAGAACAAGCTGATGTCTCAGCAAATAAATCTACTTACTCAACAGATGGGTGGCATGCAAGTCTCAGCTATCAACACCCAAAATCCACCACAGGAAGTCTCCTATGACATGGCAGGTAATTTTGTGCAAAATGATAATTATGATTGTGCTTAACCTTCTTTTGAACAGGTGAATTACATGGGGAGTGGTCCTAGGAATCCCAACAATGACCCATATTCTAAGACATACAACCCGGGATGGAGGAATCACCCAAATGTTGGATGGAGGGATCAACCTCAGAGACCTCAGAACTTCAACAATAATTATCAGGGCGGTTTCCAACAGAACAATGATTTGGAAGCAATATTGACAGGTTTTAGACGAGAAACCAGAGCATCCATCAAGAACCTGGAGATTCAAATAGGTCAAATAGCCACCAGAGTTAATGAAATTGATCAGAGGACCACTAATAGCCTTCCTAGTAACACAATTCCAAATCCAAGAGAAGAATGCAAGGCTATCACTGTGATAAGTGGACAAGTGGCAAGTACAGAAGCACAAGTTATGCAGGAGACCAAAGCCTCTATTAAAAATTTAGAGGTGCTAGTAGACCAATTGAGCAAGCAAATACTTGAGAGGTCTGCAAGTGCATTTCAAGGTGACACAGTGGTGAACCCAGGAGAAGATTGCAAGGTTATTCAATTGAGAAGTGGTAAAGTAGCTGGTTCTGAGACCTAGGCCAATGAAGAGCCAGTTGAAAAGGATGTTCCAGAGGAGAAGAAAGAAGAAGTAGAGCACACCCCTCCAAAGTGTGCAGACAACCCATTCCCAGACTCTCTTGACACTTATCCTACACTGGAAAAGGCTCTTGAGTACAAGCCTAAGATGCCATATCCTCAGAGACTTCAAAAGGAGACCAAGAACAAGCAGTTTTCAAAGTTCTTGGAAATCTTCAGAAAGTTACAAATCAATATTCCTTTTGCTGAGGTTTTGGAGCAAATGCATATCTATGCCAAATTCATGAAGGAGCTGTTGTCAAAGAAAAAGCGTTTAAAGGGAGATGAGACAGTAGTCCTGACTAAGGAATATAGTACTGTCATTCAGAATAACTTACCAAGGAAGATGCCAGATCCAGGGAGCTTTCAAATTCCATGCACCATTGGGAGCACAACCTTTGAGAAAGTCCTATGTGATCTAGGGGCAAGCATAAATCTAATGCCCTTATTTGTGATGAAGAAGCTGTAAATCCAAGAGGCACAAGCCACAAAGATAGCATTACAGATGGCAGATAAATCTATGAAGCCTGCATATGGATTAGTAGAGAATATCTTGGTCAAAGTGGATAAGTTCTTCCTCCCAGCAGACTTTGTGATTCTTGATACAGGAGAAGATGAGAATGCCTCTATAATTCTAGGAAGACCATTTCTAGCCACTGGAAGAGCGCTGATTGATGTAGAAGTGGGTGAATTAGTACTTAGAGTGCATAATGAGCAACTGGTCTTTCATGTCTTCAAAGATATACATCGAACCGGTGAAGAAGAAATGTGCATGCAGGCTGAGCTTATTGATCCAAACCTTCAAAAACTGCCTGATGATACACAGCAGAATCTGTAGCTCAAACCTCCCTTGATAACAGTCAATAAAATTCCTCCTGACATCAAACCTAAGTTTGGTGTTGGGAATGCATCATCTACCAAGGAAGAGGTTCCCAAAAAGAAGAAAGTACCTAGAGGATGGAGAAACAAAAAGATCTCCACTGAAGGTTTCTCCCCAGGAATGAAGGTGGTGTTGACCAGCAATCCAGCATGGGTTTATACAGTAATCAGAATCCTCTCTCTGGAACATATTGAGCTGCGTTATGGAGACACAGAAAAGAAGTTCAAAGTAAGGGGTGAAGAGCTAAGCCCCTATAATCCTCTTCCTTAGAGGAGCTGACCGTTAAGCTAGTGACGATAAAGAAGCGCTTGTCGGGAGGCAACCCGATAATTTCGTATCCTTCACTATTTTTCATAGTAGTTTTTCTTAGTTATTTTATTTTTATTGAGTTCTTACTAATTTTCTGATCATGCAGCTATGTTCTCCCAGGAACCGAACACCTCAAGCTATAAAAAAAAGCCACGCGACGCGACCGCATCAGCGACGCATCCGCGTCGCAAGGAGAGGGGAGAAAAAATGAACAGAGAGTCACACTGGAGTGTGGCTGGAGGCGTGCCAGTGGCACAAATTGCCCCACGTGACCGTGTCGCCGACGCGTCCGCGTCATGTGGGAATATTAGCCTCCCACGCGACCGCGTAACCCACGCGGCTGCGTGCCCTGATTTTCGAGGTAAAAAGGGTGCACAACCAAATATTGTGCTGGAGTGGTGCTGGCTAGGTGCTAGACGCATAATCCCTATCACGTAAACACTTCGCCAACACGTCCGCGTCATTCCCTTCGGAAGCCACTCACGCGATCGCATTCGCCACGCGATCGCGCCACCCCAGATTTGGCAAATATTTAAATTCGAACAGAGAGTTGTGCAGGCGCGAGGCTACACTCGCGCCCAAAGCATAACATGGGTCACGCGACCACATGACCGACGCGACCGCGTCAACTAACTAAAACGCAATCACGCGAACGCGTGCCCCACGCGTTCACGTCGCTTGCGCTACACTAGTTCGCCGCCCAGTTTTCTTTCTCTCTCTCTCCCCCAATCCTAACTCTCTCTTATTCTTTTATCCTTTAATTTTTCTTTCCTCATAATATTTATCTCTTTCTATTTTTTAGTTCTTATTTACTTGAGGACAAGTAAACCTTTAAGTTTGGTGTTGACTCTTCGCTTAAAGCTTTTCTGTTTATTCCTATGGCACCAAAAGGGAGGCAAATCATCTTCACGGAGGAGCACAACATGAAGAATAAAGCGACAGCTAGGATAACTAAGGTGGTTAAGTTCCTTTCATTTTTATTCCTCCCCTCTTTTTTCTATGTTATGTTCTGGCTTTCTGCTATTTTGCTTTGTTTGTTGCATGATCTTTTATTAGTTAGAATTTCTTTAATGTTGAAAAGATGTTTCATGTACCACTCACTGAACTTGAATCTAAAAAAGAAAAAAAAAGAAGTGATGTATTGCATAAGAAATTGAGTTTAATTCTAAAAATAGTCTTATTTACTTAAATGTGGTGGTATTTTCTGTGATTTTTGAATGCATGATATGAACAGTACATATTTGAATTTGAATCAAGGGATGTTGATGTATAAGGAACAGGAATTTAGAGAATTATTAAACCTTCTCTGAAATAAATAAAAATTTAATCCTTGAAGCAAAAGAAACAAAGAAAAAAAATTTATAAAATAAAAACAAGGTCCAAGGCTCTGAGTATCAATGACTAGAGAAGTCAGACATGATTAAAAGCTCAAAGAGTTGTTTCCCTATTCATATGCTTGTGGTGTGATTGTGTCAAATAATCCTTGAGACAGAACACTTAGAGTCAAGATCAATTACATTTAACAGAGTATGCCAAAGGCTTTGAGCACCACTGTCTGGGAGTAATTAAAAGAAAAATCAAAACTCAAAGAGAGTTCCCCAGTTAAGTCCTTGTGGTGTTTCTGTGTCAAGTAACTCTTGAGACAAAATATTTAAAGTCACGGCTAGGCTCAAAGTGCAAAGCACCAAAGAAAATAAATTAAAGTAAATTTTGCTATGTTCAAGGATTGAACTGAAATATAAAAGATCAAAGAATTCATAATATTATCCGGATTCTAATTCCAGATGGCAGTGACATCCTTCTGATTTAAAGGAGAGTGAGATGCCAAACCTATCCAGGATTACAGTTATAAACCCCACTATAAAAAGAGACATGAGCGTAATCAAACTCTCATTCTCATGCAAATTCACATCATAAGCTTATATTAGTTTTGGGTGCTTGAGGACAAGCAACAATTTAAGTTTGGTGTTGTGATGCGTGAGCATCTTGTCTATCTTTTTCTAGTGAATTTGCATCTAAATTGTTGAGTTTAATTTAGAATTAATTATATTTTAGCCACTATGGATGCTATTTTGAGTTTTGTGCAATTTTATTTATTTTAGATAGCATTCGAAGGGATTTGATGAAGTTTCTGCAGAGAAAAAGAAGAAACCAAAGAGATGACTAGCGAAAACCAACGCAGACGCATGGCTCACGCGACCGCGCGGAATGGAGAAATCGCAATGACGCGATCGCATGTCTGACGCAAATGCATGGACTGGAATATGCACAAATGACGCGAACGCGTGGACGACGCGGACACGTCACATGCGCGATCTGCAATAATTCAAAAAACGCTGGTTACGAATTTTGGGCTGTTTTGACCCACTTTCCAGCCCAAAAAACACAGATTAGAAGCTGCAGAATGGACAAATCAAGTGGTCCCCAACCATCAAATGAAGATCTGTTAATTAATTCGAATTTCAATTCAAATCTTATCTTTTAGGAAAAGATATTATTTTTAATTTTTGATTTTAAACCTATTAGGATTAGTAATAAATAGAAACTCTGTACATTTAGACAGGGACGAGATTGTTACCAGAACCCTTATTTTTCTTCTCTGAACCATGAGCAACTAATCCTTCATTGTTAAGGTTAGGAGCTCTGTCTATTTGTGTGGATTTATTCGTTTGATCTTTCTAATTTAATTCATGTCTTGATTTATACTTCAATAATTATTTTCGCTCTTTATTTTATGAATTTGGGTGGAACGGAAGTATGACCCATGTTCTAATTGAGTTCTTGTAAAACTTGGAAAAGCTCTTTACTTGAACAACAGCTTGAAAACATATTATACTGAATTTTAATTGTTTGTATTTAACGGGATACGTGACATATAATCCCTTTATTTTTGGATAATTAGAATTCTTTTGGCATATAAACTAGAATTTGATCATCACCTTCTAATTGGAATTAATTGACCAAGGAATTGGCAATTAATGAATTTTAGAGGAGACTAGGAAGGTCTAAGAAATTAGGGCCTAGTCACATATAGTTTGCCATGAAATTATATCTTGCATAATTAAATTTGTTAGTGATAAAAATAAATCTGGAAAATAGATAACTCTGAAACCTTAACTGCTTTCTCAACATTTTATTCCCAACTCATTTAATTGTCTATCCTTTTGATATTCTAAGTTCGAACTTAAACCTTTTGAACATCTCAAAACCAATTTTTGCTTGCCTAACTAAGCCGATCAATCAATCATTGTTGCTTGATCCATCAATCCTTGTGGGATCGACCCTTACTCACGTAAGGTATTACTTGGTACGACCCGGTGCACTTGCCGGTAAGTAGTGTGGGTTGTAAAAAAATCGCACTAGCTATTAACTATTTCACGAAGTAGGTGGAGGCAGAATCGTTGGCTAGTATCTCATCTAAGAATTGTCAGATGTTCTTATGGAAGAAAGTAATCACTAGGTTTGGGATCCCAAAGATAATTGTGTCGGACAATATGACGCAATTTTTTGACAAAAAATTTGGAGAGTTCATGACAGGACTGGGGATCAACTAGAAATTTTCCTCCATAGAGCATACCCAGAGTAATGGGCAAGCTGAGGCGAAGAACAAGGTCATCCTCAATGAGTTAAAGAAGCCTCTAGATCAATGAAAGGGCTTTTGGGTAGACGAACTGGCCTCTGCCTTGTGGACTTACAGGACAGCACCAGAATCTTTAACCGGGGAGATGCCCTTCTGGCTTACGTACATCATTGACACGGTCATTTCTATAGAGATTGGAGAGCCAAGTCCAAGATTACTCCTAGGTGGCGGTAGTGAAGTGATTGAAAAAGACCTAATAGATAAAACAAGGGAGGTGGCCCATTTGATGGAAGTCGCGTTGAAATAGAGGATAGCGTTGCGTTACAATCGGAAGGTGCAGAACAGAATTTTTGAAGAAGGTGATCTAGTGCTATGGCGTAACGACATTGGCCTGCCAACCCAGAAGAAGGCAAGCTCGCACTTAATTCGGAAGGACTATACTGGGTAATAGAAGTACCAGGGAAGGTGCATACAAGCTAGAACGTTTAGACGGGAGATCAGAGAGGTCTCAAGGACTTGGAATGCGACAAACCTTAAGAGATTCTACTCTTGAAAGACTCATGACCCAATGGCCATACGGTTACTGTTTACCTTTACCTTTGCTTCCATTTGCTTTTTCATTTAGTTTGTTCATTACTTCTTTAAATTCACATTGTTGCAAAGAATATTCGTTTTATTATAGAACGAGTACTTTTTCCCCTTGCCCTCAGGCAGAGGCAACGGCAAGGGGTTTTAACGAGGCCCACAGTTGAAAAACAATTGCATCATGACTATCAAATCCATTTTTTCTTTGACTTATTTCACCCTTGTTACCAAGTTATGGGAATGGTTGTCAGGATTGATCACCCCGGGTACCACAACACTACGTTAAGCAGATATCCATTGCGCAACGACTTGACAACCAGATGAAGAAATAACAGCAATTAAAGCAACCAAAACATAGATTAAAAATATTCAAATGACAAATTAAAAATATTCAAAGTACAAAAAGGCCATCATACTGGCCAAATGACAAGTTGCAAACGAAACTTCAAATTACATGGAGGCATCACATCAGCTTGGTAGTTCTAAGAGTACAAAAGGTTCAACAACACAACATTTTTTTACAAGTTATGAAGCACCTGCTTAGCAGCCTCAGCCGACCTCGTGGCTTCAGCAAGTTTTTCCTCCAACACTTTCACTTTCCCCTCCACAATGGTAGCTCGACCTAAAGCAGTATTGAGCTAGTGGGAAAGTGTGAGGTCACGATTCACTAGACGGTTAATTTCATTGGTTCTCTCTTTGGCTTTCTTCTCCTCTTCATCAAGACGGGTTTTCAGGGATTCTTCTTGGTTCTTCAGATTAGAAATATCCCTCTGGGCAGCCTTAAGTTTCCCCTCTAATACTTGACCTTATGCTAACATCGGTTCGACTTTCCTGGCAATGGCAGCTGCTCAGAGAAGACTTTGGTACGTCTACCTCGCTTGGGCAGCCAAGTCTTCTTCCTAGAAGAACTCCTCAGTGCCACGAAGGAGTTGGGAATTAATAAAGTGCCCCGCGTCAAAATTCTTCTCCATAAGATTTTTTCGAGCCAGAGTTTGTTTTTCTTTTCTTTGGATTGGTGATAACGACCACCTTGGGATCAATCTCAATCATTGCCCCTTTACCCCAATTGTCTCCGTCGGTAGCAGGGTTCTCGATGGGGGTTCTCGAGAGGTATTTTATAACACTGCGATTTTTACCACCTCATGATCGTGCTAAAAGTCCGAGTGCTACTTACCTCTATTCCTTTAATTTCATACTATATTTATTTAATATCGAGCCTTCGCGAATATGAACCTAAACTTTAATTAAAAAAAAAAACAAAAGGAGACTTTTTTTTTAAATCACTTAATCACAAAAGTATATATATTCACATAGCCTTATATACATGGACTTATTCAAAGATCCTCAAACACTAGTCCTACCCCCTCTAAAAGCCAAAACAATAAACGATGAGGGAAAAATAAAGTCTAACAACTCTACTCATAAACATAATCTTCTATGCTCTTGTAGCTCTACACTAAACCTTCGTACCTATAGCTAAAAGGAGTGAAAATAGGGGGTAAGAACTGGGGAGTTCTTAGTAGGATCGGGGTTAGAAGTTTAGTTCATTTTATATATACTTGGTAAGCAATAACAATCAACAAGGGACAATCCACTTCTACAATTATAGAACACAAAATTCGAACAGCCATTTAGTACACCCACAATCATAGGAAACACACTCATAAACAAATATGCACAAACAAGCATGATGCATGTCTATCCTTAGTGCAAGTAAGGAGCTCATTTGTCGGTTTCGACCCGCTCTCGAATCAATTCAACAACCTTTGTCTGAGTTTGGATTTCAATGTCATAACCTCTGTAAGAAACCTCAGTCTTATTGGTGTGACTCTCTCTTGAGCCGATGTATGCTAACATAACCTCTGTAAGTAACCTCAGTCTTACAGGTGAGGCTCTCTCTGGCTAATGTATGTATTGATAACTTCTGTAAGTAACCTCTGTCTTACAGGTGCGACCATCCCCTGGATTGGCCGATGTATCTCTGGAAAGGAAATCTTGATGGACTCACCACCATATCTCTGCTCGTTTTCAGCAGGTAAACAATCATCCCAGCTTGTTCTCAGTGCCAAACAATATCTCTATTTTCCTGTTTTTTCTTTTCGTTCTTTCTTTATTCTCTTTTCTATGTTCTGCCCTCCTGTGGCAGGGATCTCTTTGGTTAATACATTCTTTTATTCCTACTCTCTTCTTTCCTGTGGTAGAGGTTCTTTAGATTCTTTTAATATTTTCTTTTTCTCTTCTTTTATTTTACTTGTTTTAATACCATAAATTGTCTTCACACACTTCCCTCATCTCTCCTTAGATGTTTTATGAAGAGTGAATGATAAGGTTCTCAACCTAGGTTCATTTTTCTATAACTTTTATGTAGGTTACTGTTTAACTCTTCTATTCTATTATAGTACAAATTACTAATGTATAATATATTTCAAAAATACATTGATAATAATCTTAATAAATTATTAACAATAATAATGATTTTTTCATTACTCAAAACTTAGAACTTAAGCATTATTATTAAGCTTTTATAAATTATTCTGAATCTTTGAGCTTTCTAAAATATTTATATTTTTATCTCAACATATTTTATAATTTACTAAAATACTCCTACATATAGTATGATTACCAAAATAACCTTGCATCTTTTATAAATGACCCATTTTACCCCTGAACTTCTTAATTATTACCCAAAATATCCCAAAACGTATATAATTATAAAACTAACTTCAATTTTTATTAAATTACTATTTCAATCTCAAATATAACTCTTATTTTTCCTGATTATAACTTTACCAAAGGACTAAGCCGCATTTCCAAAATTCTTCAACTTTTCTGCTTGAGTTTTAAGTCCATTTTTAAGCTTTACTATTACCGATTTTTCACCGCTTTTCATTTAATCTCTTGGCTATCAAACCTCATAAATTTTAATCAATAATTTCTCATTCATAACAGCCCCAAAATCATCAAAATAACCCCAGTTGGGCTGTTATTGATTGCCGAACTACAATTCACAAACAACAACAACAATTCAACAAAATTTCAACATAAACTTAATCATACTCAACAATAATCAATCAAAAAACATTCACTTATAAAATTTTGATTTAATTATTATAAAATTACCAAACCCTACCTCCGTATAAAATCAAAACAACGGAAGCTCTAAAGAAGCTTTTTGACCAAGCTGCTGAAGAAGAAAACGTCAGAAATCATTTGTGCCTCCTAGAACTCCAATTGGCCGAACTAAAAGGGAAGGGGAGCTACGTCACCGTCAACTTTCACCAAGTAAAAGTGATGCCAATGTGTAGAGAAGGAGTATATGAACACTTTTATCGGATTAGATTTTTTATTGGAGTTAGGGATCTCAAGAAATCAAAGCCGGAAGCTCGGAGCCATGAAATTCTTGCTTTCTCTCTCGCGGTTCTCTCTCTTTCTTCCCTCATGAATCATGCTGAATGAGGAAAATGAAAGAAATGATGGTGATGTGGTGTTATAAGGAGAGGCATGTGCCAATTGGTTAAGTTGTTGAGTCAACGATTCAAGTTATAAATATCTTAAATGGATAATTATGAAAACTGGATATATTAAAATACAAGTAGTAATATATATAGGATTAAATATATGTGAGTTACTAATATAAATGACATTTGTAACTTAATGATAAAAGATATACGGTGAAGAATTAGCAAAGCTAAATTCACTGAAAAGTACAGATATTTACTCATATCGGCGGATATCTAACTCGATAATAATATTATTAACTAAACTTTATTTTTAAATTAAAAATATCAATTACTCAAATTAAAATATATATATTTCATTATTTATAAATCACAAAAATTATAGTTTTAATTATGTAAAATATTTTATCATAAGAAAAGTATATATAAGAATCTGAATTTAATTGAACTCATGTAGTTATAAAATTAATTTAATTACTTATAATAAAATAATTTCTAAAATAAGAAACTCCAAATTATAAAATAAATTATAACTTATTTATATTTATATTTTTAAAATTGTGGGTTACATTCTGCCCGTCTTACAAAAATTTTCGCCCTAAAAAATTGATGCAAGATGAAAAAGATTCATACTAACTTCCCTTTCAAACATGTCAAAGAAAAACAAAAAGATTTGACATGTTCAGTTTTCAAACATGAGAAAGATAATATCGTGTGAAAATGATTGAAAAAGTGTAGTATGGAGCAGAAGTTGTATGATAGGTTTAATGCAAATTAAACCTAGAATCCGAGGACTTATAATTTTAACAAATAAGCTCAAGTTTGAACAAAGAAATCAAAATCCAGAAAGAAAAAGGTTGGACATCATGGATAATAGTTACAAGAATTCAAAAAGATGAGTAGAATCGAAATCAAACAAGAGTGCACAAAATACAAAATCCGTCAGCAAGAGAGTTAAATTGTACCCTAAAGAGAAATCTAAGAAAAGGAACTTGGATAGGGATAATAAAAGAAAAGGTAGCAGAATAAGTCGAAACAAATCCAAGCTGAATTACCAGGTTCACAAATATAGATAACCAAGGTCAATGACAATGTTTTTGAAGAATTAAAGATTGATTATTGTAAGAACTACAACTGATCAACCGGTTAATTAAGTGATTATATTGCCCAAATTAGATTCCGAAAAGTTAGAGTGAGAATTTGAGGATTTAAATGTGATTTTTGGACTCGGTGGGTCTTTCTGAGTCAAAAAATATGTTTTCTGCAAAAAAAAAAACCGTGAAAAGATACGAACCGGTAGTTGAACCGGTTCAAGTCTACCTGGTACCGCACGAGAAAGAGTGGAAACAGCGAAAAACCTTAGAAAAATATTAGAAAATGAAAAACCGGGCATTAATTTTAAAGGTTTGGCGCGAACTTGGGCCAAACGGGCTAAAAACGCTAACGAGTTGAACTGGGCCCAAGCCCAACATATATAAGGTTTATTTAATGAACCCAACCAATTATAACACTCACATAAACACACTCACACGGCTGGGAAGAGAAGAAGAAGAGAAACCCTTTGGCACTATTCACTTCAATCTTTCCAAGCAAATATCTTGAGCTATGGTGCTCCGATTTGCATGCCATCAGCTGCTACGCGTTTCTTGTGAAGAGCTCTATGAATAAGAAACTGGTAAGAAAAGTTCAAAATCTTTCCAGCTCTTCTCCTCAAAATTTTGGGTATTTAAGGCTTTGGATTAAGTGAGTTTTGTGGTTTTGGATGTTTAAGTTCACTCTAATCCTTTCTTAGCATTGGGTTTTGACATCCAAATCTGTTGGAAAAGGTAAGAGACTTTGAACTCTTGTGAAAGTTTTATTTATGTTAAGCTCTAGGTTGATTTGTGATGATTTATGTATATATAGCTTGATTATTGTGAATTTGGGAGCTATTGGAACTTGTTGGTGGCTTGGATTATGTTGAGAAGCTTGTTGATGATCATAGTTGTGCTCATTTTGGGTTAAGGGCATAATGGAAATCGGCCAAGGTATGGTTTCCGTTTCCTCTATGTAGTATATAATATTCATAGACACTTAGAGTAGTGACCCATAGGCTAGGTTTGAAAATTTATATGTTGTTGATGATTGGTTGGTTGATTATGTACAATAAATAGGTATTGTTGATGATGTTAATTGATGATGTTGAGATATGATGGATTTGGATGATTGAACATTGTTGTTTAATAATATGAAGCTTGGATGAGTTGATGATGAAGGTTTATAGTGATAAATGATGATTGGTAGATATGTGTTGGAATGTTATATATATTTATAAATTACTGAAATTATAGTTTTAATTATGTAAAATATTTCATCATAATAAAAATATATATAAGAATCTAAATTTAATTGAACTCAAGTAGTTATAAAATTAATTTAATTATTTATAATAAAATAATTTCTAAAATAAGGAACTCCAATTTATAAAATGAATTATAACTTATTTATATTTATATTTTTAAAATTGTAGGTCGTTACATATTTCGGTTGGAGGACATGATTGAGTTTCGCCCTCGCCGACAACCTGGGCCTTAAAATCGACGAAAGGGGTTGCTGAACTATATATCATCGCCACTATCATCTCCATCGGGGAAGAGATAGGTCATCAAGCAAGACAAGATCGTGTTCCCAGCTGCCATTCCAACTACAAGAAGCAAGAAAAAGCAAAATAGAAGCCAAATTAGAAAACACAAAAATAAACACATCAAATTGAGAGCAAAATAGTAAGCAAGTTGGGAGAGCGGGAATAAACTAAAGCAGTCTTACGTACACACTCACGACCAAATGCATCGTAGGTCATCTTGATCAGGTAGTTGGCGCCAGCAGTGAAGCTCCAATAGGTTGGTATCCACCTTTCCCTTTCAAGAGTGAGCAAAAAAGTGTGACAACCCTATGCCGACCTCACCTTAAAATATGTTTCTTTAAATCCATGGAACAAATCTTCAAAGAGACCAAAGATGCGTTGGTTTTGGATAGCCTAGAAGGAAAGGTATCCCTTTTTGTGCTTTTCTTTGAAAAAGGAATTGGTAAGTAAGAAGAAATAAAGGAAGACATAATAGAGGCTGGGAGCTCTGATGCGTGAGCATCTTGTCTATCTTTTCATAGTGAATTTGCATCTAATTTGTTGAGTTTAATTAAGATTTAATTATATTTTAGCCACTATGGATGCTATTTTGAGTTTTGTGCAATTTTATTTATTTTAGGTAGCATTCGGAGGGATTTGATGAAGTTTTTGCAGAGAAAAAGAAGAAACCAAAGAGATGACCAGCGAAGACCGACGCGGACGCATGGCTCACGCGACCGCGCGGAATGGAGAAATCGCAATGACGCGATCGTGTGCCTGATGCGAACGCGTGGACTAGAATCTGCACAAATGACGCGAGCGCGTGGACGACGTGGACGCGTCACATGCGCGATCTGCAATAATACAAATAACGCTGGTTATGAATTTTGGGCTGTTTTGACCCACTTTCCAGCCAAAGAAAATACAGGTTAGAAGCTGCAGAATGGACAAAGCAAGTGGTCCCCAACCATCAACCGAAAATCTGTTAATTAATTCGAATTTAAATTCAAATCTTATCTTTTAGGAAAAGATATTATTTTTAATTTTTGATTTTAAACCTATTAAGATTAGTAATAAATAGAAACTCTGTACATTTAGACAGGCACCAAAATTGTTACCAGAACCCTTATTTTTCTTCTCTGAACCATGAACAACTAATCCTCCATTGTTAAGGTTAGGAGCTCTGTCTATTTGTAATGGATTAATTCGTTTGATCTTTCTAATTTATTCCATGCTTTGATTTATATTTCAATAATTGTTTTCGCTCTTTATTTTATGAATATGGGTGGAACGGAAGTATGACCCATGTTCTAATTGAGTTCTTGTAAAACTCGGAAAAGCTCTTTACTTGAAGAACAACTTGGAAACATTTTATCCTAAATTTTAATTATTTGGATTTAATGGGATACGTGACATATAATCCCCTTATTTTTGGGTAATTAGAATTTTTGTGGCATATAAACTGAAAATTGATTTTTACCCTCTAATTAGAAGTAACTCACTAAGGAATTGGCAGTTAATAAATTTTAGAGGAGACTAGGAAGGTCTAAGGAATTAGGGCCTAGTCACATATAGTTTGCCATGAAATTATATCTTGCATGATTAAATTAGTTAGTAATAAAAATTAATCCGAAAAAATAGATAACTCTGGAACCTTAACTATCTTCTCATTATATTATTCCCAACTTATTTATTTGTCTGTGTTTAATGCTCTTTGAATACCAAAACACTCTTTTCTGCTTGCCTAACTAATCCTATCAAATACTATTGTTGCTTAATCTATCAATTCTCGTGGGATCGACCCTTACTCACGTAAGGTATTACTTGGTACGACCCGGTGCACTTGTCGGTTAGTAAATGTAGGTTATAAATACCGCATCAAATTTTTGGCGCCGTTGCCGGGGATTGATAGTGATTAACAACTATTAGTTGTTTGATTGCTTAGATTAGGTGTTTTATTTTTAATTTTATTTAAATTTTATTTTAAATATTTTCAAAAAAAAAATTTCTTTAGTTCGCTATTTATTTTTTTCACTTTCTTCCGCTTTAAAAAAAAAATTAATTTTCGAACAAAAAAATATATATATTTTCCTTGTCTTTCGTTAGCACCTTAATTTTTTTTACTTCATTTAACGTTTGAATTTTGTTTTTTTTTTTAAAAAAAAACCTGCGCCCATTTTTTTTATTTTATTTTTCTTTTTATTTTTATTTTCTTTTAATTTCATTCTGTTTCTTTCCACTATTTTTTTATCTTTTAATATTTTATTAGTTTTCTTTTATTTCTATTTTTAACCTTCAAAAAAAATTATTTTTAATAAATAAATAGCGCCAATATTGTTCTTAATTTCTGAAATTAAGTTTGGTGTTACCTATTTATTATTTTCCTTCTATCTATTTTATTCAATATTTTTATCTCTTTACACAGGTTACCTCACTGGGAATTCTCTACACTCTGACGTAGAGATTTCCATTCTTTTTTATTTTCTGTTTGTTTATGCGCAGGAACAGAGACAAAGAATATCTATTAGGCTTTGATCCTGAACCTAAAAGGACTTTCAGGAGGCATTTACAACAAGCAAGACTTTGCAAGGCTGCAGAATCCACTATGGCAAATAATAATGCTAATGCCAATGTGGTAAATCCGAATGGGGATGATCAACAGAGGAGAGTGCTTGGCTCTTATTCTGCCCCTACTGCAGATCTTTATGGAAAAAGTATTCCTATAAATGCAAACAACTTTGAGTTGAAGCCACAATTGGTCACCTTGGTGCAACAAAATTGCCAGTATCATGGACTTCCTCATGAAGATCCAAATCGGTTCATATCTGATTATCTGCAGAAACGTGATACTGTGAAGACAAATAGAGTGAATCCAGAGGTGTACAGACTCATGCTTTTCCCATTTGCTCTGAGGGATAAAACAATGCTATGGCTAGATTCCCAACCAAAGGAGAGTTTGGATACTTGGGACAAGGTTGTTACTGAGTTTCTCACAAAATTTTTCCCACCTAAGAAGCTGACTAAGCTTAGGATGGAGGTTCAGACCTTCAGGCAGAAGGATGGTGAAACTCTATATGAAGCATGGGAGAGATTCAAGCTACTAACTAGGCAATGCCCTCCAGACATGTTCTCCCAATGGACCCAACTGGATATCTTTTATGAAGGTTTGAGTGACATGTCCAAGATGTGCCTAGATAATTCTACAGGAGGTTCATTGCACAAGAAGAAGACACCGGAGGAGACTATTGAGCTTATTGAATTGGTTGCAAGCAACCAATATTTATACTCCTCTAACAGGAATCCTGTGAATTCTGAAACCCCTCAGAAGAGAGGCGTGTTGGAAGTAGATGCTATTAATGCTCTTCTTGCTCAGAACAAGCTGATGTCTCAGTAAATAAATCTACTTACTCAACAGATGGGTGGCATGCAAGTCTCAGCTATCAACACCCAAAATCCACCACAGGAAGTCTCCTATGATAGGGCAGGTAACTTTATGCAAAATGATAATTATGATTATGCTCAACCCTCTTTTGAACAGGTGAATTACATGGGGAGTGGTCCTAGGAATCCCAACAATGATCCATATTCTAAGACATACAACCAGGGATGGAGGAATCACCCAAATTTTGGATGGAGGGATCAACCTCAGAGACCTCAGAACTTCAACAATAATTCTCAGGGCGGTTCCCAACAGAACAATGATCTGGAAGCAATATTGACAGGTTTTAGACAGGAAACCAGAGCATCCATCAAGAACCTGGAGATTCAAATGGGTCAAATAGCCACCAGAGTTAATGAAATTGATCAGAGGATCACTAATATCCTTCCTAGTAACACAATTCCAAATCCAAGAGAGGAATGCAAGGCTATCTGCGTGATAAGTGGACAAGTGGCAAGTACGGAAGCACAAGTTATGCAGGAAACCAGAGCCTCCATTAGAAATTTAGATGTGCTAGTAGGCCAATTGAGCAAACAAATACTTGAGAGGTCCGCAAGCACATTTCAAGGTGATACAGTGGTGAACCCAAGAGAAGATTGCAAGGCTATT
>NC_029781.3:18968487-18968891 GCF_000817695.3 Arachis duranensis
TGTCAAAAAGCGTATAAATTATCCGCTCATCACAACACCAAACTTAAATTGTTGCTTGTCCCCAAGCAACTGAAGATCAAAATAGGATAAAAAGAAGAGAATATACTATAGATTCCAAAATATCAAGGAAACTTAGCTCCGATTAGATGAGCGGGACTAGTAGCTTTTTGCCTCCGAACAGTTTTGGCATCTCACTCTATCCTTTGAAGTTCAGAATGATTGGCATCTATAAGAACTCAGAACTCAGATAATGTTATTGATTCTCCTAGTTAAGTATAATGATTCTTGAACATAACTAGTGTATGAGTCTTGGCTGTGGCCCAAAGCACTCTATCTTCCAGTATTACCACCGGATACATACATGCCACAGACACATAATTGGGTGAACCTTTTCAGATTGTGAC
>NC_029781.3:18969969-18971665 GCF_000817695.3 Arachis duranensis
TCCAGATGGAAGTACATAACTTTCCCTCTGACCATGGTTCTGTAGGTATGGTAAGCAGTTCCAGTCATTCTCTGCTTATCTGTTAGCCACAGATTTGAGTAGAATTCCTGAACCATATTTCTTCGAACCTTTATCTCAGGATTGGTTAGAATTTCCCATCCTCTGTTTTGAATTTGCTCTTGGATCCTCGGATATTCATCTTCTTTCAGATCAAATTTAACTTCCGGGATCACTGACCTCAGACCCATTATTTTGTGATAATGGTCTTCATGTTCTTTGGTTAAGAACTTCTCTTGATTCCAAAGATTCTTTGGATTATTCTCTTTCTTTCCTCTTAAATTGGTTTGTTTTCCCTTAGGACCCTGAACTTAGAGGTTTGCTTGTCCTCAAGCAAAAGAAAGGAAAGAAGAGAGAGAGAGGAAGAGCAAATTCGAATGGTGTGGGGAATGAGGGGGGCCAAACGTGTATTTATAAAGAGGGGAGGAGAGATTTCGAAAAAAAGAAAAATTTGAAAGGAGATTTGAGAAGATATGGAAAGAAATTGAGAGAAGGGTGAGTTTTTGAACAAGATTTGGGAATGATTTGAGAGATTTGAATAGTGATTTTAGATTTTTGAAAATTTGAAAGTGAATGATGAGAGATTGAAATGTGTTTTTGTAGAAAAGTATGGGTAAGAAAAGGAAAGTTTGAAAAAATTTGATTTGAAAACAAAATTTTACTCCCCCCACCTTTCTGGCGTTAAACGCCCAGAATGGCACCCATTCTGGCGTTTAACGCCCATTGATTGCCCATTGTGGGCGTTTAATGCCCAGCCAGGTGCCCTGGCTGGCGTTAAATGCCAGAATTCCTTTATCACTGGGCGTTTTGTTAAACACCCAGGATGCTGCACACCTGGCGTTAAACGCCCAGAATGGTGCCCATTCTGGCGTTTAACGCCCAAAATGCCCCTTACTGGCGTTTTTTCGCCAGTAAGCTCTTTTTCTCTGCTTTTTAAGCTGAATCCTTCTGTAACTCTGTAAATTCCTTCATTTTTGATATTTGCCTCTGTAAGAACAAATTATATAACCTCCTGATGAGCGGATAATTTGTACGCTTTTTGGCATTGTTTTTAGTATGTTTTTGGTATGATCTAGTTAGTTTTTAGTATATTTTTATTAGTTTCTAGTTAAAATTCACTTTTCTGGACTTTACTATGAGTTTGTGTGTTTTTCTGTGATTTCAGGTATTTTCTGGCTGAAATTGAGGGACCTGAGCAAAAATCTGATTCAGAGACCAAAAAGGACTGCAGATGCTGTTGGATTCTGACCTCCCTGCACTCGAAGCGGATTTTCTGAAGCTACAGAAGCCCAATTGCCGCGCTCTCAACGGCGTTGGAACGTAGACATCCTGGGCTTTCCAGCAATATATGATAGTCTATACTTTGCCTAAGATTTGATGGCCCAAATCGGCGTACAAAGTCACCCTTAGGAATTCCAGCGTTAAACGCCGGAACTGGCACAAAAGTGGGAGTTAAACGCCCAAACTGGCATAAAAGCTGGCGTTTAACTCCAAGAAGAGTCTCTACACGAAAATGCTTCGTTGCTCAGCCCAAGCACACACCAAGTGGGCCCGGAAGTGGATTTTTATGTCTTTTACTCATCTCTGTACACCCTAGGCTACTAGTTTTCTATAAGTAGGACCTTTTACTATTGTATTT
>NC_029781.3:18972591-18973740 GCF_000817695.3 Arachis duranensis
TAGGTATTTATTTTTTTCGAAATTCTTGAAGATGAATTCTAGAGTTTCATGATGATTTGTTGAAATCTGGCTGGCTGAGAAGCCATGTCTAATCTCATTGGACCGAGGTTTCAACTTATCATCACAAGAGCTTGTTGATTTCTATCAATCTTGCTTTTGGAGCAGTGATCTGCTAAGGCTTGGCTGGCCTTTGGCCATGTCTAGTGTTTTGGACCGAAGCTTTCTTTGAAAGCTTGGCTGGCTGTGAAGCCATGTCTAATTCCTGGACTGGAGTCTTAGACTAGCATTGCACTGATTCCTGGAATTCTCATTAAGAATTTTGATACCTTTTTCCACTTTATTTTCGAAAAAGCACAAAAAAATTTTACAAAATCATAAAATCCAAAAAATTTCTTGTTTGAGTCTAGTGTCTCATTTTAAGTTTGGTGTCAATTGCATGCATTCATTCATGTGTCTTAAGGATCTTCAAGTAATTCTTGATGATTTCTTACTCTGATCTTTGAATTCTTTTGACTTGAGTGTCTATGTGTCTCATATGCATTCTCATTAGTGTCAGTAGTATACAAACTGCTAAGTTTGGTGTCTTGCATGCATTGTTCTTTTGATTTCAGTTGCATTTTGATTATTTCTTATTATTAAAAATCCAAAAATATTTTTATTTTGTGTCTTTTCAAGTCAACAATACAGAGAATTGAAGATTCAGAACATACAGCAGAGGAATTGCACAGAAAAAGCTGGGCGTTCAAAACGCCCAGTGAAGAAGGACAGACTGGCGTTTAAACGCCAGCCAGGGTACCTGGTTGGGCGTTTAACGCCCAAAAGGGTAGTATTTTAGGCGTTAAACGCCAGAATGTGCACCATTCTGGGCGTTTAACGCCAGGATGGCACAAGGGGGAAGATTTTGTTTTCAAATCAATTTTTTTTTTAGTTTTCAAAAGTTTTTCAAAATCAAATCTTTTTCAAATCATATCTTTTCAATCAAATCTTTTTCAAAATCAATTTCTTTCCTTTTTCAAAGATACTTCCTATCAATTAATGATTTGATTCAACATTTCAAGCATGTTGCCTTTTCTGTTGAGGAAGGTTTAATGTTTGAATCATATCTTTTCTTGATAGCCAAGTCATTAATTTTTAAAATCAAATCTTTTT
>NC_029781.3:18973922-18974151 GCF_000817695.3 Arachis duranensis
CTTTTCCACTCTTGGTTTTCGAAAATCAATTAAGTGTTTTTCAAAATGTTTTCAAAATCTTTTACTTAATTTTCAAAAATTACTTCCCTTCTTCTCACATCCTTCTAATTATGGACTAACACTATTCCTTAATGCAAAATTCGAACTTCATCTTCTTTGATAAGTTCGAATTTTCTACTTCTGCCTTCCATTTTCTTTTCCTCTGACACCTCAAGGAATCTCTATACTG
>NC_029781.3:18974251-18974800 GCF_000817695.3 Arachis duranensis
TAGACATGGTCAGCCAAGCTTCAGCAGAACATTGCATTCAAGAGCTAAATTGATGAAGATCAATCAGCTTTGGTGATGATAGGAACATCACCTTGAAATACTAGAATTCATTCTTAAGAACTCTGAAAAAAAAATACCTAATCTAAGCAACAAGATGAACCGTCAGTTGTCCAAACTCAACAATCCCCGGCAACGGCGCCAAAAACTTGGTGCTGTTGCCGGATTTTGGCACTAATGTTACCGGACCAAAAGCTTGCCGAATACTCGAACAATCCCCGGCAACGGCGCCAAAAACTTGGTGCACGAAATTGTGATCACTACTTTTCACAACTCAAATAATCCCTAGTAATGGCTCCAAAGACTTGGTGCTCAATACCATGGCATAAACACAACTTCGCACAACTAACCAGCAAGTGCACTGGGTCGTCCAAGTAATAAACCTTACGCGAGTAAGGGTCGATCCCACGGAGATTGTCGGCATGAAGCAAGCTATGGTTATCTTGTAAATCTTAGTCAGGATATCAGAAATTATCAGGATTGATTGTGAAA
>NC_029781.3:18975434-18976022 GCF_000817695.3 Arachis duranensis
TGAAGCATTTTCGTGTAGAGACTCTTCTTGGAGTTAAACGCCAGCTTTTATGCCAGTTTGGGCGTTTAACTCCCACTTTTGTGCCAGTTCCGGCGTTTAACGCTGGAATTCCTAAGGGTGAATTTGTACGCCGGTTTGGGCCATCAAATCTTGGGCAAAGTATAAAGTATCATATATTGTTGGAAAGCCCAGGATGTCTACTTTCCAACGCCATTGAGAGCGTGCCAATTGGGCTTCTGTAGCTCCAGAAAATCCGCTTTGAGTGCAGGGAGGTCAGAATCCAACAGCATCTGCAGTCCTTTTTGGTATCTGAATCAGATTTTTGCTCAGGTCCCTCAATTTCAGCCAGAAAATACCTGAAATCACAAAAAAACACACAAACTCATAGTAAAGCCTAGAAAAGTGAATTTTAACTAAAAAATAATAAAAATATACTAAAAACTAACTAGATCATACCAAAAACATACTAAAAACAATGCCAAAAAGCGTACAAATTATCCGCTCATCACCTTCTTATGACTTAAGATTTCTTTCATGAACTTAGCATAAGAAGGTATTTGCTCAAGTGCCTCTGCAAACGGAATCTTT
>NC_029781.3:18976119-18977852 GCF_000817695.3 Arachis duranensis
GCTTGGCGGAGTTTTTGAGGATAAGGCATCTTGGCTTTATATTCTTCAACCTTAGATGCTGCAGGTTTATTCCTTATAGAAGTGGTTGAAGAAGCCTTGTTAGAGGGATTACTGTCAGCACTCTCAGGTGTCTGATCATCCCTTGGCGTCTGAACGCCAGGATTGGGTGGAAAATGGGTGTTTAACGCCAACTTTTCCCCCTTTTCTGGCGTTTGAACGCCAGAACTCGGCAAGGAATGGGCGTTTAACACCAACTTTCCTTCCCTCTCTGGCGTTTGAACGCCAAAAGTATTCCTCTCTGGGCTCTTACTGTCCTCAGAGGGATTTTGAACAGTGGGTTGGTTATCCTCTGTCAATTGCTCCTTATTTGGCCTTTTGCTCTTTTGAGCAGTGTTATTCAGTGTCTTCCCACTCCTCAGTTGAACTGCTTGACATTCCTCTATTATCTGTTTAGATATTTGCTGTTTTGCTTGATTCAACTGCAGTTCTATGTTCTTGTTAGCAACTTTAGTTTCATGGAGCATCTCTTTAAATTATGCTAACTGTTCTGTCATCCGGAGCAATTGTTGATTAAGCTCAATCATCTGTTCTTGAGGATTAGGATCAGTGACTACTGTCATGACTTCCTCTTTTGGAGAGAACTCATTGCTAGAGTACAAATATTGATTTCTAGCAACAGTGTCTATAAGCTCTTGAGCCTCTTCAATTGTCTTCCTCATGTGATTCAACCACCTCTTAGCTTGATCTTTTACAGCAAATGGAAACAGTAATAGTCTGTAGACATCCTGATCCACCTCTTTATCATGTACTGTGTCAGCAATTTGTAAGAACTGTGCCAGAAACTCAGTAGGCTCTTCCTGTGGAAGACCGGAATACTGGCAATTTTGCTATACTATGATAATGAGTTGAGGATTTAGCTCAAAGCTGCTTGCTTTGATGGGAGGTGTACAAATGCTACTCCCATATGCAGCTGTAATGGGGTTAGCATATGACCCCAGAGTCCTTCTGGACTGATCAATCCCACTTAGGTCCATAATAGATAAAGGGAAATGATATGGATTGCAAATAGATAAAAATATTTTTTTTTGAATTAAACGAAAAAATAAAATAAAATAAAAAAAATAAAATAAAAATTCGAAAATTAAAAAGAAAATAAGATCAAAGCAAATTGAGAACTGAATCAATTAGTCAATTAAGAAGATTTTGAAAATAGCAATTAAAAAGATATGATTGAAAAATTTTTATGAAAAAGATTTGATTTTTGAAATGAGGAAAGAGAAAAACAACAAAATGACACCAAACTTAAAATTTTTAGCAAATCAAACACTAATTTTCGAAAATTTTAAGGGAAAAACACAAAGAGGGCACCAAACTTAGAAGTTTTACGGATCAAAAAGGGACTAAAGACATGCAAATTCGAAAATTAAAAGAAAAACAATGGCATGCAATTGACACCAAACTTAAAATATGAAACTAGACTCAACTAAAAGACTCTAAACCAACAAAAATAAAACAGTCCTAATCTAAGCAACAAGATAAGCCGTCAGTTGTCCAAACTCGAACAATCCCCGGCAACGGCGCCAAAAACATGGTGCACGAAATTGCAATCACACTTTTGCAACCCCGCACAACTAACCAGCAAGTGCACTGGGTCGTCCAAGTAATACCTTACGTGAGTAAGGGTCGATCCCACAGAGATTGTCGGCTTGAAGCAAGCTATGGTTATCTTGTAA
>NC_029781.3:18978061-19000422 GCF_000817695.3 Arachis duranensis
TATCTTGGAATGGAAGCAAGCATGATTGAATGAGAAACAGTAGTAATTTGCATTAATCCATCAAGACACAGCAGAGCTCCTCACCCCCAACCATGGGGTTTAGAGACTCATGCTGTGGAAGGTACACAAAGAAACGTGTAAAGTGTCATGAGGTACAGATACAATGTCAAAAGATCCTATTAATAGTAAACTAGTAACCTAGGGTATACAGAAATGAGTAAATGACGTAAAAATCCACTTCTGGGTCCACTTGGTGTGTGCTTGGGCTGAGCATTGAAGCATTTTCCTGTAGAGACCTTTTCTGGAGTTAAACGCCAGCTTTTATGCCAGTTTGGGCGTTTAACTCCAAGTTTTATGCCAGTTCCAGCGTTAAACGCTGGAATTTCTGAGGCTGTTTTGCCACGCCGGTTTGGGCCATCAAATCTCGGCCAAAGTATGGACTATTATACATTGCTGGAAAGCCCAGGATGTCCACTTTCTAATGCCGTTGAGAGCGCGCCAATTGGGCTTCTGTAGCTCTATAAAATCTACTTCGAGTGCAGGGAGGTCAGAATCCAACAGCATCTGCAGTCCTTTTCAGTCTCTGAATCAGATTTTTGCTCAGAGCCCTCAATTTCAGCCAGAAAATATCTGAAATCACAGAAAAACACACAAACTCATAGTAAAGTCCAGAAAAGTGAATTTTAACTAAAAACTAATAAAAATATACTAAATACTAACTAGATCATACTAAAAACATACTAAAAATAATGCCAAAAAGCGTATAAATTATCTGCTCATCAGCTATTCAATTAAGGAGTGGTAAAGTAGCTGGTTATGAGACCAAGGTCAATGAAGAGCTAGTTGAAAAGGATGCTCCAGAGGAGAAGAAGGAAGAAGTTGAGCACGCCCTTTCAAAGCGTGCAAACAACCCATTCCCAGACTCTCTTGACACTTATCCTACACTGCCAAAGGCTCCTGAGTACAAGCCTAAGATGCCATATTCTCAGAGACTTCAAAAGGAGACCAAGGACAAGCAGTTCTCAAAGTTCTTGGAAATCTTTAAAAAGTTACAAATCAATATTCCTTTTGCTGAGGTTTTGGAGCAAATGCCTATCTATGCCAAATTCATGAAGGAGCTGTTGTCAAAGAAAAAGCGTTTAAAGGGAGATGAGACAGTAGTCCTGACTAAGGAATGTAGTGCTGTAATTCAAAATAACTTGCCAAAGAATATGCCAGATCCAGGGAGCTTTCAAATTTCATGCACCATTGGGAGCACAATCTTTGAGAAAGCCCTATGTGATCTGGGGGCAAGCATAAATCTAATGCCCCTATCTGTGATGAAGAAACTACAAATACAAAAGGCACAACCCACAAAGATAGCATTACAGATGGCAGATAAATCTATGAAGCCTGCATATGGATTAGTGGAGAATATCTTAGTCAAAGTGGGTGAGTTCTTCCTCCCAACAGACTTTGTGATTCTTGATACAGGAGAAGATGAGAATGCCTCTATAATTCTAGGAAGACCATTCATAGCCACTGGAAGAGCTCTGATTGATGTAGAAGTGGGTCAATTAGTGCTTAAAGTACATAATGAGCAACTGGTCTTTCATGTCTTCAAAGATATACATCCAATAGGTGAAGAAGAGAGGTGCATGCAGGCTGAGCTTATTGATCCAAACCTTTAAAAACTGCCTGATGATACACAGCAGAATCTGCAGCTCAAACCTCCCTTGATAACAGTCAATAAAATTTCTCCTGACATCAAACCTAAGTTTGGTGTTGGGAATGCATCATCTACCAAGGAAGAGGTTCCAAAAAAGAAGAAAGTACCCAGAGGATGGAGAAACAAAAAAATCCCCACTGAAGGTTTCTCCCCAGGAATGAAGGTGGTGTTGACCAGCAATCCAGCATGGGTTTATACAGTAATCAGAATCCTCTCTCTGGAACATATTGAGCTGCGTTATGGAGACACAGGAAAGAAGTTCAAAGTAAGGGGTGAAGAGCTAAGCCCCTATGATCCTCCTCCTTAGAGGAGCTGACCGTCAAGCTAGTGACGATAAAGAAGCGCTTGTCGGGAGGCAACCCGATAATTTCGTATCCTTCACTATTTTTCGTTGTAGTTTTTCTTAGTTATTTTATTTTTATTGAGTTCTTACTAATTTTTTGATCATGCAGCTATGTTCTCCCAGGAAACGAACACCTCAAGCTAAAAAAAAAAGCCACGCGACGCGACCGCATCAGCGACACGTCCTCATCGTCAGAAGAGGGAGAAAATAAAAATGAATAGAGAGTCATGCTGGAGCATGGCTAGAGGTGTGCCAGTGGCACAAATCGCCCCACGCGACCGCATCATCGACGCGTCCGCGTCATTCCCTTCTGAAGCCACTCACGCGATCGCGTCACCCCTAATTTGGCAAATATTTAAATTCGAACAGAGAGTTGTGCAGGCGCGAGGCTGCACTCGCGCCTGAAGCATAACATGGGTGCCCCAGCATCCGCGTCGCTTGCGCCACACTAGTTCGCCGTACGGTTTTCTTTCTCTCTTTCTCTCCCAATCCTAATTCTCTCTTAGTCTTTTATCC
Organism: Arachis duranensis; assembly: GCF_000817695.3. NCBI lineage: Eukaryota > Viridiplantae > Streptophyta > Magnoliopsida > Fabales > Fabaceae > Arachis > Arachis duranensis. Next base: position 18,980,629 of record NC_029781.3, read on the forward strand.
TTTTATTTTTCTTTCCTCATCATATCCATCTCTCTCTATTTTCAGTTCTTTGCTTAAGGACAAGCAAACCTTTAAGTTTGGTGTTGTTAGACATTGTGCTTATTGGTTTTCTGGCACAAAAGAGAGGTGAATCATCTTCACGAAGGAGCACAACCTGAAGAATAAAGCGACCACTAGGATAACTAAGGTGGTTGAGTTCCTTTCATTTTTATTCCTCTTTTCTTTTTCCATGTTATGTGATGACAAGTCATCATATACCCAGTTTTCAAGCTAATTTCACTTGTTTTATTAGTCTTTATGCACTTTCTTGCATCCTAAGTAAGTGATTTGGAATGAAAATGCATAACTTCTTTAAATCAAGCAACTACCATTAAATTGATGCTAACTCATGAGGTTTAAGCTAAATTTAATTGAATTTTAATTGATTTATAAGCCTTGTGAATTTAGTGATACTTTGAGTGGTTGTTTTGGTTTATTGTAGGTGAAGAAAAGAAGAAAAGAGAAAGCGTGGCTTAAGAAAGCGTGGCCCAAGAGGGAAGAAGTGTGGCGCATAAGAGGAGGGAGCAAGCATTGCCCTCCACAAGGGCACACTGCCCTCTAGGAGGGCAACATGAGTAAACAAGCCTTGAGAGGCAACTCTGCCCTACCCACGACAAGGGCAGAGCACAAATTGATGCCATGGATCAAGGGGAGCAAAAACACTGCCCTGCCCTCCTCAAGGGCAATATCGGGCTCAACAAAGGAAGAAATCCAAAGAAAAAGCTCACCATTGCTTACCACAAGGATCGAACACGACACCTTGAGGAAGCAAGGAACTAAGCCTTACTTTGGTGCCAAGAAAATCAAGGAAAAGAGGTAGCGTGCGTGTCACCCGAGTTTCAAACACGGAGCTTCAGCCTTGGCACATTGCCCTGCCCTCCACAAGGGCAGGGCAGCATTTTGGTGATGCACACACGCGCACCATTCTGGCGCACCAAGGGAAGGCTCGGCAGCACCAGCAGCACGCACAGGCAGCTTCGGCAGCATCAACACGCACGCACAAGCAAAATCTGGCGCACCAAAAATTTCTGCCCTGCCCTCCACAAGGGTAGGGCAGCATCCTGCAGCACCAACTCGCACCACACGCACGCACCACAGGCCAGACGCATCATTTTCTGCCCTGCCCTCCACAAGGGCAGGGCAGCCTCCTGGGAGCTACTTTCTTCATGGGCTAAAATTGGATTAAAAATCCAATAAAATTCATTTCTTCACCAAATCAAAAGCCCATCCAAATCCCAAGATCCAAGAATAGAAAGTGTATAAATAGGAGATAGTTTGATGTAATTAGGACCTTTTTACTTTACTCTTGAACTTTGAATCTTTCTTTGAATCTTTACTTTTATTTTTGAACTTTGGAACTTCTCTTGGAGACTTCACTGAGATTTCAGAGAATTAGGGAGGAGAATTGATCTCTCTTCTTCCTCGTTCTTGTGTGGGCATTTTTACTTTTCTTGTTTGAGTTTTGGGTGTGAAGAATTGAGGAATTTCTGTCTCAATCTCCATTCAAGATCTCTTTAATTATTCTGTCTCAATCTCCATTCAAAATCTCTTTAATTCCTCTTCTGCATAATTGAGTTTAATTACAATTCCTTTACTGCTTCTTCTTCAATTTCTTGTTAATTGCTTTGTGGGCTTGGATCTGGGAAGGCAATCGAGATCTAGACTTTGCTATCTAGTCTCTTGAGTCCTGAGATCCCATTTTCCTTTTTGGTTCTTCTGTGAACCTCTGCTGCAAGTTAATTTCCATTTCTATTTGGATTCTAGTTATTTCTAATTCAACTTCTACTTTATTAATTGTTGCAATTTAATTTCCCTTGTTTGAATTCTGAAATCCCAATCCTCAAATCCCTTTTCCATTCAAGCAATTTATATTTCTTGCACTTTAAGTTACTCAATTTACATTTCTTGTACTTTAAGTTTCAGTCATTTAATTTCTTGTTCTTTAAGATTCAGCATATTTTACTTTCTTGCTCTTTAATTTACTGCAATTCTCCCCTCTCCCTTTACATTCCAAGCAATTTAGCTTCTGTTAAAGATAAACCACTCAACCAATACTTGATTTGCTTGACTAAATCAACCACTAAACTAAAATTGCTCAATCTTTCAATCCCTGTGGGATCGACCTCACTCCTGTGAGTTTTATTACTTGATGCGACCCGGTACACTTGCCGGTGAGTTTTGTGTTGGATCATTTTCCACACATCATTATGTTCCGGTTTTCTGCTATTTTACTTTGTCTGTTGCATGATCTTTTATTAGTTAGAATCCTAGGATTTTTTTTTAATTTCTTTAATGCTGAAAAGATGTTTCATGTACCACTCACTGAACTTGAATCTAAAAAGAAAAGAAAAAGAAGTGATGTATTGCATGAGAAATTGAGTTTAATTTTAAGAATAGTCTTATTTACTTAAATGTGGTGGTATTTTCTGTGATTTTTGAATGCATGATATGAACAGTGTATATTTGAATTTGAATCAAGGGATGTTGATGTATAAGGAATAGGAATTTAGAGAATTATTATGCCTTCTCTGAAATAAATAAAAAATTAATCCTTGAAACAAAAGAAACAGCGAAAAAAATAAAAATAAAATAAAAACAAGGTCCAAGGCTCTGAGCATCAATGACTAGGGAGGTCAGACATGATTAAAAGCTCAAAGAGTTGTTTCCCTAGTCATATGCTTGTAGTGTGATTGTGTCAAGTAATCCTTGAGACAGAACACTTAGAGTTGAGATCAATTATATTTAACAGAGTATGCCAAAGGCTTTGAGCACCACTATCTGGGAGTAATTAAAAGAAAAATCAAAACTCAAAGAGAGTTCCCCAGTTAAGTGCTTGTGGTGTTTCTGTGTCAAGTAAAGCTTGAGACAAAACATTTAAAGTCACGGCTAGGCTCAAGGTGCAAAGCGCCAAAGAAAAATAAATTAAAGTAAATTTTGCTGTGTTCAAGGATTAAACCGAATTATAAAAGATCAGAGAATTCATAATATTATCCGGATTCTAATTCCAGATGACAGTAACATTCTTGATTCAAAGGAGAGTGAGATGCCAAACCTATTCAGGATTGCAGTTATAAACCCCACTATAAAAAGAGATACGAGCTTAATCAAACTCTCATTCTCATGCAAATTCACATCCTAAGCCTATATTAGTTTAAGTTGCTTGAAGACAAGCAACAGTTTAAGTTTGGTGTTATGATGCGTGAGCATCTTGTCCATCTTTTCATAGTGAATTTGCATCTAATTTGTTGAGTTTAATTAATAGTTAATTATATTTTAGCCACTATGGATGCTATTTTGAGTTTTGTGCAATTTTATTTATTTTAGATAGCATTCGGAGGGATTTGATGAAGTTTTTGCAGAGAAAAAGAAGAAACCAAAGAGATGACCAGCGAAGACCGACGCGAACGCATGGCTCACGCGACCGCGCGGAATGGAGACATTGCAATGATGCGATCGCGTGCCTAACGCGAACGCGTGGACTAGAATCTGCACAAATGACGCAAGCGCGTAGACGATGCGGACGCGTCACATGCGCGATCTGCAAAAATACAAATGACGCTGGTTACAAATTTTGGGCTATTTTGACCCACTTTCCAGCCCAGAAAACACAGATTAGAAGCTGCAGAATGGACAAAGCAAGTGGTCCCCAACCATCAACTGAAAATCTGTTAATTAATTCGAATTTAAATTCAAATCTTATCTTTTAGGAAAAGATATTATTTTTAATTTTTTATTTTAAACCTATTAGGATTAGTAATAAATAGAAACCAAGGTTCTGAAAACCGAATCGGTCATCGAACCTTCAAATAACAAAAAAATAAATAATCAATCACAAACCATTCAATTATTCACCATCTTCATATTACATGTCAATTTGCTGTATAGAGAATATTAACATTTTGAGTGTTGTTCATTCAGCAATAGAGAGTATGTAAAGGTAGGATTGGGTGAATTAGAGAGATGGTGTATTGAGGCCACTGATGAGGTGAGCACCAATCAACCATTTGAGATCATTTCTTCTATTCCATATTTATATCATAACCTGAATATGTCATGCATAGTATGTTGGCTCAACCTAGGAGGAACTGAAACATATTGAGCAAGCTGTAGGATTCCTAGTAAAACTGTAAAGTCAGTTTTTACAGAATCTAGAATTCATATTCAAACAATCAAATGAAAAGAAAGTCAATATTGCTCATCTTCCATTCAATTTTTAATCTCAAGTATTGCATCAGAAACCCAAAAAAACATTTAATGAAGTAATAAAGGAGCTCTGCCCAGTGAGTGTCCTCTACTCCTTTTTTCAATTTATAGCTACCTGTAAATTGATATACCTCAATTCCATTCTCTTTCTAATAACAAAAACAATTAATTAAGATCAACATCATGAACAATTTATATACTTAACAATTTATAAAATTAACAAATTATCAAAAGGTCAAGAACAACATAACAACTTAACAATCTAAAATTTAAAAATTAAGAACAACACTAAAACATTAATTTATCAAATTAACAAGTTAATAAGATCAATTAGAATTGAAAATCAAATTAACAAGAACAACTAAAGCTTTAAAATACAGCAAACCAACAAGAAAATAAAAACTTGAAAAACATACTAATCATTAAAAACAACAATTAAATAAAATAATAACCGAATAATTAATATAAGAAAGAACAAGTAAAGAAAAATAAATTACCTTAGGCTGGAGCATGTTCTAAAATTCGAACAGAACAGGGAGAGGGAGATGAAACTTTGAAATGCAACGGAGATGGTTGAATAGAAACAAAACGGTGGTACATGACAGCAACCAGCAACAATTACAAAATAGCAATTACACTAACATTGGTACATTATGAAACAGAGCCAGTAACCAGAGCAATTACAAAAAATCACAAAATATTAAAATGAAATTTTGAACAAAATTTTCAGAAATTAAAAGGAAGAAGAACCAAGTATTCAGAAATTAAATAGAACCAGTAACCAAAACAAAATTATAAAGAAGAGCCAGTAACCAGAGCCACTAACCTTCCAAGCAAACATGAGAAGAGGGAAATTCCAGGGAATAATCTGACCAGCAACACTAATTAGTTCATACAATGTTTGAACATGATATTGCCCATCAGCAATGTTTTCAATGTTTGCAATGTTTCCAATATCAATATTACAGGCTTACAGCAACCCATTAATCTCATAGATAATTAGCATAGTGATACATAATAAAAAAATTAATAGTAGCAAGATTGAAATCAAGAATATCATAAACAAATCACAGATTAACTGATTAACCAGCAAACTAAAACCACAATTACAGTTACAAAAATAAAAAATACCTTTGAGGGAAGGGCCACGCGACAGAACAGAGCAGAGGCCACTGAAGGGAGCGCAGTGGAACAGAGCTGGCGCGGCGGGACAGTGGCTGCGCGATGGATGCTTCGACGATCAAACGGTGGCTGAGCGATAGAGGGAAGGAAGTTTGCGACGTTTGCTGCGCGAAGGAAGGGGAGTGAGGTAGCACAAGATGGCTGTTCAAAGTTGGAAGCTGCGACGGCGACGGTAGTAGGCGGTGGTTGGACGGAAGTGAGGGAGTGAGGGAAGAGCAGGAATTCCATGAGAGAAGCTCTGGACAGTGGCTAAGTGTGAGAGAGGCAAAGAACGCGTTTTAGTTAGGGATGAAGTTAGGGTTCGGGGCTCCTTCCACACAAAAAACGACAGCGTTTCACCAAAACACTCTTTTCTGCTTGCCTAACTAATCCTATCAAATATTATTGTTGCTTAATCCATCAATTCTCGTGTGATCGACCCTTACTCACGTAAGGTATTACTTGGTACGACCCGGTGCACTTGCCCGTTAGTAAGTGTGGGTTATAAATACCACACCAAGCTCCTGGTATTCGTACACCATCTCGAAGCAGCGGATGGCTGCCCAGCTGTTTGGGTAGAGTTGTGACGGGGCGACGTCACATCGATTTAAGAGGGCCATGATTAAAGGTGAGAAGGGAAGACAAGCACCCAACAAGGTGAACATGAGCTTCTACATCCACATCCAGTCAGAAACACGGGAAGACGACAAGTTTAACTGGCATATCCGTTCCCGGGCTCCCAGAATGAACACGTTGTAGTTCGCCTCCTCTGGACCACCACCACATAATGCCCCAAAGTTACGGAACTCCTGCAATTCCTCCTGGGTTATTCTGGATGCCGTTCTCGTCACGTCGGTAGTAACCCAGGTGTAATGATCTATAGGATTTTGTGCTGCGGGTTGCTGCGCCATACCTATAGTGGGGGCACCACTTAGGTCAACACAGAAAGTTGGAAACTCGGAGAAATGTAAACTGAACTACATTTTTCTACGTCACTATCCTATGTTATTTTGCACTAGTTCAGGCCTAAGTCCAAGGAAAAAGAACGCGTATGGTACCCCCCCTAAGGTCTAGCTAATAATAGTGAGTCCTATTCGAGAAAGAAACAGAAACGACAAAAACCACGAACAACAATAGCAATAATAGAAGCAAACACAACATTCAACAATGAAAGAGGCATAAAAATGGGCCAAACATGCACAAAAGGATCATACCAACAAATGAAGCAGGAGCAAGAGACGGATGGAAGGCAAATGTAGTGAAAATCACAATAGGCAAGGAGCAGAATGTGGATTGTGAAGTGGTAGGGGCGAAAGAGAATGAAGAAGTTATGAAAGAAAATGTGAAATAAAATTGTTGTGAAAATAAAAGGTGTGCTGAATAGTAACCATCAGGGGAGAGCGTGAAAAGGCAATGGTAAAACGGACTTTTCTCTTCGCTTTCAAATCAGTCATAAAAAGCATTAAATGCTTTTTGTACGGATATTGAAATAACGCCCCAAGTAACGGTTGGGGGCAGCTCATGCGCACTAAGGGTGTGGACCTCATCAACATATCCATGAGTAGAGGAGAACCACTACCCGGGAAGCGCCAGAAACTCAAATGTGCCAATCGCGAGCCTCACAACTAGCCATGTTGGGGGTATTGTTCCGGCCCAACCCAATAAGGGCTAGAGGTCCAACATACGGACTGCTAACCCGACGGATCCTTTACCCGTACATGTTCGAGGGGGCCTCGACCCACACAAGAAGGTGACCCGCATATCGTTTCTCTTGGATGAAAACCTGGATAGCTGGCAGAAGCTTCTAGACTGACAGGCCTAAGTCAAAGGGCTCACCCAAGTACAAGGTATAAATGGGGAGCTCAGAGGTACGTCACTCTTACCCTAATTGGCCGTCTTATTGTACGGATGCTTACTTTGGCATTTGAGTGTCATTGTAGGTGGCCCCACCCACCAATGCTTGGGATAACACCTCTCCATAAAGCTCACGCTCAGGTCCAGAAACACCCTTGATCAACCTATTGCTCTCGACCCGACATCCACCCGATCCACTACTCTAGCGAGCAACCAAACACTAGTGATATCTAACATCAATATCTTTTGTACATAAATGGTACATCATATCACGTTATTGTTAAATCTAGATCACTTTAATTGTCGCAATAGATAACAGATTTGTTTCATTTATCCATAATTGATGAAGGACTTTTGTTAGCTAAAGCATTTCCTTTCCATCTTCTACCATAGCAATATATTTTACCTTAGTTGTCTATAGAAAAACACACTTTTTCAATCTTGACTAATAAACCATAATTTTCTAAGAGAAAAATGAATACATATCCCGAAGTAGATTTTCAAGCATCAAGATTGCTTATCAAAAATAAGAAATATTCCTTAAACATAAAAAGTTAGCCACTCATGTATATATATATATATATGACACGATTTAGGATATAATTTATGATATGATAGCTAATTTTATACGTGGATGCTATATGTAAAAGCCAAGTCCAATTAAGTTGGCACAAGTTTAACAAAAAAAAAACGCGCGCATGCGTCACCGTTTTTTCTTCTTCGCGCTTTTTCAATTCAGAAACTTATTGATATAGCACAGAAATTTTGACACATAACATGAATTATTGTACACCACAAAATTATCGATGTAGCATAAAAATTTTTACACATAGTACATAAATTTTTGCATAGAACACATAAATTTTTGTTGCGAATATATTTTGTTGGTTAGGTAAGTCAATTATGGTCCTTCAAACACTACAACAAATTATTGAAATAGCGACCAATTTTAGTGATCAACAAAATCGGTCGCTAATAGTGATCAATTTAGCGACTGATAAGGGTTTTCTAGGACTTGAATAAAGTTGGTCGCTAATAGCCACTGATTTGGTCACTGATAAAGTTTTTCTAGGACCAAAATAAGATTGGTCGCTAAAATCGGTCGCTATTTTTTAACTTAGCGACCAAAGGAGCAACCAAAACAAAAAATGTTAGTCTTTGAGTTTGTCGGTCATAAAACTGGTGGCTATTTTTTAATTTAGCAACCGAATTAGCAACTAATATTAAAATAGGCAAAAAACATAGTTGGTCACTAATTTGGTTGCTAAGGAGATGGTCGCTAAATCGGTTGCTAACAGTTAAAACAACAACTAATTTAGCGACCAGCTATAAAATGTTAGATAGAAAATAGTCCGTTGCTATTTTTAATTTAGAGACCAAATTAGAAACCAAATAAAAATAGGCTGAGAAAATTGTTGGTCAGTAATTCAGTCGCCAAGGCGGTGGTCGCTAAATCGGTTGCTAAAGGTTAATATAGTGACCAACTATAAAAACCTAGTTTTAGCGCACCTGGTCACGAAATCGATTGCTATTGTAATACTTAGCGACCAAATTTGCGACCAATTGAAAAATAATGTTATAAACTAATTGGTTGGTAAATCGGTTGCTGTTTTAAATACATCTCAAAATAAATTAAAAATTCAAACCTTAATTTTTCAACCCTGATTTTTTCAATCCTCTGCAATATAGTCTCACTCTTACCGCCTCACTCACTCCCCGACGAAGGTGAGAGAGAAATCAGTTCCCGTCGAGTCCTCATCGTCACGTCATTTTTTGTTCACCATCTCCTCCTCTAGTCACGCCAGCTCCTTTGCTCACTCCTTTGTCACATATCCTTGCATCACCATCTAGATTTGCCATTTCTCATCGTCACATCGTTCTTTTCTCACTATTGCCTCCTCTGGTCTCGCCGCCTCCTCTGCTCACTCTTTTATTGCAGATCGTCGCATCGCTGTCTAGATCTGCCATTCCTCATCGCGACGTCGTTCTTTTCTCATTATTTTCTCCTCTGTTCTCGTCACCTCCTCTACTCACCCATTTGTCATCGATTCTTGCATCACTGTCCAGATCTGTCGTTGCTTGTCATTGTGTCGTTCTTTTATCACTGCCACCTCCTCTGGTAACTTCTTCTCCGGCAACAACAACAATAACAATAGTTCGCCGATGAAGCTAACAGGTATATAATTTTTTATGATTTTGTACTATTTTCATTGTTCTTCGTTGTTGGCGCTATACGTTTTTGTCTACTAGCGAAATTGAATCTCTATATGTGTGTTAGTAGTTTCACATAAGTAGAAAATGTTGCATGACTATGTTTGATTCTACGTTTGACTTGCATTGACTGGTAGTGATAAGTGATATCTTCGTGCTTAAGCTGTGCTTAAGCTAATTTGGTAGTATGCAATTCTTTGTGGCAAATTTTGGTTGAGTGAGCAAGAAAGAATTGGTCTTCAAATTTAGTATAGTTTGTTTGAGATCTGGTGAATCACGAGTAGATCAAACATGTTTGTGAATTTGTCTCAGTGAATGTAGGTACATTGATTTGCTTATCATATGATTATGAAGTGAGCATGTAATAGTTACTCACCAATTTTGAATGAGAATTTAGATTACTTACTAGGATTATCCCTTAAATTCTTGATATTCTGCTTACATCATAGTTAATTATCCGTCTTCTTATGAGATATTATGTCATGTAATGCAAGCTAGTGAGATAGGACTTCCTGAATATGAAATACATGATGAGAAGAAGCCCTTGTGCTTGGAAGAATTCTCACATTTTCTTTTTGTCCCTCTGGATGCATATGTCATTTTTTCAACATATATAAGATAAAATCTTATTTCATTTATGTAGTATTTATTTATGCAATAAATTTTGTCATCAGGTGATCAAACTGCTTTAGCATTGCGATAGTTTCTGGCTGCTTTCTCATCCAAGATTTCTTCAGATACTAACCATTCTTTTGGTGACGAGGTATTTTAATTTTTAATGTCTTCTTTATAGTATAGTAGTATACTCTCATTTATTCTTTCGCAAGGTAATTGTAATTAATTTTAGCTTGATTTTGAGTTAGTTTGATAGTTGGATTCACTCCAAATATTTCTTCAATTAATTAATGCATTTCATAGTGTTTTCTTTGTTGATGCTCTACTTCTGATTATTGCACCTGTTCAATTTGTCATAGAAAGCTAATGAAAACTTGGATGAAGTGGTGACTCTTCCTAAAGACCTCCAAACTGAGGTAATTTGACACGAAGCATTCTTTTCTTTCAGCTTATGTCATACATATACATTTGTTCCAAATAATGCATTAAGTATTTTAAGTTACTTTGGCCATTGTTATATGAGGATCCCAGGATCATATATTTGATTTTCATGGATTCTGATGGAATGATAAGTTTATTGATTTGGTTTGTTGATATTTGTACATAAAAAAAAAAACTATAATCTTTTTATAGATGAATAATATTTACAATTTTTTATGTCTGCAGGTTAAGGCATTCTTTGAGGAAGGAAAAAAAAGTGCGCTTACTGAGATTTAGATTATAAATATATTTTAGTTTCTAACTGCCAAGCCTACTATATAGGATTCTGAAAGCTTCTTGGGGTTTTTTGCTCCTTTTCGTGCAAATGAAATTCCTTTTTTTATGCTTGTTCTTTGTAACATTTGAGGTCCTTGACTATAAAGTCATCAATGTATCTGGATTATGAATCTAATGTATTTATTTAAAAAATTGATCTATCACTGATCATTTATATGTTTTGTTGAAATATGATTATCTATGAAAAATCAAAGTTTTAACAGTGGGATATGTAAAATTTAGTAAAAATCTATAATTAGAAAATCTGTAATACACTACTAGAAAATTAGTTATTACAGACGGATATTTCCGACGGATTTTATCCCACAGAAATACAGACGGAATTTCAGAGGGATTTTTTGTCGAAAAACAAAAAAATGAATTAGCATAAATTACAGTCAGAAAAGAGAATCCGTCGATAATTCTGTCGGAAAAATTAACTTTTTTTATAGAAAATAGTTACAGACGGAAAATCCGTCTGTAATTAAATGAACAAAAAATTACGTTTTATTAAATTATTACAGACAGATTTTCCGTCTGTAATTTAAAATTTTCCGTCGGAAAATATATTGAAATTAGGGTTGTCACTCATAGTTCCTCTATTCAGTCACGATCCTTCTACTTCTCCACACTCATCTCCTCCAAATGCTCCGTCAGCGGCGCCTCTCAGCCTTGCACCGCCGTCGCACCGAAGCTCCGTCACACTCCTTCCCGGATCTTCTCCCTGTGTTGCTCGCGTCTCTCCTTTCAAACCCTAACCTGAAATCTGCTAATTTAGCCAAAGTTTGGAGGTTAGATTTTCAATTTCATGCAATTATTTCCTCTTATTCCAATAGATCTTCTCCGTCACACTCTCTTCGTTCCTTCTCCTCTTCCGCCGCCGCCTCTGCTGCCATTGTTCGGTTGTTCGCCACTACCTCACACCACAACAACCACCGCTAGAACCACAAGTTTCTAGATTCCAATACCTTCTTTGGAAGCTGGCAGCCTCCGTAGGACCCGAAGGAGGCTGAGGCGAAGCTGGCGATGCTCCGAAGGGGCTACGCGAAGCAGGTGAAGGAGGTTCGCAATCTGTACATCCACGAAATGGAGCTGCTTCAGATCGAGAAGGAGCTCAAGGAAAAAGCTTGCAGAGAATCCCTTAGAGTTGCCAATGAGGAGCACAAGAATCTCAAGGCCGAAGCTGCGCAGATTAGGGCTCTGGAGCGAAAGATCGCACAGTAAGAATTCAAAGAAACACTCGTGCGTTTTTCTTTTTCTTCTTCCTTTCCCTCTATGAATTTCGCTGTGCACACCAAGTGTTCGATGGTTTGCTTATTTGTTGGTTTGAGCTAACATGCACATCAAATGTTTGTTAATTAGTCTCACTGGATAATAAGATAGATATATGCACATCAAATGTTTGCACTAAATGCCTGTGATTCAATAATTTTTTTTCGTTGTTTCATTTGCACTTTATGATAAAGAAGTTGTTTGCAGCTATTTGATGGTCACAATGGAACTGCTGCTGCTATTTATGCCAAGGAGAATCTTCTAAACAACATTTTAAGTGCAATTCCTTCAAATCTTAACAGAGATGAGTGGATAGCAGCATTGCCCAGGGCTTTGGTTGCAGGATTTGTGAAAACTGACAAAGATTTTCAACAGAAAGGTATGACTAATTATTTCTCTTATAGTATTTGTTCCAGCCTTTACTAATTATTTAGTTGTGTGGCAAATTGAAGTACTTCTGGAATATTCTGAGTATTGCCAAATGAGCTTGCACATGCCCAATTCCAGAAGTTAGCAAATTAAAGAATAAAATGGTAATATTTATCTAAACCCTGTTGGTGGATTGCAAGTTGCACTTCCTGTTACTTAAGCCATAATGACTGAGATTATTATTATCCAAATAACAGAATTTCTATGGTGGTGTATATTAAGGAAGCATATGATTCATTATTATTTAGTTTGGTACTCATAATGTTTCAGGTATATTGACTATCTGTTTTTGGGAGATTATGTTGATAGAGGACAGCACAGCTTGGAAACCATTACCTTGCTGCTTGCACTTAAGGTAAGCTACTTCAATTATATTAATGTGTATATGTAGTTGTATTTTAATTATTATTTTTGTTTTTATCTTTATAACCGATCACGTACTACCCTTGTGATTCTGCAGATTGAGTATCCTGAGAATGTTCACCTGATACGTGGTAACCATGAAGCTGCTGACATAAATGCACTATTTGGTTTTCGTATTGACTGCATTGAAAGGATGGTACGGATGGAATGTGCATATAGTCGTTAATTGGATTTAACTCTAAATTCTATTATTCTACAACTAACTAGTGTTCCTATAGGGGAAAAATGATGGAATGTGCATATAGTCATTAATTGGATTTTCTTTTTTTTTTTGTTTATTGATTGGTTTATTATGCAGTTAAATCTAAGAAGGTTAATTGGTTCATTTGTACAGCTAAGTTTTGTTCTTTTTTTTTGTTTATGCAGAACAAAAGCATTGCTGAGTGTGGTTCTTTAGTTGTAAGCACTCCAAATCATTGAAAAAGGCAATTCATGGATTGCATATTTTTTTCATTTGAAAATCATACTAGAACAATATAATCTGATATGAGAAGCTGTTAATGCTATAGCTTGATTTATATTTATAAGAAATTATGAACTGATTGATTGAATACCTTATCTGCTTTTGCTTTGCTGCTGCTACCTGACTCTGTGTTCCAATCTTAGCCTCAGGTGCCTTCTTCCTGTATTTGTAGAACTTCTCTCAAGAGCTTCAAAAGCTTGAGGAGTATCGCATGAACTAGAAATCCATTGATTCAATGGTACCTATATATACAACTCTCTTATTAATGCTTTTACTTTCTTTAATTTTTGTTGTCACATCACATGGTATTCTTGATCTTTTTCTTTACATTGTTCATTTTCATTGGTCATTGCATTTCTTGCAATTTCTATTGTTAGGAATTAGGAATGGACATTAGAAACCTTGCTTACTTCACTTTTTGTCTGCACATTATTCAGTTGAATGGAACTTATAGGGTGATTACATCAAAGACCAAGTAATAGGGTATCTGGATCAGTTTGGCACTTCACTTCCTGTTAAGGTGATCAGAAATTGCAACAGAGATTACAACAAGTGTAGCAAGTAGCAAAACCTTTTACACTGATTCCAATGGACGCGATTTCATCGAAAGGGTATGCCTAATAGGTTGATCAGCTGATTTAGAGTTCTCAATATGAATGTCTAGACAAATGTATTATATTATGGTATTCCTGATTTGTTGCTAAAACGGTGCATTTTACAGATTCGAGACTATAAAAAAGACTGAAAATTGCAAGTAAATCAACTTGTTGCTGGAAATTATTACCCTATATGTTGTTCTGTTGAATCAAGTCTGTTGTAATTATGCTAATTCCAATGCACATGAATGATTATTGAAATCTAGTTTTTTCTTTCAGATCAACCTTGGAATTTACCTGAAAGATAAAAGTAAAGAGCTCTCTATATTGGTAGATAGGTCTGTGGGGGGATCCAGCATCAAAGATGGGCAATTAGAACTAATTGTTAAATTCCTCTGAAGTGAGTTGCTCCATTTCTACTAGTGCATGTATAGCTTATTGGCTGATTGAAAATAGCTTAATTGTTCTTAGTTGGGATCTATGGAAATTATTACTCCTTGTCTTGTATATTAGAATTGTTCCTAGTCTTAGTCCAATTGATTTTGCAACTTCTAAAAATTTTTGTTGGAAGTCCATGAATTAAAATATATAGAAGGCCAAATTTTTGTTTTCAACTTTTGAATTGAGAACTAATTTACTAGTTTCATTTCATGGCAAATTAGTTCATTCATATGATCCCTTTAAGCTGCTGGAAGCACCCCACAACTGGTGGCAAGAAGCATGAGCACCTGAAATTGCTTCTGTGCAGATTGAATGGAGCGTCAGGGTGGCTCATTAAGGAATGTTGATTCTGCTCGTGTTTCAAATCCCCAGCACCTTTTACTGCTGATATCAGGCAAGAAGTGTAGCCCTTTTCCAATTGCATTAAGAGATATAAAGCAACACGACATTACTCAAAGCATGCGCGGGATACTAGTTGATTGGCTTGTAGAGATTTGCATAATGTAATTTTTCTCAAATAATACAATGTTATGAATTATAGCTGATAAATTTAGTACGGTTGAACAATACACTGAGGATTATAGTTGATGTATTAATACACTTCGTTTATGTTTTGATAATACGATGAATTTTATTTTTTGAAATATTATAAATATTCGAATACAAATTAGATAAAAATTTGTATTAAATTTATATTTATTTTGTATGAAAACAAGTTTATTTTGCAATTAGAAAAATAAAAAAATTCTATTTTACCTTACAGACGGATTTACAGACGGATTTTCTGTCTGTAATCAGAACGTGGGATGATTTTCCAAAGTTCAAATTACAGACAGAAAATCTGTCGGAAAATCCGTCTGTAATTACAGACAGAAAATCCGTCTGTAATTACAGACGGAAAATTCGTCGGAAAGTTTGTCGTCTTTGGAAAATGGATAGAAAATTTACAGAGGAAAAATCCGTCGGTAACTTGTAAAAATCCATCTGTAATTTTCCGACGGAAAAAATCCGTCGGTAAATAATTTCCGACGAGGCTTTTACAGAGGGACAAAATCCGTCGGTAATTTCGTCGGTAACCAAAAATCCGTCTGTAATAAAGACTAAATCTATCTGTAAATCTGTCTGTATTAATCAATTTTCTAGTTGTGATAGCGACCGATTTTTTAGAATTTCAAATCAGGTATTAACGACTGATTTAGCGACCGATTTTCTCAGTGATCGATTTTGTTAGCGATCGATAGTGTTTGATAATGGTTTGGTAACTTTGGTTGAAAATTGGTCGCTAAAATTGGTTGCTAACGGTTAGTGACCAAAGTCGGTCGCTATTTTCTAATTTAGCAACCAAAATTTTAGCAACCACCAAAATGGGTCGCTAAATTTGTCGCTAAGGGTTTAGCAACCAATTTTAAAGAAAAATCTGTCGATATTTTGGTAATTTCTTGTAGTGAAAAGTTTTTGTACTGTGCATTATGAATTTATGTACTGTGACTGGAATTTTTGTATTGTATGTATTTTGTTGGTTGGATGCCAATATTTTGGATATATAGTTTTTCGAAAATTTTTTTGTTATGCACCAAAATTCCTATACTGTACACCAAATTTTGTGCGCTATGTACTAAAATTTTTATGCTGTACTTATTTTATTAGTTGGATATCAATGTTTTAGATATGTGGACTTATAAAAATTTGTATTTTGCACGAAAATTTGTGATGTGTATCAAAATTTATGTATTTTAATTACGGAATATATAAAAGAAAAGAACATAAAGAAAGCGACAATGATAACAATAAAAAAGAATAAAAAAGAAGAAGAAGACAATAACCATTACAGATATTCACGATGTCGGTAATATTAACTATGTGTTCCAAGAAAACCGCAGCAAGGTTCGCATCTACGTACCAACGTTTTTAGCCAATTTAAAATTGTCAAGTATCATGTAATCAACTGCCTCCAAGAAGATTTTGGATTCGCAAATCTTGAGGAATAATGGTTTAGTTGGGCCTTCAATCTCTGCATTGAATTATTGATCGTCGTACGTCTTATTTTTATTCGTATTTATTTAAAATTTGAGATTTTAACAAACTTAGATTGATTGAATGGTAAATTCATTCATTCACTTAAATAAGTATTGAAGGTTTTAAATCCTGCTTTATACATAATATATGTAACAACTCATTAGCCAGCAGCAAACTAAAAAAAGAATTTGAGATTTTAACATTAATAAAATTTAAAAATATTTTATTAAAACTGTTACAAACGAAATTTGTTCACATTTATTTCTTTTTTATTTTTTGTAAATTGTTACCGATGATATATATTTAAAATCTGTTCCCAAAATCTATTCACCTTCAACCATTTTTAAGTAACTTTTTTACCCCTGTTAACAAGTAAATCATTGCAGAGGTATAGATTTTATATTTCCTCATAAAATGATTTATGAAAAAGTAATTTAACCCCAATGATATGTTTATCGGCATATTTATGTGCAAAAGGGTTACATCATATTGTGCATTGCATATGTATTATTGACCGAAGCAATGTAATAGAATATAATATTGAATTTCGTTAGAGAGATAATGAAAAATCTTGACAATATGTATAATGAATTGGTTATTTAGTCTAATAGACATAAATAATGAAAATTACTCTACAGAATATTCAAAGTTCAAAAATTTTCATTCAGTTATTTCACGTCAAATTTCAAATTTAAATCTTTCAATTTTAAATTTCAAATTTTCAAAAAATCCAGTTAGTTATTTTAAAAAAACAATCATCCCAAATCCTAATTTACCAAAATATTTCACTCCAATACCTTCTTTTTTCTCAACCGGCTGCCACCTCTACTGGTGGACGAAATTGTGATCATCAATAATGGCTCCAAAGGCTTGGTGCTCTCAAACGTGAAACACACTTTATCACAACTCCGCACAACTAACCAGCAAGTGTACTGGGTCGTCCAAGTAATACCTTACGTGAGTAAGGGTCGATCCCACAGAGATTGTCGGTATGAAGCAAGCTATGGTCATCTTGTAAATCCCAGTCAGACGGATTTAAATGGATTAAGAGATTATTGGTTTAAATAATGATAATAAAATAAATAGAAAATAAAGATAAAGTTACTCATGTAATTCAATGGTGGGAATTTCAAATAGGTGTATGGAGGTGCTGTGTTCCTTCTGAATCTTTACTTTTCTACTTCTTCCTTCCAGTTTTTTTTATCACTCCTTTCTATGGCAAGCTATATGTAGGGCATCATCGTTGTCAATGGCTACATCCCATCCTCTCAGTGAAAATGGTCCAAATGCTCTGTCACAGGACGACTAATAATCTGTCGGTTCTCAATCAGGTTGGAATAGAATCCCGTGATTCTTTTGCGTCTGTCACTAACGCCCAGCCTTCAGGAGTTTGAAGCTCGTCACAGTCATTCAATCCCGGAATCCTACTCGGAATACCAGAGACAAGGTTAGACTTTCCGGATTCCCATGAATTCCACCATCAATTCTAGCTTATACCACGAAGATTCTGATCAAGGAATCCAAGAGATATGCGCCCGGTTTAAGGTAAAACGGAAGTGGTTGTCAGTCATGCGCATTCATAGGTGAGAATGATGATGAGTGTCACGGATCATCACATTCATCAAGTTGAAGTGCAACGAATATCTTAGAACAGGAATAAATCGAATTGGATAGAAAATAGTAGTAATTGCATTAAAACTTGAGGTACAGCAGAGCTCCCCACCCTTAATCTATGGTGTGTAGAAACTCCACCGTTGAAAATACATAAGTGAAAGGTCCAGGCATGGCCGAATGGCCAGCCCCCAAAACGTGATCAATAGTCTCCTAAGATGAAATAATAAAATAAAACTGAGACCAAAGATATCTAATACAATAGTAAAAAGTCCTATTTATACTAAACTAGCTACTAGGGTTTACAGAAGTAAGTAATTGATGCAGAAATACACTTCCGGGGCCCACTTGGTGTGTGCTTGGGTTGAGCTTGATCTTTACACGAGCTGAGACTTATCTTGGAGTTGAACGCCAAGTTGTAACGTATTTTTGGCGTTCAACTCTGGTTCGTGACGTGTTTCTGGCGTTTGACTCCAGAATGCAGCATGGAACTGGCATTGAGCGCCAGTTTACGTCGTCTAATCTCAAATAAAGTATGGACTATTATATTTTTTTGGAAAGCTCTAGATGTCTAATTTCCAACACCGATGAGAGCGCGCCATTTGGAGTTCTGTAGCTCCAGAAAATCCATTTCGAGTGCAGGGAGGTCAGAATCCAACAACATCAGCAGTCCTTTGTCAGCCTTTTATCAGAGTTTTGCTCAGGTCCCTCAATTTCAGCCAGAAAATGCCTGAAATCACAGAAAAACACACAAACTCATAGTAAAGTCCAGAAATGTGAATTTAGCATAAAAAATAATGAAAACATCCCTAAAAGTAGCTGGATCCTACTAGAAACTATCTAAAAACAATGCCAAAAAGCGTATAAATTATCCTCTCATCACAACACCAAACTTAAATTGTTGCTTGTCCCCAAGCAACTGAAAATAAATTAGGATAAAAAGAAGAGAATATACAATAAATCCCAAAATATCAATGAATATTAGTTCTAATTAGATGAGCGGGACTTGTAGCTTTTTGCTTCTGAACAGTTTTGGCATCTCACTTTTTCCTTTGAAGTTTAGAATGATTGGCATCTCTAGGAACTTAGAATTTCAGATAGTGTTATTGATTCTCCTAGTTAATTTTGTTGGTTCTTGAACACAGCTACTTTTATGAGTCATGGTCGTGGCCCTAAGCACTTTGTTTTCCAGTATTTTCACCGGATACATAAATGTCACAGACACATGACTGGGTGAACCTTTTCAGATTGTGACTCAGCTTTGCTAGAGTCCCCAGTTAGAGGTGTCCAAAGCTCTTAAGCACACTCTTTTTGCTTTGGATCACCACTTTAACCACTCAGTCTCAAGCTTTTCACTTGGACCTACATGCCACAAGCACATGGTTAGGGACAGCTTGATTTAGCCGCTTAGGCTTGGATTTTATTTCCTTGGGCCCTCCTATCCATTGATACTCAAAGCCTTGGATTTTTTACCCTTGCCTTTTGGTTTTAAGGGCTATTGGCTTTTTCTGCTTGCTTTTTCTTTTTCTTTCTAATTTTTTTCGCCACTTTTTTTTTCAAGCTTTTGCTTTTTCACTGCTTTTCTTGCTTCAAGAATCAATTTCATGATTTTTCAGATTATCAATAGCATTTCTCTTTGTTCATCATTCTTTCAAGAGCCAACAATTTTAACATTCATAAACAACAAGATCAAAAATATGCACT
>NC_029781.3:19000575-19002227 GCF_000817695.3 Arachis duranensis
ACATTTTTCATTTAAGAGAGGTGAAGGATTCATGGAATTATTCATAGCCTTAAGACATAGTTACTAAATACTAATGATCATGTAATAAAGACACAAAACATAGATAAACATGAAGCATAAAAATCAAAAAACAGAGAATTATGAACAAGGAAGTTAAGGAATGACTCCACCTTAGTGAGGGTGGCGCCTTTTTGAAGGACCAATGGTGATTTTTGAGCTCCTTTATGTCTCTTCCTTGCCTTTGTTGCTTGATCCCTAGTGATTTTGGTGCAATATCCTTATTTGATCCCAATAGTTGTGTGGAGGAAAATGTATCCCCTGAGGTATCTCAGGAATTTCTTGATGAGGGAATTCCTCATGCTCTCTTGATGTGCAGTCAAATGCTCTTCTACTGAGTTATGGACCCTTTGAGATGAATCTCTCCATCTCCCATGACTCAGAGGTAGAAAAATTTTTTTTGTCTTCCCTTTTCTCTTTTTTTTTGAGGTTTCTCTGGCCTTAGGTGCCATCAATGGTTATGGAAAAACAAAAAGCTATGCTTTTACCACACCAAACCTAAAATATTGCTCGCCCTCAAGCAAAAGAAGAAAGAATAGAAGAAGAAGAAGATAGGGAGGAGATGGAGGGATGTGAGTATTCGGCTATATGGGTGGGATTGGGTGGGAAAGAGATTTTGAATTTTGAAGGTAGGTGGGGTGTATAGGGAAGAGTGAATGGATGTGAGTGGTGAGTGGAAAACAGAAGGGATGACCGTGAATGGAGAGGGAGAGGGTGAGGTAGGTGGGGATCCTGTGGGGTCCACAGATCCTGAGATGATCCTGTGGGGTCCACAGATCCTGAGGTGTCAAGGATTTACATCACTGCACCAATTAGGCATGTAAAACGCCTTTCCATGCAATTCTGGCATTTAAACGCCGAAGTGATGCATGTTCTGGGCGTTCAACGCCCATGTGCAGCATGTTTTTGGCGTTGAACGCCAGTTCCATGCTTTTTTCTGGCGTTCACCGCCAGATCCATGCTCTGTTCTGGCGTTGAACGCCAGCCAGATGCTCCTTACTGGCGTTTAAATGCCAGTAAGTCCTTCCTCCAGGGTGTGATTTTTCTTCTGCTATTTTTGATTCTGTTTTTAATTTTAATATTTTTTCGTGACTCCACATGATCATGTACCTAATAAAACATAAAAAAACAATAAAAATAAAATAAAATTAGATAAATAAAAATTGGGTTGCTGGTGCACGAAATTGCAATCACACTTTTGCAACTCCGCACAACTAACCAGCAAGTGCACTGGGTCGTCCAAGTAATACCTTGCGTGAGCAAGGGTCGATCCCACAGAGATTGTCAGCTTGAAGCAAGCTATGGTTATCTTGTAAATCTTAGTCAGGATATCAGAAATTATCAGGATTGGTTGTGAAAAGCAAAAGAACATGAAATAAGTAATTGTTTTGCAGTAATGGAGAATAGGTTGAGGCTTTGGAGATGCTCTGTCTTCTGAATCTCTGCTTTCCTACTGTCTTCTTCTTCAAGCACGCAAGGCTCCTTCCATGGCAAGCTGTATGTAGGGTTTCACCGTTGTCAATGGCTACCTCCCATCCTCTCAGTGAAAACGATTGCATATGCTCACAGCACGCGGAATTCATCTGTCGGTTCTC
>NC_029781.3:19002477-19005200 GCF_000817695.3 Arachis duranensis
CTAGTAACCTAGGGTATATAGAAATGAGTAAATGACGTAAAAATCCACTTCTGGGTCCACTTAGTGTGTTCTTGGGCTGAGCAATGAAGCATTTTCGTGTAGAGACCTTTTCTGGAGTTAAATGCCAGCTTTTATGCTAGTTTGGGCGTTTAACTCCAAGTTTTATGCCAGTTCCGGCGTTTAACGCTGGAATTTCTGAGGGTGACTTTGAACGCCGGTTTGGGCCATCAATACTTGGGCAAAGTATGGACTATCATATATTGCTGGAAAGCCCAGGATGTCTACTTTCTAACGCCGTTGAGAGCGCGCCAATTGGGCTTCTGTAGCTCCAGAAAATCCACTTCGAGTGCAGGGAGGTCAGAATCCAACAGCATCTGCAGTCCTTTTCAGTCTCTGAATCAGATTTTTGCTCATGACCCTCAATTTCAGCCAGAAAATACCTGAAATCACAGAAAAACACACAAACTCATAGTAAAGTCCAGAAAAGTGAATTTTAGCTAAAAACTAATAAAAATATACTAAAAACTAACTAGATTATACTAAAAACATACTAAAAACAATGCCAAAAAGCGTATAAATTATCCGCTCATCAGTTGCCTCCCAATAAGCGCTTCATTAATGTCAATAGCTTGACAGTGGACTCTCATGGAGCCACACAGTTGATCAGGTCAATGTTGTATAGTCCCAACACCAAACTTAGAGTTTGGTTGTGGGGATTCAACACCAAACTTAGAGTTTGGTTGTGGCCTCCCAACACCAAACTTAGAGTTTGACTGTGGGGGCTCTGTTGGACTCTGTACTGAGAGAAGCTCTGCATGCTTACTCTCCCTTATTACAGAAGGATAGCCGCGTACCTTAAACACAAGGTAGTCCCCATTCAATTGAAGGACTAATTCTCCTCTGTTAACATCTATCACAGCTTCTGCTGTGGCTAGGAAAGGTCTTCCAAGGATGATGCATTCATCCTCCTCCTTCCTAGTGTCTAAGATTATGAAATCAACAGGAATGTAAAGGCCTTTAACCTTTACCAACACGTCCTCTACTAATCCATAAACTTGTCTTACTGACTTGTCTGCCAATTGTAATGAGAATAAGGCAGGCTGTACCTCAATGATCCCCAGCTTCTCTATTACAGAGAGTGGCATAAGATTTATGCCTGACCCTAGGTCACACAGAGCTTTCTCAAAGGTCATGGTGCCTATGGTACAGGGTATTACGAATTTACCAGGATCTTGTATCTTTTGAGGTAAAGTTTGCTGAACCCAGGTATCTAGTTCACTAATGAGCAAGGGAGGTTCACCTTCCCAAGTCTCATTACCAAATAACTTGGCATTCAGTTTCATGATAGCTCCTAGATATTGAGCAACTTGCTCTCCAGTCACATCTTCATCCTCTTCTGAGGAAGAATTGAGCCTCAGATTCCTTTAGGTCCTCAATAGGAAACTCCTTCTTGTTTGAGAGACGTCCCAGGAAGTCTTCCTCACTAGGATTTTTGTCCTTCTCCTTCCTTGTGCATTCGGCTATATTGATTACATCAATGGCCTTGCACTCTCCTTTTGGA
Source organism: Arachis duranensis (assembly GCF_000817695.3). Lineage (NCBI taxonomy): Eukaryota > Viridiplantae > Streptophyta > Magnoliopsida > Fabales > Fabaceae > Arachis > Arachis duranensis. The sequence goes on from NC_029781.3 coordinate 19,004,039, forward strand.
TTTTCTTCTGTATTGCTTGGGAGAATACTGGGAGGAGTTTCAGTGACTTTCTTACTCCGCTGGCCCACTTGTGCCTCCAAATTTATGATGGAGGACCTTGTTTCACTCATGAAACTTAAAGTGGTCTTAGACAGATCAGAGACTAAATTTGTTAAATTAGAGGGTCTCTGCTCAGAATTCTCTGTCTGTTGCTGAGAAGATGATGGAAAAGGCTTGTTATTGCTTAGCCTGTTTCTTCCACCATTATTAAAGCCTTGTTGAGGCTTTTGTTGATCCTTTCATGAGAAATTTGGATGATTTCTCCATGATGAATTATAGATGTTTCCATAATGTTCACCCATGTAATTTACCTCTGCTATTGCAGGGTTCTCAGGATCATAAGCTTCTTCAGAAGCTGCCTCTTTAGTACTGTTGGATGCATTTTTCCATCCATTCAGACTTTGAGAAATCATGTTGACTTACTGAGTCAACACTTTGTTCTGAGCCAATATGGCATTCAGAGCATCAATTTCAAGAACTCCCTTCCTCTGAGGCGTCCCATTATTCACGAAATTCCTCTCAGAAGTGTACATGAATTAGTTATTTGCAACCATGTCAATAAGTTCTTGAGCTTCTGCAGGCGTTTTCTTTAAGTGAATGGATCCACCTGCAAAATGGTCCAATGACATTTTGGAAAACTCAGATAGACCATAATAGAATATATCTAATATGGTCCATTTTGAAAACATGTCAGAATATATCTATCATGGTCCACTTTGAAAACATGTCAGAAGGACACTTTTTGGTCATCTACTTGTATCTTTCCCAAGCTTCATAGAGGGATTCACCATCTTTTTTCTTGAAGGTCTGAACATCCACTCTAAGCTTGCTCAACTTTTGAGGAGGAAATAATTTATCCAAGAAGGCTGTGACCAGGTTATCCCAGGAGTCTAGGCTATCTTTAGGTTGTGAGTCCAACCATGTTCTAGCTCTGTCTCTTACAGCAAAAGGGAAAAGCATGAGCTTGTAGACTTCAAAATCTACTCCATTTGTCTTAACAGTCTCACAAATCTGCAAGAACTCAGTTAAAATTGATAAGGATCTTCAGATGGAAGTCCATGAAACTTGCAGTTCTGTTGCATCAAAGCAACTAATTGAGGTTTCAGCTCAAAATTGTTTGCTC
>NC_029781.3:19005393-19088499 GCF_000817695.3 Arachis duranensis
TTGTAATTTAGCTTCTCTTAGTTTCCTCTTCAGAGTCCTTTCAGGTTCTGGATCAGCTTCAACAAAGATGCCTTTTTTCTTATTCCTACTCATATGAAAGAGAAGAGAAAAAGAAAAAAGGAAGAGGAATCCTCTATATCTGGACAAAGAGGATCCTTATTATTAGTAGAAGAAGAAAGGAATAAGAGTGGAGAATCCAATCACAAGGGTGAGGATAGAGGCAGTGATTGGAGATGAAGAGAGGTGAAGAGAAGTGTTAGTAAATAAATAAATAAATAGAAGAAGCGAGGAGAGAGATAATTCGAAAATAATTTTGAAAAAGTAGTTAATGATTTTCGAAAATTAAAGATAAGATATAATTAAAATTAAAATTTAAAATAATTAAAAACAATTTTTGAAAAAGAGATGAGATATTTTCGAAAATTAGAGAGGGAGAAGTAGTTAGGTGGTTTTGAAAAAGATAAGAAACAAACAAAAAGTCAAATAGTTAGTTGAAAAAGATTTGAAAATCAAATTTGAAATGATAAGAAGATAAGAAGTTAGAAAAGATATTTTAAAATCAAATTTTTGAAAAATATATGATATTAAAGATAAGATAAGATAGATTTAATTTTTAAAATTAAAATTAATTACTTAACTAACAAGAAACTAAAAGATAAGATTCTAGAATTTAAAGATTGAACCTTTCTTAACAAGAAAGTGACAAATTTCAAATTTTTGAATCAATCATATTACTTGTTAGTATAATTTTCGAAAATCAAGATAAAATTAAGAAAAAGATTTTTTTGAAAAATATTTAAAAAAATTTTCGAAAATTAAATAAAAAAATAAAAAAGATTTAATTTTTGAAAAAGATTTTGAAAAGATAAGATTTTTAAAATTGAAAATTTGACTTGACTCATTAGAAACAACTAATTTTAAAAATTTTTTACTAAGTCAACTCAAATTTTCGAAAATTAGGAGAGAAATAAGGAAAAGATATTTTTTATTTTTGAAATTTTAATTATAAGAGAGAAAAACACAATTATGACCCAAAACATGAAAATTTTGGATCAAAACACATGATGCATGCAAGAACACTATGAATGTCAAGATGAACACCAAGAACACTTTGAAGATCATGATGAACATCAAGAACATATTTTTGAAAAATTTTTTATGCAAAGAAAACATGCAAGACACCAAACTTAGAAATCTTTAATGCATGGACACTATGAATGCAAAAATGCATATGAAAGACAATAAAAGACACAAAACAAGAAAACATCAAGATCAAACAAGAAGACTTACTAAGAACAACTTGAAGATCATGAAGAACACCATGAATGTATGAATTTTTCGAAAAATGCATAATAATTTTTAAAACATACAATTGACACCAAACTTAAAAATTGACTCAAAATTCAAACAAGAAACAAAAAATATTTTTGATTTTTATGATTTTATGATTTTTTTTGTATTTTTATTATTATTTTTTTCGAAAATAATTTTTGGGAAAAACAAAAACAAAGAAAAATTTTGAAAAAAAAAAATTTGAAAACATTTTTTTTTAAAAGAAAATTACCTAATCTGAGCAACAAGATGAACTGTTAGTTGTCCATACTCGAACAATCCACGGCAACGGCGCCAAAAACTTGGTGGACAAAATTGTGATCATCAATAATGGCTCCAAAGGCTTGGTGCTCTCAAACGTGAATCACACTTTATCACAACTCCGCACAACTAACCAGCAAGTGTACTGGGTCGTCCAAGTAATACCTTACGTGAGTAAGGGTCGATCCCACAGAGATTGTTGGTATGAAGCAAGCTATGGTCATCTTGTAAATCCCAGTCAGGAGGATTTAAATGTATTAAGAGATTATTGGTTTAAATAATGATAATAAAATAAATAGAAAATAAAGATAAAGTTACTCGTGTAATTCAATGGTGGGAATTTCAGATAGGTGTATGGAGGTGCTGTGTTCCTTCTGAATCTTTACTTTTCTACTTCTTCCTTCCAATTTTTTTTATCACTCCTTTCTATGGCAAGCTGTATGTAGGGCATCACCGTTGTCAATGGCTACATCCCATCCTCTCAGTGAAAATGGTCCAAATGCTCTGTCATGGGACGACTAATCATCTGTCGGTTCTCAATCAGGTTGGAATAGAATCCCGTGATTCTTTTGCGTCTGTCACTAACGCCCAACCTTCAGGAGTTTGAAGCTCGTCACAGTCATTCAATCCCGGAATCCTACTCGGAATACCACAAACAAGGTTAGACTTTTCGGATTCCCATGAATGCCGCCATCAATTCTAGCTTATACCACGAAGATTCTGATCAAGGAATCCAAGAGATATGAGCCCGGTCTAAGGTAGAACGGAAGTGGTTGTCAGTCACGCGCGTTCATAGGTGAGAATGATGATGAGTGTCACGGATCATCACATTCATCAAGTTGAATTACAACGAATATCTTAGAATAGGAATAAATCGAATTGGATAGAAAATAGTAGTAATTGCATTAAAACTTGAGGTACAGCAGAGCTCCACACCCTTAATCTATGGTGTGTAGAAACTCCACCGTTGAAAATACATAAGTGAAAGGTCCAGGCATGGCCGAATGGCCAGCCCCCAAAACGTGATCAATAGTCTCCTAAGATGAAATAATAAAATAAAACTGAGACCAAAGATATCTAATACAATAGTAAAAAGTCCTATTTATACTAGACTAGCTACTAGGGTTTACAGAAGTAAGTAATTGATGCAGAAATATAATTCCGGGGCCCACTTGGTGTGTGCTTGGGCTGAGCTTGATCTTTACACGAGCTGAGGCTTATCTTGGAGTTGAACGCCAAGTTGTAACGTGTTTTTGGCGTTCAACTCTGGTTCGTGACGTGTTTCTGGCGTTTGACTCCAGAATGCAGCATGGAACTGGCGTTGAGCGCCAGTTTACATCATCTAATCTTAAATAAAGTATGGACTATTATATATTGCTGGAAAGCTATGGATGTCTACTTTCCAACGCCATTAAGAGCGCGCCATTTGGAGTTTTATAGCTCCAGAAAATTTATTTCGAGTGCAGGAAGGTCAGAATCCAACAGCATCAGCAGTCCTTTGTCAACCTTTTATCAGAGTTTCGCTCAGGTCCCTCAATTTCAGCCAGAAAATACCTGAAATCACAGAAAAACACACAAAATCATAATAAAGTCCAGAAATGTGAATTTAACATAAAAACTAATGAAAACATCCCTAAAAGTAGCTGGATCCTACTAAAAACTATTTAAAAACAATGCCAAAAAGCGTATAAATTATCCGCTCATCATCCACCTTCATCAATAATCATCCCACTTCACCCATAGTAAAAATAACCATCAACTTAAGGATAAAAATAATCATCTGCATACCTAATGAATTGAACATCCAACATATTTTAATTATATATAACTAAATCCAATTTAATCAAAATAATCATCCATATAAGAATTAAAATAATCATGTGCATACCTACTAAAATGACCATTCTAAACTGGCCATTGAAATAGAAGAAGAAGAAGATGAATGAACAGAAGAAGCAACCATGATCAAACTGGCTGCGGGGGAAGCTGCATGTCCAGCGGCGGGTGGGCAGCACGAAAGAGGCTGTCTGGAGCTGATGCGACGGATCGAACGTTTACCGAGAAGTTGGGCGGCGGCGGCGGGTAACAATATTGACGTTTGTACCATATGTATCATGAGTGACACATGAAGATGGTACAAGAGATCCTCTTTCCCCATATGAACATTCCATATCGATCGATTTCTCAACAATTTTCTTGGCTCAATCAATTCCCTATCACTAGCCTTCAGCAGCGTCACTCCCCTAACGGATTGAAAGCAGCAGCAGTTCGGGACTCGTGAACAGCAACGACAGCGAAAGAACGTAATCGCGAAACAAAAACGGCTACAGCGGCGCTAGACTCCTGAACAGCAACGGTGGTAGTATTGTGGCTGTGAACAGGAGCGGCCGTCGGAGAACATGATCACGATGATGGCAAAGACGTGAATTGGAGGTTATGGTGAGATTAAGAATAATAGTATGAATGCGTTTAAATATTAATCTTAATTTTTTAAATTTTAAAATTTGAATTAATTAATTAATTAATCATATGATTTTAATTTTCTTTTTATTCTTATTATACACATTGTACACTAAATTCATTGCCTCTCTATATTTTTTTTATAATATTATATACAAATTGACTAGCTAGACATGAGGGAGAAAATAATAAATATAACGTTAGTGTTGCTTGCATCTTAGATGGAGAACAATAGAAAAATAGAAAATTAAGTGGGAGCATGATTCATATATGTTCAATTTCTGTGCTGAAATTAGACTCTGTTTGTATTAGCTGTCAAAAAATCAAGAACTAATAATTTAAAGATATGCTTGTTGTCATACACATGACTAAGATGATATTTTAAATTTGTTAAAAAAAATGATAATTTAAACGTAGATGTAAATATGATTAATAAAAGTTAACAGAAGAAGAATAAGATGTGGAGAAGCGTACGAAGAAAATATTCTATTCATAATGACTAATTTTTTGTCCTGAAAATGCAATTTTTATATGAAAAATATTAGAATATTATTAAAATTTATTATTTTTAGTTATTAATTAGTTATTAGTATTTAAAAATATAAAATAAAATATATTATATNGATGGCTAAAAATAATAAATTCTAATAGTTTAAGATTTTTTTCTTTTATATTTTTAGTGGCTAAAAGTTAAGAAAATAGTTGACATTGTTATTATAGACACACCATTCAATTTTATATACATAAAGACTAAATTAAAGTATGTCTATAATAATTATTTTAGCAAAATAATTTTAAAAAAATTAATTAATATTGGCGAAAAAAAAGTTAATTACTTAACATTATTCAATATAAAAATTATAATTTTAGTATGATTTACTGTAAGATTAGATGTTATAACTGATTTTAGAAGGCACAACGAAAATTATTAAAATTTTAGAATAATAAAATAATTAAATAATACATACTCTTTAATATAAATAATGATATTAGATGTATATAAAAAATTAGTTACCAAATTAGTTATCAATATCTTGGTCCCTTCTCTTCTCTTGCATCATATTTATTACTAACCACATGTAACGAGTAAATTACATACAGAAAAGTAAAAACTCATGTCTTCCTATATAATTGACCATTAAAAGTTGTTAAATAATAATTTAATCAAATTTATTATAGTATTTAATAATTCATTGTATAAGTGTATCGTTCGTCCCCCAAACCCTCATCACATTCATCACTCTCTTAGCACTTGGCTTGGCTAAGGACCCTCTGCACAGGTGGCCAAAAGTTTAATTTATTGATCAAGCTTAACATGATCTTTTCACGTAGTTTTTTTTTTAATTACTAATAAATTAGTTTACCGAACAAGTGGATGGAACATTAATGTTCCATGCAAGTAGTTCAGTGGAAGACTTGTAAGTCTTCCTATAATATTAAGTCAACTTACACTATTTCCATCATGTGATCCAAGAAATTAATAAAACCGCAGCAGGGTTCCCATATACCCAACATTTCTAGCGAATTGAAAATTACTATTAATTTATCATCCTGTCTATTATACTTAATTGACTCCGTTATTAATGGGGTAATATATAAAAAATTTTAGCTAGAAAGGAGGGAAAAAACCATAAGAGTAATTATTTAAATCAATTTTTGACAATTTTAGAAGTGAACATTTTAGATTTTTAAAAAAATTAATATACAAATTAATTTTAAAATTAATAGATAAATTAATTTTCAATTTACTTTTTGATAGAATAATTATTTAAATTAGTCTCAAAGAATTTTAAAAGCAGATATTTTAGTCTTTAAAAAATTAATACACAGATCAATTCTTAATATTTTTTTCTGTCAGACATAACAGTTTCTATCCATTTTACTTTTACTATATGTCAACCTTTATTATTAACTTAGTTTTGTACATGTGAATGATGACACTAACATATATACAATTTTTCGTTAGAAACAAGTAAGGTGTATAATGATGCTTTGAAATCTAAATTAAAACATTTTCTTTAGAGTAATTCTCCACATCCAAACAATTTTATATCCACGTTCATCCAAGTAATTTGAATTACGCGTTTCTTTTTGTCGTTTTCTTCCCCCCTTTGCGCTGCTTCTTCTTCTTCTTCTTTCAAATTCATGCTTCTTCTTCTTCTTCTTTCACTACAAGAATTTGACAAATTAACAACGAATTTTTGCGAGAAATATGTTTTGTCACTAATCCGTCACTAACTTGCGAGGAATTAGTGATGCACTAACGACAAAATTAATGAGCGGTCACAAAATACTCGAACTTGAGAAAAACGACTGATTAGCGAGAGATTTACAAGTAAGTTTGTTTCTCGCAGAATGACTTTTGTGGCTAAAAAAAGAGCGGAAAAAATTTCCTCGCTAATTTATCACAAATTAATTAGCGAGTGACAATGTTCTAGCAAATCAGTCATTTAGGGGTTCAATCGAATAAAAGTAAAGTAACGAACGATATTATTGTCACTATTCCGTCGCAAGTGTTTAATATACAATTAGCGAGAAATAATTCACACACTAGTTCGTCGCTAAATAAACTTTGTGAGAAATGGCTAATTAGTGAGGTACAACGTTCCTAGCTAATCCGTCACGAAGAATTGAAATGCATTTTGCGATGGATAATTTTCCTAACTAATTTGTCACCAAAGTTTTTATTTTTTTAGCGAGCAACTAGTTTCTCGCTAATTTGTCGCATAATATTATAAAATTCAAAATAAGAGTAGCGACAGAAAGTAGTCGTCGCTAACTCGTCACAACAGATAAATCATTTAGCTAGGGAACTGTTCCTAGCTAATTAGTCGCTAAAATGGAAATACGGATATTGAGCGCCTAGGACCTAAGTAGTGAGAAATTTGCGACTGTTTAACAACTGACATAGTTCGTTCGCTAATTTCAAGTTGCTGATTAGCGGGCGAAATACATTTGTCGTTAAGTTGTCGCAAGTTTAATTTAGCGAGCGACTTGGCAACTGCAATCTTGTCGCAAAGCAAAAGCTATATCCTACCTATTTTGTAGCAAATTACTCGCTAATCTCGTTGGAAATCCGTCGCAAAGTTATAACAAATCCGAAACTGATCAAAAAAATTTTATAAGTAACTGGTCGCAATTGAGTTTAGTGAGGAATTAACGACCGTTTAACAACTGATATACTTTTCTCGCTTATTTCATGTTGTTATTAATTTCTCAGAAAAAATATTAGTCCCATGTTACTACTAATCACTAACCATTATATAAATTCATGGAAAATTCATGAAAAAAATCATTAAAAAAGTAATACAAATTTTTTTAATTTATTTATTTTAATATAAGATCATTGATATTTACATAAACATTTTCGTATTTTTTTAAAAAAAAATCTTATCTACCTTATAAAAGATTTTTTAAAATTCAAATTCTTTTTAAAAAAAATCAAAATGAAAATTTGAAAACAAAAGAAAAAAAAGTAACTCAAAAAACAAAAAACATTTAATTTAAAAAATTTAAAACGTATCTATAAGAACTTTTTTTATTATTTCAAATAAAAAATTACATATAAACATTATTTTTAATGCTTTAAATCAAAATTTGAAAATTCTATTATTGTTACATGAAAAAACTAAAATGAACCCTATTATATATACTATATATGAGATTGAAAATTTGAGATCTTATTATACATTGATGTAAGACGTAATCAATCCCTATGCATATAAATAGATTCATATATATAACACAAATATACAAATGTACACTTGCTATGATGAATTTTCTTGGTGCTCTTAAATTTTTTTATAATATTTTAAAATGTTTGATTGTTCTACTTCAAAGAGATTTTTTTTTATGTGAATATTTGGTTTTTTAGTAGCTGATGATTCTTTTTAAAAAACTTAAAAATTATATTTCTTATTCCTAAAATTTGTTAAAAATTTTAAAAAAATTTTTGAATTTTATTCTGTTTCAATTTTGTTTCAAAAATTTTTTATTTGCATCAAATGTATTTTTGATAGTTAATTTTTCGAGAAGCTTAGGACCAATTTAGTAAACAACTCCACAAAGACAACTTTTAACATAAATAAACCTTACACAAAATTCTATCACTAGCTTTTAGTTTTCAAGATTATTGCTGAATTTGTCTTAAATCTCTTAAAAATTTAGGATTTGTTTGATTTGTGATTTTATTTTTAATATTTTTTGTATTTTGAATTTTGAAAGAAAAAATTAAAAGCAGTAAAAATAATAAAATTTTATTTTCTATTTTTATCTCCTATTTTTATTTTTTTTCTTCACAAAATCTAAAAAATAAAAATACTAAAAATAAAAATAAAAATAAAAAATAAAAACTCAAATTAAATGTATCTTTAGCTGTGGAAAATAAAAGGCCAATAGTATTACCCGTATGAGGGCACTCCACCCCTCTCTTTTTCTCTGAAAATTCAAATTGGAGAACCCTAGTGCCAAACCTCCTTTGAACACAGTCGTAGCAGCCCACCATCTCTCTTCGGTCATCGTCGAACTCTTCTCCTCCAGGGACAGATCGTGGGTGCCGCATCGCGCGTGGAAGCTTGTTCGGCGTTTTAGCCTTCTTCGATTCGTTCCTCCTGTTGTTGCTGTCATCGAAAGCTCTCCTCTCCTCTCATTTTAAAACTAAGATAACTTCTTTTTTAAATCAAATAAGATTTTTAAGTAATTTTATCAAAATGGAACATTTTGCATAATTTTAGTGATTGAAAAATAAGAAAGAGTTGTATAGTTTAATTCAAGTGATTTCTATTATGAATAAACTATGACTTATTATTAATTTGAACTTCTTATTTTGTAAACTAATCTATTAAGAGTAATCAAATTAGTTTTATTAATATTTGGAGTTAAGATAATTATTATTTTTGTATAAATTTTTATAATTAGTTATTTGAAATTAAAACTCAGCAATAAAAGTATTATATAATTTAATTTAAGAAATCTGTATTATGATTAAATTACGATTTATTTTATTAAATAGAGCTCTTAGAGATTAATTTATTAAGAATGATTAAATTAAGGGTAAAGTATACTTTTTGTCCCTAAAGTTTGGCAAAAGTTTCAAAAATACATTTAAGTTTTATTTTGTTTCAATTTTGTCTCAGAAGTTTTTGATTTGCATCAAATATACCCTTGACGGGTAAATTTTCAAAAAATTTAAGACCAATCTAACAATAATGCATGAAAATTATGCTTGATTTGCTTATGTTGAGGGTTGTTCTTATGAAATTGTTGTTGAATTGGTCTTAAATTTTTTGAAAAATTAGCCGTCAAGGGTATGTTTGATGCAAATTGAAAACTTCTAGGATAAAATTGAAACAAAATAAAACTTAGGGGTATTTTTGAAACTTTTGTCAAATTTCAGGGACAAAAAATATATTTTACCCTTAAATTAATTTTTATAAATACTTTGAGTTTAAGTTAATTAATGTGTATGTACAATTTTTATTATAATTAGTTATTTTATACAAATTGAAATTAAAATTTTGGTAATAAATAGATTATGAAAGATTATGGCATATAATCTGAATAATTGATATTCTCAAGTTTAAATTGTATTTTATAAAATGTGATTAGTATGTTTACTTTATGATTTAAATTAAAATAATTATTTGAGTTCATTGAATATTGATAAATAAAATCTTACATATTTTGAAAGTAATCTTTATAGTATTATATTTGATTTCTGAATTATTATTTTATCCCAAATACCTTATAAAATTATTATATTACTGCCTTACTGGTACATATTTTACCCTAACCTTAAACTTTCCAAATAAAACTCTAATTCCATTAATCTCTAAATCAAAACAAGCAAAACATACGCATAAGGGGAAGAAAAGAAACAGGGAAAACATAAAGGGGAAAATGGGAAGAAGAGGAAGGAGAAGAGAGGGACGTGATGGAAGGGAAGGCGTCGGGAAGACCGTCGTCGCCGTCACCGTCAGGTGAAGGTGGAGGAGTGACTGAGAGAGAGTCGAACGTGAGGAAGGAGAAGAGAGATTGAGAGAGGGAGACGGAGAGCTCGAGAGTCAAGGAAGGGGAGGAAGCCTGCTCCCGTCATCACCACCGATTTCGCCTAAGCCGCCGCCGTCGCCATTGAGGGAGTCACTACCGCCGAATCCTAACCGTCGCTGCTGTCAGAAGAACGAACTTGGAAGAAGAAGGATGAGGTCCGTTCTCACACCATCTTGCTTCGTCGCCGCCGCTGCCATCGATTGGGGTCACACCATTGCTGTTGCGTCTTGTTTTCGTTGATAGAGCCACTGTTGAGAGTCTGTTGTCAGAAAAGCATCGTTGGCGTTGCTGCTGTGAACTATTTCAGCTACTGCCTTGGTATTGCTCGGTCACCACAGCCTCCTTCATCCTTGTCTCTGAATTTTGTATCATTTACGACCTATTTTGATTATTGTTATTCTTGCTTGCCGCTTCTGCCTCCCTCGAAGGGAGTGAGAACGCCGTCGAACAGAATGTGTGAAGGGAGAGGAGTTGTGTTCTTTTGTTGTCGTCGTCGTGGTCGAAACAGGACAAATTTACCAGTAACTCTGCTGTTTCCATTCTTGAATTTGCACTACTTCCATTTTGTTCCTTAGTCTTTTTCTGTTCTGGTAAGGAGAACCCATGTCTTTTGTTTAACACTCCTGCTCTGCCTTCTCTTTTTTTTTTTAATTTTGTTACCGTCGTCACCAACAACACCTCTTCCTCTTCCTCCTCCTCCTCCTCCTATTGGAATTTCGTCTCCTCTTTTCTTTTCATCCTTCTCCTCCATCATCATTATTATCATCATCATAATAATTATCATCGTTATCGATATTGTCTTCTTCTAATACGTATCGTCGTTATCATTATCATCGAATTCGAATTTATACAATGGACCATTTTCGGTTCATTTGGTATTATACAATGGTTTTGCTTTGATAATATTTTTGGTTCATTCCACTACCACATAGAATCAGAATCAATAAAGATGTTAGTAAAATATTGGTGTTATTGGTGATGACGATAATGATAATAGAGGAAGAAGAAGAAAAAGAAGGAAGAGATAAAATAAATTCAAATAAAAAAGAAAGAGGAGGAGGAGGAGATGGATGTTGTGGTATGGTAGTGGTGACCATGATAATAATGAAAAAAAAAGATGAAAAAATATGAGAATGAAAAGAAAAAGAAGAAGGAGGAGGAGGAGGAGGAGGAGGTTTAAAAAATAAGACATCTTTTGATTATATTAAATACAAAAATATCAAATAGTTTCAACTTTAAATTTCTGTTGTTGTTGTTGTTGTTGTTGTTGTTATTGTTGTTGTTGTTGTGACTATATGTATACTTTTTATATTATAAATACATATATAAAAATCTAATAAATAAATTTATTATTATTTTTGTCTAAAAATACAAAAATTATGGTATAATATTATTGTATAATTAATAATAATAATTTTTTTAGATGGAAGACTGTTATGTCTAATAAAAAATGTTAAAAATTAATCTGTGTATTAAGTTTTTTGGGATTAAAATGTCTGTTTTTAAAATTTTTGATACTGATATGGATAATTATTTTGCCAAAAATAAACTGAAAATTAATTTATCTTGTCAAAATAAAATTTTAAAGATATTTTTATGTATTAATTTTTTTTAGAGACTAAAACATTCTGCTTTTAAAATTTTAAAAAACTAATTTAAATAATTAATCAAAAAATAAAGATTCTCATATCAAGAACAACAAAAAAAATAGAAAAATATACTCTTTGTCGTAGCTATCAAAGACAATGATGATAATTTAAATATAAATCTAAATCTGATTAATAACAAGAAGACGAATATTTCGTGGTATTTCCAATGGAGTTTTATATTTTTCGGCTAAAAATTAATTAAGGATTTAAATTTATTATAAAGAAAACTTTAAATTTTATGTACTTGAAGAATAAAAGTACGACTTTAATAGTTTTGGATATATGGTTTGTTAAATCAATTCATCACATTTTCACATCTCTTATTTAATTTATCTACTTTATTTTATCTTTGTATTTTAAATAACTATCAAACTAAATATACAAATTATAATTTTATTATTATTTAAAATAAGATTAAATGTCACTATCTTTAGAATTGAAAGGTATAATAAAAGCACAGAAATTTGTAAAACAATAAAATAAATAAATAATATACACTCCTTAATCTAAATCATTATATTCAAGATTGCTAAATAATTGTCTATTCTCTTTAATAAAGTGAATTACTAAATCTTTTATTAATAACTATATTAATAAAAATAGAATAAAATTAAAATAATAAATAATACTACACAAAATATAAAAAATTGTAAATATATAAAAATTAAAATAATCAATATGAGCTTTAAATGTTTATTTTTTCAGTTTTAAATATACAGATTTTTATTTACTTTAATTATTAGTAAATATTTTAGAAAAAGTATAGGTAGACAATAAAAATATTAAACAATGGATATAACGGATGTTCAATTCACTACGTGTCTGGATGGTTATCCTAATCAATGTTCTGAAAATTGGTTCGGACCGGTCGGTCGAACCGGTTGAACCGTGAACCGGACACAAAAACGATTCGGACAAATATGAAAACCGCAAAATTTGAAAACCGAAATTGAACTGGTGAACCGGCCGGTAACCGGTCGGTCGAACCAAACTGTGATCCGGCCGGTTTTTTGGCTGGGCAGCAAAACGTTGCCGTTTCAGCATCTGGAACCCTAAATGAAGGACAAAATCCCTAATTGCATTCTCATTGAGCTTCACTGCTTCAGAAGTGAAGTGAAGTAGTGAACTGAGAACTGAGAACGCCTCTGGCCTCTCTGACTCTCACACGGGTTCTCATCGAGCTCGTCGTCCGGTCGTCCATCACCTCCGCCGAGCCACCGCGTTAAGCCACCGCCATCAATCCTTCGAACAACCACCTAATCGCGCAGCAGCCGTCGTTCCTTCGACCAGTGACCTCTGTCGCGTAGCAGCTGGTTGTTCGTTGGAACAGCCACCACCATCACGCAGCAGCCGTCGTCCTTTCGAAGGTGCTCCACCACTGCTTGGTCATTCGGCGTCACTGTCTCCCACTCTCCCTATTGCATGTTCTGTTGAAGCCTTGAAGGTGCCTTCGAGCTTCTAGAGTTCCAGGTAATTTTTTTAGTTATGATTATTTGATACTTTGATTGAATAACTATTGCATGTCTCTGTCTCCTGATGAGTTTGATTGAGTAGTTCTTTGATTATGTGAAGCTCTGTGAACTGGACTCACTGAAGTGTAACATGATGAACTCTGAAACTGTGAACTCTGAAATTGTGAAGTGTGAACTCTGTCTCCCTATTTTATTTTTCTTTGAACTGTAAACTGAATTGTGAACTTTGGTTAATAATTGTTGTTTACTGATTACTGAAACTGAACTGGATTTTGTATTTTGTTGAATAATTGTGAATAATTTTGAATAACTTTGGATGTTGTTTGTTGTGAACTTGAGAGTTGAGATTATTCGGTTGGATTGCTGGTAATGTTTAGGTATGCTCCACCCTCCACGGCTCCAGTTCCGCGACGTTCCAGCCACCCCTTCTCCAGTTCCGTTAAGGTCCAACCATTCCTTCTTCAGTTCCCCAATGGTCTAGCCACCTCTTCTCCAGGAATCCTATGTCTATACCTTCATCTTATAACTGTTTCAATTTAGAAGATTCATATACTACTGTCTCCAGGAATCCTTTTACTTCTGTTATGTTGTTGTTCTGTTGTCTTTAATATTTTTGGTTTTATTGTGATTTTTTATTCTTGAACTTGTTAATTTGATAATTTGTTAAATTATTGGGCTACTATTGTCTTAATTTGCTAAATTGTTAGATTGCTGTAATTTAATTTGTTGGATTTTTCTATTCAAGTTTTATTGTTTATTTGATATACCTGTTATTGTTCTTCAAATTATTGGGTTGCTGTGTTTTTTTTTAATTGTTAATTTGTTGATTTTTTAAATTATTATTGTGATTCTTGAGATATAGATTGCTTTTGTTTTTTGTTATTAGGTTGTTGGTTTTTTTTATTCCAATCTTGCTCTTATTAATTCATTAAATTATTGTTATTGTGATTCTTGCTATTGAGATTGTTCTTGCCAGTGAGTAGTATTAATTTGAATTTGTTGAAATTTGTTGAAATTTGTTGAAATTTGTTAGACTGTAACTATATTTGGTGTGTTTATAATAGAGGAATAGAGAAAGGGACAGTTAGCATTGTTTTATTGATTGTTGTTTCAATTCTCTCTTTTCTCTGATGCAAGAAATTTACCCTCTCACTAATTCAATCTTCCTTCTTAATTGTTGTGAATTTGCTTGTTTTATTGATGGTTGAATTATTCACACTATATCTTATACTTCTCCTAATTCAATATAATTGTTGAGTTTGCCTGCATGGTTATATGATATCAGTTTATTTATATTTATTATTTTATTATAAAATAATTTTTTCGGTTTAATTATGGTCGAATCGGTTAAATTTATGAACCAGTAAATCAGTAGTTAGAACGGTTTCAAAATTTTGATCATAATATTAAGATTTAAGTAAATAATTTAAAAGTGTAGTATATTTTTATTTTATTAGACTAATTTTAAAATTTATTATTCACAAAAAATGATTGTCCACCTCTCTAATATTTTATCTGCGAAATAGAGCAAATTTGCATACGTAGCTTGCGGAATAACGGAAGAGATTATTTCGTTAATGCATCCTACGAAATAAGTATAAAAATATATTATTTTGCTTGCAGTGATTGCAAAATCGTAATAAAGTGTAGCCCAAATTTTTAAGCATTTAGTAATGTTATTTCTTCTTTTCACACAAACAAATTTTAAAGACAGCGATTAAATGTATAAATGAAACTATTATAGTAAAAATGCAACAATTTTATTATTATGCATATTTAAAGACTGCATTTTCTGATTGAACTTAAAAATTTTATTATAGTTAATATAAAAAAGTTTGGAATTAAACATATTAAAAAAATAAGATATCAGTGTATTTTTTAGACGCTGTTTAAAATATTCGATATAAACTATTTTGAGAACGATAATTATATGTGTTCTATGTTCCATTAAGTGATAGAATTTTGCATTAAATTAGTGAATACATCCTTGGCAGTTTTTCATCTTTAACTTCAAGTTCAGTTCCAACAAATTTTGAGGCAGGATCTAGTTAGGGAGAAGAATCGAAACTAGTGTCATGAGAGTTCGCTCCTTTTTTCCGGTGGCCGAATCGAATGGTGTTATGTAAAGTAGAATCTAGTGTCTTCAAGCTACAGGCACCCTTTTGGCTAACCCTATGCACATGTGGCCATAAGTTTATTGATCAAGCCTAACATGATGTTTTCATATAGTTTTTTATTACTAATAAATTGTAGTTTAACTGCACAGCGGATGGAACATTAATGTTCCATGCAAGTATTTCAGTTGGAAGACTTTTGAAAGTAGTCTTCCTATATAATATTAAGTCAATTTACACTATTTTCATCGTGTGATCCAAGAAATTTAAACCGCAGCAGGGTTCCCATCAATCCAACATTTCTAGCCAATTTAAAATCATTATTAATTTATCATCCTATCTATTTTAATTGACTCAGTTAATAATGGTGTACTACTATATATATATAATTTTTCTAGCTAGAAAGGAGGGAAAATAATGAAGATAACCTTGATGTTGCCTGCATCTTAAATCATCATTAGAAAAAGAAAATTATACCCTCTGTAGTAGCTATCAAAGAAAAAGATTAAAATTTTAGTATTAATCTAAATCTGATTAATAAAAACAAGAAGATAAAAAAAGAGGACGAAGAGAATGTGGATGAGCATGCGAATGAAGGAAATATTTTATTGATAGTTTTTCTTCTTTTTTCTCTTTGTTGAACTTATTTCTTTTTATTTATTTTGTATTTATTTTTATTTTAGAGATGAAAACAATAGAAAATTATGAGTGAACTACCAACTCGGCTTTTATCTATTTTTTCGAATGACAATACGACCCCTCACGAAAAAAATAATTTACTTCGACTCTTGTTCCTTACTTCTGGGATACAACGCGATCCTTGTGAGTGTTTTTCTGTCAATTTCGAACCGAAAACGCTGACCTATCACAATAAGCGTGCGTGCTGGCACGAAATGTCAGGGGTTAGTTTTTCTCTTCCATGTCTGCAAAAATGTCATTATTTCCATTGTCCTCTTCCTCTCATACATTTCCTCTCATCCATTCTCACTACAAAAAATACGCTGAGTAGCGTCGGATTTTCCATCAGATTTAGCGTCTCGAGTTACCATTGACTTTATCGACGAATTTATAGAGGATCTTGTGATAGAAATTGTTACATCAAATAGTTACTGGCGGATTAACTTTTTCAATAGTAAATTCATGGGTAATATTTGGCACAAAATGGGAGGGAATAGGCGCGAACTTTAGCTTCGGATTTTCATTTTAGTTAAACATTGCATTTTGATCGGTGACACACAAACATTTACCATCAGATTTATCCAAACGTAAATCCAACGATTATCAGCCTTAAGATTGAGAGCGCGAACACTCTCCCCCTTCATTTTAAAAGCCTCTCTCTAAACTCCTCTTCTCCGTTTCTCTTTCTACCCGTCCCGCTGCCGCAACTCTAGTCCCGGTCTCTCACCGCCACCTCTTTTTCTCTCACAGAAACAAGCTAGTTCCCCGTCACTGCACCCACCGCACCGTTATTGTCACCGTCCAGCACCACCGCCGCTGCATCTCCTTCTGTCGCTGTCAGATTCCATGCATCTCTCTTTTATATAAATTATAATTTAAAATTTATTTACATGTTAATTTAGGGATTAGTTATATGTTAATTTAGAGATTTATAATTTGATTATTATATGATAATTTTAGGGTTTAGGGTTAATGTAGGATTTGCATTTTGGTTATTATATGATAATTTAAGTTATATTCATATTTGTTGTTAGTTATTATAAAATAGGATTTATTTTGATTATGTTAGATTTGTATTGATTATTCTGGCTATTAAAATTGGTTTGATGATGAAAAAATTAAAATAAATTATATGATTTAGTGTTTGTTTATTTTACAAAGTTAGATTGTTTTGAATATCTATTAAATGTACTGTGCATTTGAGTTGATTAGTAAAAATGATTGAAGTCTCTTGGTGGGTGGATTAGGATTTCTATATTGTATGTTGGTTTGGATAGATATTTGGTTTGGACAGAACCCTTAAGGAGTAGAGAAATCTGAATTTTAGGGGAGACTTTGTCAAAATTTTTTATAAGATTTTGAAAGAAATTGAAAAATTAAAATTATATTTTCAAAAGTCTTAGAATTATGTTTAGCGTTGATAGATATTTGTGTTAATTGTGACATGAATTGGTTCCTTCTTAAAATTTTATTTTAAGTGTTTTGGGTTATTTGTTATAATTATCTATTATTCATATCTTTTCTCATATTTATTATAATTATTTGTTATTTCTTGAGTTTCTTCTTATGTTATTATTTATTGGTGTTTGTTATGTTATTAATATGCTTACTGTATTGAGTGTATTAATATATTTAGAGTTGGTAAATTTAATTGTATTTTGATTAGTGTTAGTAATATATTCGTTGTGCAGACATAACGACAGGTAGCAGAGGTAGGTCGAGTGGGTCACGTGGTCATGATAGAGGGCGGGCTTCCACCAAATCCCCAAGGTCTGCCCAGTCATCGCCCTCTACCCCGACTACCCTGATGACCCCCATGACGTCACAGGCTAGTCCAGCGGACCAACAATTTATCATGGTCCCAAATCCAAACTACATGCCTCATTCTGCTACGCTCCCTGCAGATCCAACGATGACAGAGCTCGCGGTGGATGATTCCTTCACTTCCCCCCAGCAGGATGCCCCTCCACCACCGCCCGTCATTCGGCTGAGGATTTGGCCTGATGGCATGCAGGCATGAGTACATACAATTTTTTAATCTTACGTTTGTTAATCTTAAGTTTATGCGTTTTTATGTGTTTGTTAATGTTCATATTTTTGTCTGCTAGGTTTGCACCAAACCCCGATGCTTGAACATAGGAGATCTCCAACATCATTAAGTTGATGTACGACCACTCATGGCTGACCTACATGCAGATCCCGGTTGAGACCAGATATCGATGGTTTCAGAAGTGGGAAGTAAGAACCCAATAATGTTGAATTAATTAACTCTATTTGAACTGTATTTTTTTTACTAACTAATGTTTGTGAATCACTTTGTGCAGTTGAAGATCATATAGGATGCAAAGCATAATCTTATGATTAGGAAGATCTATGACCACCGAGTAGCTAAACGTTTTCAGTAGATGATGAGCGATATTCGTAATGGGCGCGACCACCAAGTGTCGTGGATCCATCCAAAAATCAAGAAGGAATCATAGGCATACTTTACTCATGATGAGGGGTTCAAGCGTCGCCGTCTGACGAACGTCGCTAACAGGCTTCCCCTAGGTCAGCGATCTTCATGAAGACGAAGAGCAGACTTGTAAGAATTTTGTCATTGTTTAATGTTTTAGTAGTTACTTGAATTAGTTGTCTAATTTGTTCATTTATTTTATTGGTTGATATATTTATTTATCTTCCAAGTCATTGGACCGTGAGGCGACACTGACAAAGACCTTCAAATATACTCATATTTTGAAGGCCAACAATGAGAGATTTGCTGACGAGCGGTCAGCGGCCCATTATGTGAGTTTAAATTAATCATAAGTTTCAAATTTATTTGGTTTAAAGGCAATTATTTAACTATTATCCTGATCACGACATGTGTGACATAGGAGGATTACACGTAGAGGTTGGAGGTCACGACCCAGAAATCTCAGCCGCCTAGTGAGAACGATGAAGCTAGATCCAAGACCTCAGTGGTAGATCCTAATAGGATTTGGCACGAGACCGCCTCTGAGCTCCACAAGAATCGCCACTTCGGGTTAGAGTCGTTCTTCGCCAGTAGCCTTCACTCCTCTATGTTGGTGGCTTCCTCTGCCTCTGCCTCTGCCACCATCCCTGCCGATCCCTAAGAAGTTGTTGATTTGAGGGAGAAGGTGCAGAAGATGACACATGAGCTTCACTAGCAAGCGGAGCAATCTGAGTAGAGGTACAACGACCTTCTTGCACGCGTGGGAGAAGTCGTTGCCATCAACTCGGATCTGACGGAGAAGCTAAAGCAGCTCAATCAATTGCGAGAGCAGATGGAAGAGTACAACCATCAGATGCACGCTGGAGCCAGCGACACTGCTGGTTGCAGCGGCAACACTACTGGTGGGGTACCAACGTCAGCACCTACTCTACCGCCTTAGTAGGGGGACAACTATAAACTCTGGGTAATTAATAATTAATTAACCAATACATTAATTATTATTCAAAGAAATTAGAAAATTAAATTTCATAGTTTGGAGAAGTAGAAATAATTAAAATACGCATTTTAACACTAATTTTAAAGCTTTTGGCCCAAAATTGGGCCTATATATATACAAGTTCAGTCTTCTTTCCTTGTTTCATTATGAAACACGCTGAGAAGAGAGAATTGGTGAAGGAACCCTAAACCCTTAATCACCTCCAACTTCAATCTTTCATCACATTCAATCCGGAGCTTCGATTGACGAGCCGTTTATTGTAAATCATGTTGCTTGTATGCGAAGTTTGTATTCGTAGGTTTTGATGAATGACAAACCAACAAACAACTTGAATGAACAAGCATGTTGAAAGATCAACCAACATTCAACGTTGAGGAATGAAGAGTTGAAAGCAACACAACAACAACAAGAAACTCAAGTCCACAACATTTGAAGACAAGTATAGTGTCTTAGGACTTAGGTAACTTCTTGTTAAGAACCAATTGCTAAATCTCTCAACACACACTCACAAAATGTTTTGATGCACATCTTGCAATTTGATGCTAGCCAAATGGTTTAAAACTTGTTTTCAAAGGTACAAAAGCATAGGAATTGACTCCAACAAGTTTGAGATCAATCCTAAGTATTTTGAAGTGATTTTAAGCCATTCTTTAAGGTTTGCATCGATGCACACTCATCTTGCATCGATGCAAAGCATGCAAAGTTTCTAAGGTTTGGGGAGTCTATAAATAGATGGATTGAAGCCTTATTTCATATACTTGAATTTTTGCAAACTATCTTGTTCATATTCTTTCATTCTACACATTTTTTAAGGTGTTATAATACACAATTTGAGAGAGCAATATCAATTAGTTCAATAGTGATAAACTTGTAATCATACACTCTTCTAGAGAGTACTCATTTCATCTCAACAATTCTTTGAGAATTGTTGTCTTGTACACTTTGTAAATTGGAGTGTGATCTCCAAGGTTGAGTCAAGAGTTATAAACACTATAGTCGGTGAGGATACCAAAGAGGTATACTAAGTACTCAAGGCAAATCTTAGAGAAAGTATCTCTAAGTGGAGTGGGTTAGTATACGAGTGGTGATCATATACCGTGAGGTGTTAGAAACTAAGGACTCGGATTGTAAAAGGTTTTGCGCGAGCACCTTGAAGCTTGGCAATAGTGGAACTTCTCAATTGCGATTGAGAAAGAAAGTGGACGTAGGACAAGGATTGTGCCGAACCACTCTAAATAGCGTTTGCATCTCTCCAAACTCATCTCTTCAATATTATTGTCTTTTACCTTTGAGCAAATAAATTGTGATCGAAAAGTAGCTTCGTAAGTACTTAAGGAGTAGCTTAAGTCCGATTGGTGAAAAGCTTGATCAATTTATTTGAGTTGGTGTCTATTGGAAAGTAAAAGCTCCTTATAAATGCTTAGCAATTGAGTTAAGCTCTTGGAAAAATACTAGTACAATAACACTTTTGTATATTGTCTTTAACTTTCGCAAAAAGATTCATTGTTGTTGCAATACTCAATTCACCCCCCCTCTTGAGTAATTGTGCATAGGTTCTACATTTATAGCCACACGTTTGTCTCAGAGTCCTCTTCAATTCTATCTATTACTTTGGTAAAAAATTGCAAAATTGATGCCTAGTTCTCCCTTCTTTTCATTTTCATGAATTTGGATTTTAATATTGAGAGATTTTGTGAATTTAATGGTTTATGGGTACTTTAGCATTGGATAATTACTAGGTTTTACCCAAATCATTGGTGGGTAAGGTAAGGAAATCCTAACCCTTGTGAATCATTGACATTGGTAAGCCCTAGTAGTGATTTTCAATGAATTGTATGAAATTAGATTAAGTTCATGTAAATTAGAGTCCAATTGATGGTTTGGAACGAAATTCTAGTGGTTGAGCTTGTTAAATTGACATTTGGAGACCTTGAGACTTGTGGAGAAGAGAATTTGTGGCGTTTGTGGCTTGGGGAGAAATCGACCAAGGTATGATTTTGGTTTCTTATAGTTAATGTATAATGTGGAATAAAAACTTAGGCTAATTGTTCGTAGGATAAGTCCACTTATGTGAATTGTTGATGTTTTCTAATTCGTAGTGCTATATGTTGAGTTTGTTGGAAAATCATGTTTGGAAGTGCTGAATAATTAAAAGGTTTGGATGTGGATATTGACTGGTGTAGTTAATGCAAGTGTGTGCAAAAATGGAATTAATGTATGTGTACGTGTGAAATGAGTATGATGCTGAATTTGATCGTGAAGTGGTTGAATTTGATACAATTGTTGTATATATGCATATATGTGACGAATTTGAAGTTGAGTTGATGATGAAGTATTGGTATCTTTGGGTAACAAAATGATTGAGAAGTAGTGAGTTAGTGTTTGGTGAATTATGAGTATGTTTGAGATGGTTTTGGTTAGGATTTGGTTAATTTTGAATTGAAAAGTTTAGAAAACTTGAGGTTTTTAGTTTTCAGTAAAAACCTAATTTGCAACCAACTTCGGCAGGCCATAACTTGGCTTCCGAACCCCCAAATTTTCAGAAATTTAGAATGAAAATTTGGTCCGTGAGGTTTATAACGTTCAAAGAACGGACAAAAAATTATTTTTAACAAAAAAGTTATGCGCATTTGAAGTTTGGGTTTAAAAACAGAATTTTGCAAACAACTAGGATTTCTGGTGTGCATGCGTACGCACACTATTGTGCGTACGCACAGACCAGAGTGAATATTGAGGCTCGTGTGTATGCACGAGGGGTGTACGCACACAAAGGAAAGTTCTTCTGGTGCGTGTGTACGCACAATACTATGTGTACGCACGATGTCCCGTTTTACACTAAAACTCTGTTTTAACTTTTGACCTTCTCGGCAAGCTTGTAACCCTCTGAAACTACCATTTTGTTGAGAATTCACAATTTTTGAGCTATCAATCATTACTCCAGCTTTTTCAAAACTCTGAAAACTCTGTTTAGGGTCTAATAGCTAGGTTTTAGGCTACGGAATAGGGATAAGGATGTTGATGGAGCTAGTTTTAGTATCAAAGAAGATTTGAGAAGTGAATGGTTTACTTGATGAGATATGATAAATGATGAATGAGACATGATGAGAATGATTATGATATTATGAGATGATGATGAATGAGTTTGATTAAGATATGATTGATGATGATGATGATGATGAGAATCAATTTTAATTATGATTTTTAAATGAATTGAAATGATATTGAGAATAAATTTTTGAATGAGATAACTGGGCATTAGCAACAGTAATGGTTTGTCCCACTTGCTCCAAGTCAATGATTATGATGCCTGGGCAGTAGTAGTAGTAGTGGTTTATTCTGCTTGCCCTGGGTTGAGTTTATAAACTCCTGCTTGAGTAGTAGGAGCAGTAGTGGTTTATTCCGCTTGCTCTGGGTTAAGCGGGTAATAGCAAGGGAATGTGGCTCAGTCCCACTTACTCCGCGATGTGGTATTTCTATCCAAGGTTAGTGGTGCAGAATTCTAATGTCCATAACTGAACCAGCAAGTGCACCGGGTCATACCAAGTAATACCTCAGGTGAGTGAGGGTCGATCCCACAAGGATTGATGGATTAAGCAACAATAGTCGAATGAATCACTTAGTCAGGCAAGAAAAAAAATTGTATTTTGAGGTTCAAAAGCATTAAACAGAAATTCAAATAGTAAGAAGGCAAGTAGTGAAATTGGTGTGAAAAGTATGTGAGAAGATAGTTAAGGTTTCGGAGTTATTTATTCTTTCAGATTAAGTTTTCTTACCAACTATTTTAATCATGTAAGATTTATTTCATGGCAAACTGTAATTGACTAACACTGGATTTCGAGTCAACACTACTTTCATTCCTGGTGAGAAATCTTCAGTAGAGATCATATTGTTTCTCCATCCTTTGGGTATTTTCTTCTTGGAAACATCCTCCTTGGTGGTTGATGCACACCCAACACCAAACTTAGGTTTGATGTCAGGAAAAATTTTATTGATGCCCACCAAAGGAGGCTTGAGCTAAAAACTCTGTTTTACCTTATTAAGGGATTCTTGGAGACTTGAATCAACTCATTCTTCATGCAATTGCCTTCTTCACCTGTGTGATGTATGGGTCTAAAAACCTTGAAGATCAACTGCTCTTCATGCACTCTCAGCACTAATTCACCTTCTTCCACATCAATAAGAGCTCTCCCAGTGGCTAGGAATGGTCTTCCTAGGATTATTGAGGCGTTTTTGTCCCCCATGTCAAGAATTACAAAATCTGTTGGGAGGAAGAACTTGCCCACTTTGACCAAGATATTCTGTACTATTCCATGTGAATGCTTCAATGATTTATCTGCCATTTGTAATGCTATCCTTGTTAGTTATTCCTCTTTGATTTGTAGCTTCTTCATCATAGACAAGGGCATTAAATTTATACTTGCTCCCAAATCACATAAGGCTTTCTCAAAGGTTGTGTTTCCAATGGTACATAGTATTTGAAAGCTCCCTGGATCAGGCATCTTCCTTGTCAAATTACTCTGAATTATGGCACTACATTCCTTGATCAAGACCAATGTCTCATCTCCTTTTAAAGGCCTCTTCTTGGAAAGTAATTCCTTCATGAACTTGACACAGATAGGCATTTGATCTAAAACCTTAGCGAAAGGAATATTGATTTGTAACTTTCTAAAGACTTCCAAGAACTTTAAAAACCATCTGTCCTTGGTCTTCTTTTGAAATCTCTGAGGACGTGGCATCTTTGACTTGTACTCTGGTTCCTTAAGCAATGCCAGATACTTTTCAAGATCAACTAAAAAGGGGTTGTCCGGGTGTCTAGAGGGGGCGTGCTACTCTTTACTCTGCACCTCCTCCGGAGCTTCGTTTTCCACTGGCTTATCACTAACTTGTGCCTCTGCACTTGCCACTTGTTCACTTATCAAGGTAATGACCTTGCACTCCTCCCTTGGATTTGGAATTGGGTTACTAGGAAGGGAATTAGTGGAGCTCTGATCAATTTCGACAACTTTTGTGTCTATTTGACCCATCTGCACCTCCAAGTTTCTAAGTGAAACTCTGGTTTCCTACATGAAGCTAAAAGTATTCTTGGAGAGTTTCACAACTATGGATTCCAAGTCAGAAGATTTCTGAGGCTGAAAGGGTGCTTGTTGCGGTTGAGAAGGTTGAAACTAATGATTGTTGGAATTATTCTTATTGAAATTGCCCTGAAAATTATTGTTGAAGTTCGGTTGCCTCTGAGATTGGTCTCTCCACCTAAAGTTAGGGTGATTCCTTCAACCTTGATTAAATGTCTTAGAATAAGGGTCATTGTTGGAATTTCTGGAGGAATTTCCCATGTAATTAACTTGTTCTGGAATAAACTGGCCATACTCATAATTCTCACCTTGAGGGAAGGCACCACTCACGTCATAGGAATTTCCTTGAGTGTTAACGGCTAAAACTTGCATTCAAATCAAGTGTTGTGTAATAACATTGGTTTAGTGAGACATAGCCTTTTTCTGGGCAAGAATAGCATCCAAAGCATCCAACTCCATGACTCCCTTCTTTACCGTGGTCCTCTCAGAAGAGTACAAATATTAGTTGTTGGGCAACCATCTCAATTAACTCCATGGCCTCATCAGGGGTCTTTTTCATGTGGAGTGACCTGCCTACAGAATTATCCAGAGATATTTTGGCAGTCTCAGAAACCCCATCATATAAGATCTGTAACTAAATTCAATCAGAGAATATATCATAAGGGTACTTCCTGAGCATCAACTTATACCTCTCCCAGTCTTCATAGAGAGACTCACCCTCTCTCTGCCTGAAGGTATGAACATTTGTCTTCAGCTTAATTAGTTTTTGAGGTGGAAAGAACTTGGTCAGAAACCTGTTGACCACCTTATCCAAAGTATCCAAGCTCTCCTTGCGCTAAGTGTCAAGCCACTGCTTAGCTCTGTCCCTCACAGCAAATGAGAAGAGAAGTAGCTTGTAAACATTATGATGGACTCCACTAGACTTCATATTGTCACAAATCTGTAGAAAATTAGAAATAAACAGATTTGGGTCTTCCTGCGGGAGTCTATGAAACTGGCAATTCTATTGCACCAGAGAAATCAACTGAGGCTTCAGCTCAAAGTTGTTAGCAGTAACAGGGGGTAGAACAATGTTATTCCCATAGAAATCTAGGCTAGGAGCAGTGTATGAGCCAAGTGTTCCCTTAGGTTGTGCAAGCATAACAGGAGGATTAACAAAATTGGCATTAAACGCATTGTTGTTGTTGTTGAGCTCTATATTAGACTCTTCAGCTTCTTTCTCAAAATTATCCCTAAGATTCTCAGCGGCTTTATAAGCTCTAGCTTATTGTAAACACCTTCTCAAGGTCCTTTTAATATCAGGATTAAAGTCTAGAAGAGGTTTTTTGTTTCCGTTCCTACTCATAAACAACAGAAAACAAAGAAAAGGTGGGAATCTCTACGTCATAATGCAAAAAATTCTCCGTGAGGTAACCTGTGTAAAAGAAATAAAATGAAATGACTGAATAATATAAACAAAAAATTCAAACAACTAATTAGCAAAAATGAAACACAAAATTCAAACTCTATAGGTAAAATAACCAAAAGAAATAAAACAACTACGGGAACACATAACTTAATTTCAGAAATTACAATAAAAAATTTAAATGAAATATAACTAAATTTTTCAAAAATTTAAAGAACGAAATTAAATAAAATTAAAGAAAAAATGCCTAATCTAAGAAATCAAATAACCAGTAGTTGTCAATCACAGTCAATCCCCAGCAATCGCACTAGAAACTTGGTGCAAAATTCTAATGTCCACAATTGAACCGGTAAGTGCACCAGGTCGTACCAAGTAATACCTCAGGTGAGTGAGGGTTGATCCCACGAGAATTGATGGATTAAGCAACAATAGTCGAATGAATCACTAAATCAGACAAGCAAAAAAATGGTGTTTTGAGGTTCAAAAGCATTAAACAGAAATTCAGAGAGTAAGAACGAAAGTTGTGAAATTGGTGTGAAAAGTATGTGAAGATAGTTAAGGTTTCAGAGTTATTTATTCTTCCGGATTAAGTTTTTTTACCAACAATTTTAATCATGCAAGATTTATTTCATGGCAAATTGTAATTGACTAAACCCTAACTACTTAGTGATTTAGCGCCCCACGAGGCAGTGGCTTGGGAGCTAGTTACGAGGTACCTGCGTGGCGTTTATTGTCGTGATGCCAGAAGAAAAGTATAGACTATTATATATCGTTGTAAAGCTATATAAGTTAGCTTTCTAATATCACTAAAGCTACGTCAACTAGACTACTGTAGCTCAATTTATGCTCGTTGGGTGCAAGGAGGTTAGGGTTGAGAGCATCTACTTTCTTCCTTTTTCTTTTGCCCGAACTCTGCCAAACTCGTCTGGATTTTTTCTGAAATTAATAAAATCATAATGCTCTCAAATTAGCATCCAAATAGGCTTCAAACACTAAAATCTAAATAAAATTCAATAAATTCATATCTAAAATAATAAGAAAATAAGAAAAAGATGCTCACGCATCAGTTAGCTACCAGACATGTCGGGTTTGGGTGTATAACTGACAGGTGATATCATCGACCATAGGACAGACATGCATCATATAGATTTGTATGTTTTGTTTGAGTATGAATTGATTGGGTTTGCCTAATTGTTTAACTATAATTAACTGCTACTTGTCTTATTTGATGTACTTGCTATCCATATTTGTGTTTTTCTTGATTGAATTATATGTGTCAGTGTTTGCATTTGAGGGACCCCACATATGGTGGAGGCGTGATGAGGGTTGTTCCACCCAGTGCTTAGGAGATATGAAGGAAACGAAAATTGAATAGTTAGATTAAAACTAGAATCCCTTAGATAGATTACTATGATTTTTGGTTTAGAAACAAAATTTAGGTTTGAATCTGAGTGTCAGAATTCTAGGAATGCCTCTGGCTTTCTCGGGACCTTATATATATCTATGTGGGCACCTTTACCATACTAAGAATTCTCGGTTCTCATTCCATACATATTCTGCTATTTTTCAGATGCAGGTCGAGAGACACCTAACTGAGCATTCTAGAGACTCTTTGGAAGCGAAGAACTATATTGGGACTTGGTGTTTTGTATTATATATATATATATATAGAGCTTGATTATGTATCTATGTTTTGAAAATCTGTTTATATACTTGTCTCTTTGGTTTTCTGTATAAGTCTTTTATCCAATCGCTATTCGTGTGTGATGTGTGTTGGGTCTTGTTTTGTTCATTCTTTCTTCCAAGGCTCCTTGTTAAACTATTCTTCGTACGCATCTATTTACGTATTTTTGTTTTAGAGGTCGTAGCGCCTCACCACCTTTGATTTACGTCCTAGGCATAAAGCTCTGTGTGGTAGGGTGTTACAACCACGACCACGATGGTGCACGAAAATTACTTCACACTATGTAATTTCGCACAACTAACCAGCAGGTGCACTGGGTCGTCCAAGTAATATCTTACGTGAGTAAGGGTCGAATCCCACAGAGATTGTTGGCTTGAAGCAAGCTATGGATATCTTATTATTCTTAGTCAGGATATAATATCAATAATAATTTTTAGTTTTAATTGTAAAAAGTAAAAGAGCATGAAACAAATACTTATAATGCAGTAATGGAGAATATATTGGAGTTTTTGAGATGCTTTGTCTTCTGAATTCCTGTAACATAATGCTTCCTCACTTTCAAACATGCAAGGCTCCTTCCATGGCAAGCTGTATGTAGGGCGTCACCGTTGTCAATGGCTACTTCCCATCCTCTCAGTGAAAATGGTCCAAATGCTTTGTCACAGCATGGCTAATCATCTGTTGGTTCTCGATCATGTCGAAATAGGATCCATTGATCCTTTTGCGTCTATCACTACGCCCAACACTCGCGAGTTTGAAGCTCGTCACAGTCATCCAATCCCAGAATCCTACTCGGAATACCACAGACAAGGTTTAGACTTTCCGGATTCTCAAGGATGGCGCCATCAATTCTAGCTTATACCACGAAGATTCTGATCAAGGAATCTAAGAGATAATCATTCAATCTAATGTAGAACGACGGTGGTTGTCAGGCACACGTTCATAGATTGAGGAAGGTGATGAGTGTCACGGATCATCACCTTCTTCATAGTGAAGCGCGAATGAACATCTTAGATAGGAACAAGCATGTTTGAATGAGAAACAGAAATGATTGCATTAATTCATCGAGACGCTGCAGAGCTTCTCACCCCCAACTATGGAGTTTAGAGACTCATGCCATCAAAGAGTATAAAATTCAGATCTAAAAATGTCATGAGATACAAAATAAGTCTCTAAAAGTTGTTTAAATACTAAACTAGTAACCTAGGTTTACAAAAAATGAGTAAACTAAGATGGAGAGTGCAGAAATCCACTTCTGGAGCCCACTTGGTGTGTGTTGGGGCTGAGACTTAAGCTTCTTACGTGCCTGGGCTGTTTCTAGAGTTGAAAGCCAGGTTGTAACCTGTTTCTAGCGTTGAACTCTAACTTGCAACCTGTTTCTGGCGCTGAACGCCAGACTACAACATGGAACTGGCGTTGAACGCCAATTTACATCATCTATCTTCACGCAAAGTATGGACTATTTTATATTGATGGAAAGCCCTGGATGTCTACTTTACAACCCAATTGAGAGCACACCAATTGGACTCTTTTAGCTACAAAAAATTTATTCCGAGTGCAGGGAGGTCAGAATTCAACAACAACAGCACTCCTTTTTCAGCCTAAATCATATTTTTGCTCAACTCCCTCAATTTCAGCCAGAAAATACCTGAAATCATAGAAAAATACACAAACTCATAGTAAAGTCCAGAAATATGAATTTTGCTTAAAAACTAATAAAAATATACTGAAAACTAACTACAACACTTTAAAATCTACATGAAATTACCCCCAAAAAGCGTATAAAATATCCGCTCATCACAACACCAAACTTAAACTATTGCTTGTCCCCAAGCAACTAGATAAATAAATTAGGATAAAAAGAAATTAAGAAGCAATAATATCTCAGAGTTTCAAGTGAAGCTCAGATTCTAATTAGATGAGCGAGACTAGTAACTTTTTGCTTCTGAACAGTTTCGGCATCTCACTTTATCCTTTGAAATCTAGAATGATTGGCATCCACAGGAACTTAGAATTCAGATAGTATTATTGATTCTCCTAGTTTAGTATGTTGATTCTTGAACACAGTTACTTGATGAGTCTTGGCCGTGGCCCTAAGCACTTTGTTTTCCAATATTACCACCGGATACATAAATGCCACAGACACATAACTGGGTGAACCTTTTCAGATTGTGACTTTTAACCACTCAGTCTCAAGCTTTTCACTTGAACCTGCATGCCACAAACACATGGTTAGGGACAGCTTGATTTAGCTACTCAGACCTGGATGTATTTCCTTAGGCCCTCCTATCCATTGATGCTCAAAGCCTTGGATCATTTTCATCCTTGCCTTTTGGTTTAAAGGGCTATTGGCTTTTTCTACCTCTTTTGCTTTTTTTTTCACTGCTTTTTCTTGCTTCAAGAATCAATTTTATGATTTTTCAAATCAGCAATAATATTTCTCTTGTTCATCATTCTTTCAGGAGCCAACAATTTTAACATTCATGAAATTCAGTATAAAAAATATGCACTGTTCAAGCATTCATTCAGAAGAAAAAAAGTATTGCCACCACATATAAATAATTAGAATTTTCCTTATTAAGAACTCGAAAAAATTAAATTGCCTCTTTATTCTAAAAAATCTACTATTTTATTCATGTTTGATGATGACGAGAAAAATAAATTATAGCTTAATTGGAAATAAAATCAAAATAGATATACTAATTACTACTACTCCTATATAACTTCTAAGGTAAATTCTTATAAAAACAACTATCACAGAGTTAAAGCTAAGATTAGGACTCAACAACCTTTATTTTGAGAACTGGATATTCCTCTAGTCTGTGGGGTGCTTGGTCCTTCAAGAGACAGTTTTTGACGCTTCAATTCCTTCAAGTCACGCCTTTGCTCTTCTTGTTTCCCAAGCAGTTTGCAAAGCATGCTATTTTGATTATTCTGTTCTTCCTTTATTTGGTCCATAGCTTCTTGCAACTTGGTAACCGATGCTTCAAGATGCTCTCAGTATTCAAATTGAGAGATTTCTGGAAGGAATTCCTGTGCTCTCCTCTTGATGGGGTCATCCTGCACTTGTTGTTTTTCCATTGATATTTTGGTGATTGGTCGCTCAACTGAGATATACTCAGTTATTCCCATCTTTACTCCAGCATCTTTATATAGCATAGATATTAAGCTAGGATAAGCCAATTTGGCATCTTTGGAGTTCTTGTTTGCAATTATGCAATTATGAACTTCCACTTCTCTTCCTAACATAATGCAGTGGATCATCACTGCTCTTTTAATGGTGACTTCAGAGCGGTTGCTAGTGGGCAGTATAGAACACCCAATGAAGTCCAGCCAGCCTCTGGCAGCTGGTTTGAGATCTTCTCTCTTGAGTTGATTTGGGACGCCCTTGGTGCTGGTGGTCCACCTGGTTTCAGGGATGCATATGTCCTCTAGAATCTTGTCCAGGCCCTTATTTGTTCTCATCATTCTCCTATTAAAGGAGTCTGGGTCATCTTTCAGCTGAGGTAGCTTAAAGATCTCCCTGATTTGGTCAGGGTGGATGTGAACAATCTTTCCTCTGACCAAGGTCCGATAGTCATAGAGGGCAGTTTCAGATATTCTCTGCCTGTCTGTTTGCCACAGATTAGCGTAGAATTCCTGAACCATATTTCTTCCCACCTTTGTTTCAGGATTAGCTAGGATTTCCCAGCTCCTGTTTCGAATTTGCTCTTGGATCTCTGGATATTCATCTTCTTTCAGATCGAATTTGACTTCCAGGATCACTGACCTTAGACCCATTATTTTGTAGTAATGGTCTGAATGTGGTTAAGAACTTCCCTTGATTCCAAAGTGGTTTTGGAATACTCTCTTTCTTGCCTCTTGTAGTGGGTTGTTTTCCTTTAGGAGCCATGATCTTAGTGGGTATGGTTTAGTGATCACGGATAAACACACCAAATTTAGAGGTTTGCTTATCCTCAAGCAAAAGAAAAGAAATGACAGGGATAGAAGGAGAGCTAGTTTTTGAATTATGGAAGAGAGGAGAGAGGCTGAATGTGGATTTAAAGGGAGGGGGTGGGTTTTTGAAAAATTTGAAGAAAGATAAGATAGAAGATATGATTTGTAAAAGATAAATAGGAAAAAGATATAGTTGAAAATTGAAAAGATATAGAAGATATTTGAAAAAGATAAATTTGAATTTTAGAAAAAAAGATTTGAGATTAATTTGAAAGTATAATTGAGTTTTGAAAAAACTTTGAAAAGAAGTTGGACGGGGTTTGAAAAAGGATTTGTGTTTATGAATTAAGATACATTTGATATTTTTGAAAAAGGGATTTTTGAAATTAGGATTAAAATTTTTGGAATTGAAGGATGAGAGTTTGTAGCATGTTTATGCAAGAAATCATGAACTGAAATATGAAAATTGAAAAAAATGTGAAGTAAAAACGAATTTACCTGCTCCCCATAATCCTGGCGTTAAACACCCAAACGCTGCATGTTTTGGGCGTTTAACGCCCATTTGCAGCTTCTCCTGGGCGTTCAACGCCCAGCTGTTGCTTCTAGATGGCGTTGAACGCCAGGAACTCCCTTGTCACTGGGCATTTTTCTGAACGCCCAGGACGCTATAAATCTGGCGTTAAACGCCCAGAAGGTGCTTCTTTCTGGCGTTCAAAGCCCAGAAGAAGCTTCTTTGTAGCGTTTAACACCCAGATGGCTATCCTTACTGGCGTTGAACGCCCAT
This sequence comes from Arachis duranensis, assembly GCF_000817695.3. Taxonomy (NCBI): domain Eukaryota; kingdom Viridiplantae; phylum Streptophyta; class Magnoliopsida; order Fabales; family Fabaceae; genus Arachis; species Arachis duranensis. Next base: position 19,037,741 of record NC_029781.3, read on the forward strand.
TAGATGCTTTTTTTGGGCGTTCAACGCCCAAAACAGCTCTTACTGACTTTTTCGCACCAGTGAGCTTCCTTTTTGCTATTTTACCCTGCGAATCCTTCTGTAACTTTGTGAACTCAAGCAATTGCTATTTTACCTCGAAGATAATTGACATAAACCTGTAAAAATCAATTAATTAACAAATAAGCTTTGTAAATGGCTGGGTTGCCTCCCAGCAAGTGCTTTTTTATTGTCTTTAGCTGGACTATTACTGAGCTTTAATCAAGTCTCAGTTTTGAGCATTCTTGCTCAAAATTGCTTTCAAGATAGTGTTTAAATCTCTATCCATTAATAATGAACTTTTTGTTAGAATTATTATCCTGAAGCTCCACATATCCATAGGGTGACACACTTGTAATCACATATGGACCTCTCCACTGGGATTTCAATTTTCCAGGGAACAATCTGAGCCTAGAATTAAACAGCAGAACTTTCTGCCCTGGCTCAAAGACTCTGGATGACAACTTCTTATCATGCCATCTTTTTGCTTTCTCTTTGTAAATTTTTGCATTTTCGAAGGCATTGAGTCTGAATTCCTCTAGCTCATTTAACTGCAGCAATCGTTTTTCTCCAGCTAACTTGGCATCAAGGTTTAGGAATCTGGTTGACCAATAGGCCTTATGTTCCAATTCCACTGGCAAGTGACAAGCTTTTCCGTTCACAAGCTAGTATGGAGAAGTTTCTATAGGAGTCTTGAATGCTGTTCTGTATGCCTACAAAGCATCATCCAAGCTTCTTGCCCAATCCCTTCTACGGTTAATCGCAGTCCGTTCCAGGATTCTTTTAAGTTCTCTATTAGAGACTTCAGCTTGTCCATTTGTCTGTGGATGATATGGAGTAGCTACCCTGTGGCTAACTCCATATCGAACCAAAGCAGAGTAAAGCTGTTTATTGCAGAAATGAGTGTGCCCATCATTGATTAGTACTCTAGGGATACCAAATCTGCTAAAGATGTGTTTCTGGAGGAATTTCAACACTATCTTAGTATCGTTAGTGGGTGTTGCAATAGCTTCCACCCATTTGGATACATAATCCACTACCACCAGAATATAAGTGTTTGAGTATGATGGTGGAAAAGGCCCCATGCAGTCAATACCCCATACATCAAACAACTCAATCTCCAAGATCCCTTATTGAGGCATGGCATAACTGTGAGGGAGATTGCTAGATCTTTGGCAACTGTCACAATTAAGTACAAACACTCGGGAGTCTTTATAGAGAGTAGGCCAGTAGAAGCCACATTAGAGGACTCTTGTAGCTGTTCGCTCACTTCCAAAATGTCCTCCATACTGTGATCTATGGCAGTACCAGAGGATCTTTTGTGCTTCTTCTTTAGGCACACATCTACGGATTACTCCGTCTGCACATCTCTTGAAGAGATATGGTTCATCCCAAAGATAGTATTTTGCATCCGTTATCAATTTCTTTGATTGCTGCCTACTGTACTCTTTGGGTATGAATCTCACTGCCTTATAGTTTATAATGTCTGCGAACCATGGCACTTCCTGGATGGCAAAGAGGTGCTCATCCGAAAAGTTTTCAGAGATCTCAGTAAGAGGGAGGGACGCCCTTTCTACTGGTTCTATTTAGGACAGGTGATCTGCTACTTGGTTCTCTGTCCCTTTTCTGTCTCTTATTTCTATATCAAACTCCTGCAGAAGCAACACCCATCTGATGAGTCTGGGTTTTGAATCCTGCTTTGTGAGTAGATATTTAAGAGCAGCATGATTAGTGTACACAATCACTTTTGATCCTACTAAATAAGATCTGAACTTATCAATGGCGTAAACCACTGCAAGTAACTCTTTTTCTGTGGTTGTGTAGTTCTTCTGTGCGTCATTTAAAACATGGCTAGCATAGTAAATGACGTGCAGAAGCTTGTCATGCCTTTGTCCCAACACTGCACCAATGGCATGGTCACTGGCATCACACATCAGTTCAAATGGTAATGTCCAGTCTAGTGCAGAGATGACTGGTGCTGTGACCAGCTTAGCTTTCAGAGTCTCAAACGCCTGCAGACACTCCTTATCAAAGATAAATGGCGTGTCAGTAGCTAACAGATTACTCAGAGGTTTGGTGATTTTTGAAAAATCTTTTATAAACCTCCTATAGAATCCTGCATGCCCCAGAAAGCTTCTGATTGCCTTAACATTGGCAGATGGTGGTAATTTTTCAATTACCTCTACCTTAGCTTGATCCACCTCTATTCCCTTGTTCGAAATTTTGTGCCCAAGGACAATTCCTTCAGTCACCATAAAGTGACACTTCTCCTAGTTTAAAACGAGGTTAGTCTCTTGGCACCTCTTTAGAACAAGTGCTAGATGGTCAAGACAAGAGCTGAATGAGTCTCCAAATACTGAAAAGTTATCTATGAAGACTTCCAAAAATTTTTCCACCATATCAGAGAAAATAGAGAGCATGCACCTTTGAAAGGTTGCAGGTGCATTGCACAGGCCAAATGACATCCTTCTGTATGCAAATACTCCGGATGGACATGTGAATGATGTTTTCTCTTGATCTTGGGGATCTACTGAAATTTGATTATAACCTGAATATCCATCTAGGAAGCAGTAGTATTCATGACCTGCTAGTCTTTCTAGCATCTGGTATATGAATGGTAAAGGAAAATGATCCTTTTTGGTAGCTGTATTGAGCCTTCTGTAATCAATACACATACGCCTCCCTATAACTGTTCTTGTAGGAACCAGTTCATTTTTTTCATTATGAACCACTGTCATGCTACTCTTCTTAGGGACGACTTAGACAGGGCTTACCCAGGGGCTATCAGAAATAGGATAAATAATCCCAGCCTCTAGTAATTTAGTGACCTCCTTCTGCACCACCTCCTTCATGGCTGGATTCAGTCGCCTTTGTGGTTGAACCACTGGCTTAGCGTCACCCTCCAATAGGATCTTATGCATGCATCTGGCTGGGCTAATGCCCTTAAGATCACTGATGGACCACCCAAGAGCTATCTTGTGTGCCCTTAGCACTTGAATTAGTGCTTCCTCTTCTTGTGGCTCTAAGGTAGAGCTTATGATTACAAGAAAGGTATCACCTTCTCCCAAAAAATGCATATTTCAAGGATGGTGGTAATGGTTTGAGCTCGGGTTTGGGAGGTTTCTCCTCTTCCTGAGGGATTTTCAGAGGTTCTATTATTCTCTCTGGTTCCTCTATATCAGGCTGAACATCTTTAAAGATATCCTCTAGCTCTGATTCGAGACTCTCAGTCATATTGACCTCTTTTACTAGAGAGTCAATAATATCAATGCTCATGCAGTCATTTGGGGTGTCTAGATGCTGCATAGCTTTAACAACATTCAACTTAAACTCATCCTCATTGACTCTGAGGGTTACTTCCCCTTTTTGGACGTCAATAAGGGCTCGGCCAGTTGCTAGGAAAGGTCTTCCTAGAATGAGAGTTGCACTCTTGTGCTCCTCCATTTCCAGTACCACAAAATCAGTGGAAAAGGCAAATGGCCCAACCTTGACAATCATGTCTTCAATCACGCCTGATGGGTGTTTAATGGAACCATCAGCAAGTTGGAGACATATCCAGGTTGGTTTGACTTCATCAGTCAACCCAACCTTTTTGATAGTAGATGCAGGTATTAGGTTGATACTTGCCCCAAGATCACATAGAGCTTGCTTGGTACAAGTACCTTCTAATGTGCATGGTATCATAAAGCTTCCGAGATCTTTAAGCTTCTCAGGTAAGCTTTTTAGAATGACTGCACTGCATTCTTCAGTGAGGTAAACTTTTTCAATTTCCCTCTAATCCTTCTTATGACTTAAGATCTCTTTCATGAACTTAGCATAAGAAGGTATTTGCTCAAGTGCCTCTGCAAAACGGAATCTTTATTTCAAGAGTCCTGAGATAGTCTACAAAGTGGGCAAATTGCTTATCTTGTTTTGCTTGGCGGAGTTTCTGAGGATAAGGCATTTTGGCTTTGTATTCCTCAACCTTAGTTGCTATAGGTTTATTGCCTACAAATGTGGGTTGAGAAGCCTTTTTAGAGGGGTTGCTATCAGCACTTGTATGTGTCTGATCTCCCATTGGTGTTTGAATGCCAGGGGTGGAAGCTGGAGTGGCGTTAGACGCCAACTCCTTACCTGTTTCTGGCGTCTGAAAGCCAGAACTGTGCTTCCTTTGGGCATTCAACGCTAATTCCTTGCTTGTTTCTGGCGTTGAACGCCAGGACTGAGCATGGATTGGGCGTTCAACGCCAGCTTCCCACCCATTTTCTGGTGTTTGAGCGCCAGAATTATTCCTCTCTGGGCTCTGACTGTCCTCAGAGGGATTTTGGGTAACATTCTTTTCATTTCTTGGCTTCCCGCTGCCTTGAAGTGAGGTATTTAATATTTTCTCACTTCTTAGTTGAACTGTTTGGCACTCTTCTGTTATTTGTTTTGATAACTGCTGTTTTGTTTGCTTCAACTATATTTCCATATTCATATTAGCCATTCTTGTTTCTTGTAGTATCTTCTTGAATTCGGCTAGCTGTTTTGTTAGAAAATCCAGTTACTGATTGAATTCAGTAACTTGTTCTGTAGGACTGAGTTCAGCAGTTACTGTTTTAGCCTCTTCATTGATGGAAGGTTCACTACTTAGGTACATATGCTGATTTCTGGCAACTGTATCAATAAGCTCTTGAACTTCTTCTATTGTCTTTCTCATGTGTATAGATCCACCAGCTGAGTGGTCTAGAGAAATCTGAGCCCTTTCTGTAAGCCCATAGTAGAAGATGTCTAACTGCACCATTCTGAAAACATTTCAGAGGGGCATTTTCTTAGCATTTCTCTGTATCTCTCGTAGGCATCATAAAGAGATTCATTATCTCCTTGTTTAAAGCCTTGGATGCTCAACCTTAGCTGTGTCATCCATTTTGGAGGGAAATATTGATTCAGGAATTTTTCTGACAGCTGTTTCCATGTCTTTATGCTAGCCTTAGGTTGGTTATTTAACCACCTCTTAGCTTGGTCTTTTACAGCAAATGGAAATAGTAATAATCTGTAGACATCCTGATCTATTTCCTTATCATGTAATGTGTCAGCAATTTGTAAAAACTGTGCCAGAAATTCTGTAGGTTCTTCCTGTGGAAGACCAGAATACTGGCAACTTTGCTGCACCATGATAATGAGCTAAGAATTCAACTCAAAGTTACTAACTCCAATGGAGGGTATACAAAAATACTGCTCCCATATGAAGCAGTAGTGGGGTTGGCATATGACCCCAGAGTCCTTCTGGACTGTTCATTTCCACTTAGGTCCATGATGGAGAAAGGGAGATGATGTGGATTTATTTTATTTATTTTATTATAAAAAAGTAATTTTTGAAATAATAAAATAAAATAAAATAAAAACTAAAATAAAAAATAAAAAATATTTTTAAAATTTTCGAAGAAAATGAGGAGAGAAAAAGTGGTTAGGATATTTTTGAAAAAAATGTGATTTTTTTTAAAAATCTTAAAAGGATAAGATTTTGAAAATTTTTGAAATTGAAATATGAATTTTTATAGAAAATTTCGAAAAATTTGCTTGAAAATAGTTAGAGAAGATAATTTTTTGATTTTTGAATTTTATGATGAAAGAGAAAAACATACAAAAGACACAAGACTTAAAATTTTTAGATCTAATGTTCCTTGCTTTCGAAAATTTTGGAGGAAAAATACCAAGGGACACCAAACTTAAAAATTTTAAGATCAAAACACAAAGAAGACTCAAGAACACTTTGAAGATTCACAAGAACAACAAGAACAAAAAAAAGAACACCAAACTTAAAATTTTTTTTAAAACCAAATTAAATTTTCGAAAATTAAAGAAAATTAACAAGAGAACACAAACCTTAAAGTTTGGCACAAGATTCAATCAAAGAAAAAATATTTTTGAAAAAGATTTTAAAAAGAAGATGCCCAATTACCAAGAACATAAACCAGCGCTCTAGTCAATTGAGCTATAAATGTAGCGTATTTTAAAGAGGTATTTTTAATAACTAAAAATAAATATTTTGAAAATGCACAAGGAAAACACGAAAAACACAGAGAATAGGAAAAACCAAAGATTAAACAAGAAAAATTGACAAGAACAATTTGAAGATCAAGAAAAACTAAAGAGCATGCAATTTGAAAATTGAAAGACAAAGACAAGCATGCAATTGACACCAAACTTACAACAAGACACTAAACTCACAAAAAACTAACAATTAATAAAGAAAAATAAATTTTTTTTGAAGAAAAATTTTTAAAAAGGAATAATAGAAAATGCAATTCTAGTGACTCTAAACCAAAAAGATAAATTTTTCCTAATCTAAGCAACAAGATTCACCGTCAGTTGTTCAAACTCAAACAATCCCCGGCAACGGCGCCAAAAACTTGGTGCACGAAAATTACTTTACACTATGTAATTTCGTACAATTAACCAGCAAGTGCACTGGGTCGTCCAAGTAATACCTTACGTGAGTAAGGGTCGAATCCCACGGAGATTGTTGGCTTGAAGTAAGCTATGGATATCTTATTATTCTTAGTCAGGATATAATATCAATAATAATTTTTAGTTTTAATTGTAAAAAGTAAAAGAGCATGAAACAAATACTTATAATGCAATAATGGAGAATATGTTGGAGTTTTCGAGATGCTTTGTCTTCTGAATTCCTGTAACATAATGCTTCCTCACTTTCAAACATGCAAGGCTCCTTTCATGGCAAGCTGTATGTAGGGCGTCACCGTTGTCAATGGCTACTTCCCATCCTCTCAGTGAAAATGGTCCAAATGCTCTGTCACAGCACAGCTAATCATCTGTTGGTTTTCGATCATGTCGGAATAGGATCCATTGATCCTTTTGCGTCTGTCACTACGCCCAACACTCGCGAGTTTGAAGCTTGTCACAGTCATCCAATCCTAGAATCCTACTTGGAATACCACAGACAAGGTTTAGACTTTCCGGATTCTCAAGGATGCCGCCATCAATTCTAGTTTATACCACGAAGATTCTGGTTAAGGAATCTAAGAGATACTCATTCAATCTAATGTAGAACGGAGGTGGTTGTCAGGTACACGTTCATGGATTGAGGAAGGTGATGAGTGTCACGGATCATCACCTTCTTCATAGTGAAGCGCAAATGAACATCTTAGATAGGAACAAGCGTGTTTGAATGAAAAACAGAAATAATTGCATTAATTCATCGAGACGCTGCAGATCTCCTCATCCCCAGCAATGGAGTTTAGAGACTCATGCCTTCACAAGGTATATGATTCAGATATAAAAATATCATGAGATACAAAATAAGTCTCTAAAAGTTGTTTAAATACTAAACTAGTAACCTAGGTTTACAGAAAATGAGTAAACTAAGATGGATAGTGCAGAAATCTACTTCTGGGGCCCACTTGGTGTGTGCTGGGGCTGAGACTTAAGCTTCTTACGTGCCTGGGCTGTTTCTGGAGTTGAACGCCAGGTTGTAACCTGTTTCTGGCATTGAACTCTAACTTGCAACCTGTTTCTGGCGCTGAACGCCAGACTGCAACATGAAACTGGCGTTGAACGCCAACTTACGTCATCTATCTTCGCGCAAAGTATGGACTATCATATATTGCTGGAAAGCTCTGGATGTCTATTTTTCAACCCAATTAAGAGCGCGCTAATTGGACTTCTATAGCTCCAAAAAATCCATTCCGAGTGCAAAGAGGTCAGAATCCAACAGCATCAGCAGTCCTTTTTCAGCCTAAATCAGATTTTTGCTCAGCTCCCTCAATTTCAGCCAAAAAATACCTGAAATCATAGAAAAACACACAAACTCATAGTAAAGTCCAGAAATATGAATTTTTCTTAAAAACTAATAAAAATATACTGAAAACTAACTACAACACTCTAAAATCTACATGAAATTACCCCCAAAAAGCATATAAAATATCTGCTCATCACACGACAATGACAACGAAGATTATCGGGATCTATAGGGTTTTATTTTCTTGTTTGTCTACTTCATTGTATTCTACTTCTGTGACATTTTATTGTATTCAGACAATTTATTTTTAATAAAATAATTTGTTGATTTTTGCTAATTTTAGAATTTTGCTAACAATTTTGTTAACAAAATTTTTAATTTGACTACTAATTGTGGTTTAACTGTGCCAAAAAAATATTACTGTAGGATTTACCCTTCGGATAAATCCGACGGTAACTCGGTGCCTAAACACGTGAAATGACACCAAAATTAGTGTCGGATTAATTCGATAGTAATCATCAACTCACTCTCGAGGAATCCATTGAAAATACCGACGGAAAATCTGCCGGTAATTAGCATCAGACAAAAAAAATCGTTGGTACGCAGTTTTCAGCGACGTTTATACCGTCAACTCCAAGACGACGGTAAATCCGATGGTACTCAACGTTTTTCTTGTAGTGTCATGATTCATTGACTCATATCCATGAATAAGCACCATGATCATTCAGAAACCAACAACAATAATGACAATCTAAAGTTGAAAACCATGCCAATTGTCAAATATCATCGGAATCGAAACAGCAAAGCAATGCTTGGAAGTGGCACGTAGATGAAATGGAACGCATCAATAATCTTACTGTCTCTTCTTGACTCACCAGAGCACCCACTTTCTCCACCCACACTGTACCCACGATCTCATTATACCCACCACTGCTACTCGCAACAAACGCTACCAAAGGACACATGCGACATATTCACAGCCTCCAAAGCCGTAATATTTAACTTCTCATCTTCATAACCACATTTCATTCGGGTTCGGGTTGTGAGCCTCAACCTGTTATTTTGGGGCTCCAAGAGAAAAGGAGAACTTTGGGAGGAAGTCGGAGAGGGGGTGAATTGGTCATTGTTGTCGGAGGTTATGAGGATTTGGATATTCTCTGAGTCGCAGAGCTCCTACAAGAACTAGCGGCAGTGGGCACAAGGTGTGACAAGACAATGAAGGAGGTAAGGGAGGTCTCACTGTTGAGGAAGATGTTGGTTACGAAGAACTTTTTCGACATGGACATATGAGTGGTATGAGGGGAAGATGACAGGGGATACAACGACGTTTTTGTAGACATAGAAGATGACAATTAACTCTTTGACCATTTTGAGGTGTACACGTATGCAACGAACATCCATCTCAACAAAGAGAGGTGCCAATACACATGGTTACTATGAGAGGTTAGAATTTTTCGTTTGAAGTTGACGAAAAAATACCTACAAAAATCGCGTTGTGTTATAAAAATAGGTGACAGAAGGATAAAATGAATTGTTATTTTTTCATAAAAAATTGCGTTGTCATTCACAAAAATGAACAAGAGTTAAGTCAGTAGTTCACTTAAAAATTATTAAAAAAATGATGAAAAAAGAAAAAAAATGTAGAAAAAACAAAATAGAATAAAAGAAGAAGGCGCACACGAATCTAAGTATGAGAAGACGCATACAAAAGTGCGTGTATAGAAAAAAAGAATATATATATGACAACTGGTTCATTAGTTCAATGGTTCGACCAGGATTCAACTGGGTTCAATCGGTTTAATTAAATATTAAATAAAAATTAATGTATGTAATGTTTGATCACTATCTAGTTGTTCTATCTTCAAAAATAAAAATTTCTAATTAGTAATAACTACAAGTTACAAACACAAATTTACACAAATTAAATTCAGTTACAGCCAATGACTAAATATTGATAGTTGAATAGATTTACAGAATTTCTAATCACATCAAAAAGCAAACAATATATGCAGCACCAAAAGTTCAAAACAGAAAATTATCAATTACATTCGACATCAAAAGTTCAGAAAATAAATTCAGAAGTCATAATCCAAACAACTAGACAATTAAATCAACAATTAACAAAGGAAAAGAGAGGCCTAATTCCATAATTTATAGCTTTGAAGATGCCCACAGCCTCATCAAGAAACTTAGCAGAGAAAGAGAGAACTTGGAGAACAAAGGGAAGAAACTGACTGCTCAAGCGTTTCACATAGGTGAAAGCAAGGTCCCTAGAATACGCTCTTGTGAAAGTTAAAAGAACTCCTCCTATGAAATAAGAACGATTATCCGGCTAACCCATGCTCTTGGAAGAAGAACTAAAAGGGCTGGTGCAGACAAATACATCAATTCATATAATTCATATAGTATTCAACATAATTAAATTCATCAATTCATCAGTTAATTCACCAAACTCAATATAGTGGAATTCAATACAACAGAATTGAACTTATATAGCAAAGTTCAAAATTTCAAAATTGAATTTACATCAAATTTATTCAAAATTACAGAACCTTTAATCGATATAATTAACAAAAAAAATTGAAAAGCAGAACAAGAACTCAAAAGAAAAACTGAAAAACTCTGCATCTGCCATCTGAAGCTCTAAACTAAAATCTGCCCTAAATTCCTCACTGAATAAAAAAATCAATTGAAAATAAAAACCAAAAAATCCATGAACTCAATAACATCAGCAAGTCAATAACCCAGTTCATACAGAGAAACAAAATTCAGCAAGTCAACAAGTCAGCAACCCAAACCAAATAAACAAAATTCATTGAAAAACAAAGATGTTATGTTAGAGACTTAGAATACTCACCGCGGAAGAGCACAGCCAGACGACGATGACTAGATGCCTGATGACGACCAGACGATGCTGATGACAAGGATGACAAGCCGACGACCAGATGCCCGACGATGACTAGACGGCCGACGACGACCAGAAGATCCCTCGTCTGCGACGGTGAAGCTTCAATCAGGCGTTTGTTGGAGGTGACAGTGGCGAGCTCACAGAACAAGATCAGAACCTCGGAAAATCAAAATCAAGAAGCATAGGTGAAAGAACAGAGTCTTACCGAATTCAGAAGGAGGCGGGCTCGACCGGTGGTGGTCGCAGCTGTTGTGGATGATTGTGGGTGGCGACGAGGAGGCAGGCTCGGCCGGTGGTGGTCGCTGTTGCTGTCGATGGTTGTGGATGGCGACGAGGAGGTGGGCTCGGCCGGTGGTGGTAGCTGTTGCTGTCGATGGTTGTGGGTGGCGACGAGGAGGCGGGCTCGGCCGGTGGTGGTCGCTGTTGCTGTCGATGGTTGGTGGGTGAACGGAGGCTGCCGCCGAATGCTCAATTAGGTTAGGGGAAAGGGGAAGAAAGGGGAAGAAGGGGGGGATAACTCAGATTAGGGTTAGTGGCTTAGGAGACTTTCGCGAACGCCTTTCTCCTTTTTTTTTAAAATGCCAAAACGACGTCGTTTGGCGTCTGAAGTTGCAAACCATTGAACCGTCAAAAAACCGGACGGTTCTTCCAGTTCGCCGGTTAACTGTCGGTTCAACTGGTTTTTTTATCGGTTTTTTGCCAGACGGTTTTTAACGTTACTTGGACCGACTAAATAACCAGTTTCCAATTTTTCCGGTTGAACCGGCCAGTCCGGTCCGGTTTTCAGAACCATGCAATTAAACCGGTTGCGAGGGACATATTAATCAAGGGTATTTTGGCTATTGACAAATTTATTTTATCATATTTTGATTTAAAACACCAATTGGTTCGTCATTTGATTGACTTAATTTCGGTTTACACACTTTTTAAAAGAAAAATTAAAAAATTAATTAAGGCGCACAATATGCCATATTCTTATTAAAAATATTACTACGCTTTATTTGAGAAATTATTATTTCATGAACAAGAAAAATTTATAGGTGAATTAAGAGAATTTTAAATTTTTAAAGTGCTCTAAAAGTAAATGAAAAATGTTATTTCATTTTATCATGTTTTACTTTTTTTTAATATGTCAATAATAATAATCGACTATCCAACGTTCTGGACAAAATAGAGTATAACAATAAAAATCTCAGGTTAAAAAAATGGAAACAAACAATATTTATAGAAAAACTGAAATATAAATTGATAATTGTAACTTTACAACATTGCAAAGTTAATGGTTAATTTCGAACAAAATGAAAAAAAAAACATAAATGAACATAAAATAAAAAATAGGAGGATAATTTTACTGCTAATCCGTTTACGTTAATTTTAGACGAGTTTATTTTAATTAAATATATATATGTTTGGATACGGTGTTATATTTTATTAATATTAATAATAATAATTTGTTGAAAAGAGAAAAAATTAATTACAAATTTTAAATTGATCAGGTCAAGGTCTTTTTAAATAATTTTTACGGTGGATGCGTTGATTATATAAGTGAACCCTTCGTCCACTTACATCCTCACCAATCCATCACCCTCATCAAACACACAACACACAACACAACAATGGCGACTGCACGGTGCAGCTCCTCCATCCTTCTGAGGACCAAGACCACCCTGCGACCGGCCTCAGCACCTCATCAACAAAACCCTTCGTCCACCTACACCTCCATTATTCAGCACTCTCGCAACCTAATAAGCACCGCAACAAACAAGACAATTCACACAACAACAATGGCATCGACGGCACGGTGGAGCACCTCCCTCTTAAACAAATATTCTGTCCTCCGTCCGAGGACCCCGATCCTGCCACCGGCCTTAGCACCTCAGCCACAACCCCCTCTATCCACTTACAGCACCACCGTTCATCACTCTATTTCTCGAAGCACTGCAACAATCAAGAAAAAACACGCAACAAGGAGAGTGGAAGCTACCATGGAAGAAAAGGAGGTGTCACTCGAGTTCCCCTTCTTTCGCGTCTACAAAGACGGCGGGGTGGAGTCACTCCATTCCACACCAGTATTCTATCCTCCCTGCGACGTTAAAGACGCCGTCATTTCTTCCGATGCATGTGCACCTGTCACCGCTCGTATCTTCCTCCCAAAAACACCCAACCCCAACAACAAACTCCCTGTCTTGCTCTTCTTCCATGACAGCGGCTTCTGCGCCAGTTCCGCCTTCACCGAGGAATACAGTAACCACGTCGCCGCCATTGCCAACGAAGCCAAGGTCCTTGCGATCTCCGTAGAGTACGCTAAGTTCCCGGCCCGATCACCGCCCGAGTGCTACGAAGACGCCTGGAGATCTCTCGAGTGGGTCGTGTTGCACAAGGGCGGGGATGGGCCAGAGCCCTGGCTTAACGAGCTTGCCGACCTGCAGCGTGTTTTCATCGCCGGGAGCGGCACCGGCGGTAACCTCTCGCACTGGGTGGCTAGCCTAGTGGGAAAAACAGTGTTACCGAGGGGTGTGAGTGTGGAGGGTTCGATTCTGGTGCACCCTTTCTTTGGTGGAATAGGGGACGATGATCAGTGGCTGTTCATGTGCAAGGAGAAGAACGGGCCGGAGGATCCGAGGCTGAAGCCGACGGTGGAGGATTTACAGAGTCTTGGGTGTAAGAGGGTTTTGGTGTGTGTGGCGGAGAAGGATCCTTTGCTGGTTGCCGGAAGGAACTACGTTACGGCACTGAAGAAGAGTGGTTGGAGTGGAAGTGTTGAGCTCGTTGAGAATCTGGGTTTGGGACATTGCGAGCATGTTTATAAGCCTTATGAAGACAGTTCTCGTGAGGTCTTGAAAAAGATTGCTTCTTTTATCAATGAAAAGAATTGCTGCTGTTAGCTTACTCATGTTGACGTGGGAGAAATTGAATTTATGTTGGTTTCTTTGTTGTTTTGAAAAAGATTGCTTCTTTTAGAATAAGTGAGTGTAGGTCTCACTCATAATGCATGGTATGGTTAGGCGATATCATGATTCATGACTTGCCATTGCCATGCACATGTGCCTCCTTTAATTAATATTTTGTTCGCCTAAATACAAAAATACTTGTCTTTCAACTTTTATCTATTGTTCAGTCTTTAAATTTAAATATTTTAATTTTTTAATTGCTAATTAATCATGTTTTTTATATAGGCCATGCTAGGTAACCAATAACTTTCTTGAATAACATAAAAAACTACTAATCAAATCAAAACACATTATACCTCCAAATTATTCACCTAAATCTTAATATTAGAATAATCATCCGCATGATTAGGTTTGCTGAAGCAAATATCAAACAAGTACAAGTGATCAAGGATGCGCTTAGGAAGTTCTGTGAGAACTCAGGACAAAAGATTAGTCTGAATAAATTTTGCGTCTTCTTCTCAAGGAATGTGAACCACAATATCATAAATCAACTGAGTCAAGAGCTAGAAATCTCGTTTATAGCTAACTTGGGGAAATACCTAGGTGTTCCACTTATCCATAAAAGATGCAATCAACATTACTTCCAATTTATCATCGATCGCATGTAGGCTAAGCTCGCGTCTTGAAAAAGAAGGTCCTTATCTCTAGGAGGAAGGTGCACATTGAGTCAATCGGTGTTGTCAACTATTCCAAATTACTGTATGCAAACTATGAAGATTTCTACGTCAGTTTGCAACCGCATTGACAAAATCTGTAGAGACTTTCTCTGGGACAGCAGTAAAGAGGAGAAAAGAATTCACCTTATAAACTGGGATAAAGTGTGCAGACCTAAGGATAAGGGTGGGTTAGGAATTCAAAAAGTGCAGAAAACAAATAATCTTTTTCTAATGAAGCTTGCTTGGGGTCTAATCCATAACCGAGATGCTCTATGGGTTCAAGTAATGAGGATGACATATGGGTGTGGAGAGGAGACTATTCCCCAAATCCACCTCAAAACTAGCAACTCAAATGCTTGGAGTGGAATTGCAAGAGTCTGAGAGAAACTTTCAACAGAACTTAATTTGGCGAATAGGAGATGGTTAGAAGATATCCTTTTGGAAGGATCACTGGATTCCAAGGATACACAGGTTAGAGGAGGTTGCTCTAAATAATCCTAGTGAGGAACAATTACGACAGATGGTTGCAGACTATGCTACTAGCCAAGGGAAAAGGAATTGGGAGGCAATTCGAAGTGTGCTACCAGAAGAAATCATAGACCATATTCGAATAATTAAAGAACCCACTAATTGGATCGGGGGGTGACACAGTAGGGTAGCTACAGACCACTAATGGAGTTTTCACTATAAAATCAGCCTATGAGTTCGACTACAACGGCAACGAGGAAACAGATTTCTCATACAAACAGTTGTGGAAAATTAAACTACCTCAGAGGTTAATAGCCTTTACCTAGTTACTCAGCCATGATGTGCTTTTGACAAACTCAAATAGAAAAAAAAGAGGCTTTACCATGACAGATGCCCGAGGTGTCACAGAGAGGAGGAGACCTTGTTCCACATATTATGAGACTGTCATTTTGCTTGTAGTATTTGGAAGAGCATGGTAAATAGAGATTATCAGAATATTTTCTTTAACCAGAACTTTAAGGGATGGTTAAGAACAAACCTGAATTTAATCTCTCATATGCAAAATGGGATTTCTTGGACCATCTACTTTGTTACAACTTGCAATACTCTATAGAGGTGCAGGAATAAGCTTATCTTTGACTATCAGAATATACAAAGTAATCAACTTTGTCATTTAATCACTAGATTATCAGAGAATTATGTCTCAGCCTTTGGCAATAAAGAGGGTTCAATTAATGATATGAGACTTACGAAGGAGATTCAAGTTGGGTGGACACCTCTAGAGGAAGGGTGGTTCAAGCTGAACGTCGACGGTTCTGTGTACTAACCAAGAAGCAGAGGAGCGTGTGTGGTGTGCTTAGAGACCTGAACGAAGAGTTCATTGCAGGATTCTGCATGAATATAGGCTGTTCAGCATAACAACGACGGAACTTTAGGGGATGTATCTTGGGATCAAGCTTGCAGTTGAGATGGGTATCTCCAACCTGGAGGTGGAATCGGACTCTCACTGCACTATCATCATTGTTGGGGTGCCTTCAGTTGAAGCTCACGCGAACTTGTCTCTGGCTCGTTCGATCAAGGAGCTTGAAACCAGATTGGGAACAGTAAAATCAACCATGTCTATAGAGAATCAAACTTTTGTGCTGATTCAATGGCGAAACTCGGACACACAATGGAAGAGGAAGTCACCGTCTTTAGGCATCTCCCGTCATTGTTGATGATGCATCTTCTCGTAGATATAAGTGGAGTTAAATTCCCAAGAATAGTTGTTGTTTAGCCTTCTGTTTTGTCGTTGAGCCTGTGGCCCCTTTCATTATAAAAAAAAGAATAACCATCTGCACACCTAGTGAAATGAACATCCGATATATCCATTGTTCACATTGTTTAATATTTTCATTATCTACCTATACGTTTTCTTTCTATATTTAAAGAAACACTTTATTTTTATTTATTTTAAACTCTATCATTATTATACACTTATAACTAATTTGAAAATAAGTCAGCATTCCTCTTTTTCTTTTTTCAAAAATTACGAAAGTTATAAAGCTTAAATATGCAACTTCAATTTTTAAAAATTTAGGAAAGTTTGACATTTTTTATTTGCAAAATTTGCAATATTAAATTTTTTTATTTTAGTTTTATAAAAAACATGTTCCACCTAGATATGTAGAATTGGAAAAATAGGCCAAATTCATTGGGCTAAACTACCAAAAAAATGAATTGAAATAAAATTGTAGACTTGCCAATTTTTAAATACCTGCCAAATCTGCATCGCCAAACTCACGGACTTTGGAGAGGGTGGGGCTGACTATTTTTTTTTAGAAAGATATTTCACCATTTTATAGCATCTTATAAATATAAAATTTTGAGAATTCGTAATAACATGGTTATTATTATGAATTATATGTGGTGTATTTTGATTTAAGTGTGGTTTGATAATTTGATGTAGATTTATGGAATATGAATTATATTATTGTATTTGAGATTTAGTATGATTAATATTGTGATTTAAGTGTGGTAATTATTATGAATTGTATATTTATTATTTAGAGCTTAAAAATAATATAATAACTGTCATAAATTCATTAAATTATATATACTTATTATAATATTATTTAGAGCTAAAAAAAGAGAGGGCGGATTGGTCTCATTACAAAAAAAGGGTTAAAACGGTGGTTATTTTTGAAAATTACGGCGGTTAGAACCACTATTATGACCAAAACTGGTGCCTTCAAGAAACGCCATTATTCTGAGCACCATTCTGGTTATTACAGCGATTTTTTAAGGGTTAAAATGGCAGTTTGTAACCGCCATTATTTTCGCATAAAATGGCGGTTTTTGCATTATTTAAAATGGCTGCTATAACCGTCGTTTTTACTAGGATGTTGTGGCATCATTTCTGTTTAAAATGGCAATTTTTAACTGCTATTTTTACCATTATAACTGCCATTTTTACTAGGTTATAATGGCATCTTTTGTATTTAAAATGGTAGTTTCTAACCGCCATTTTTATCAAAATATAGTGGCATCATTTTCGTTTAAAATGGCAGTTTTTAACCGCCATTTCTACCAGCGTATAATGACATCATTTTCATTTAAAATGGGAGTTTCTAACCGTCATTTGTACTTAATTATGATGACAATTTTATGCTTTTTAAAATAAGATTGAAACCACAAATTTAAAGTGATATTTTCGAAATTCACTTAAAAATCTCGTAATAACCAAAAGGCATAGCCATAAATTAATTATCATAAGATGATTTTTAATTCATACATGATCCAAAAGTCATAATCCAAGCTATAATTGAAATGTCATAATTTAAAAACAAAGTATTAGGCTCCGTTTGGTTGATGTATTTGATGAGACATAGACACAGAGACACAGACATTAAAGACATGGACATAAAATATTTGTGTCTATGTATTGTGTTTGGCAAAAATAAGAAACAAGACACATATATTTAAAAAAGACTGAATTATCCTTCATTCAACCACAAGTTTTACCACCATTACAATACACCTATTATCCCAAACAATGCATGCCATCACCATTAAATTTTTATTTCTTCTAATAATTTTTTATTTCTTCTAATATCATCTTAAATTATCATTTAAATATTAAATATATAATTGTTCTTGAAAAAAAATAGAAAATTAAAGTTCAGAATTTATCAAAGATTAATCAAAATTTAAATAAATAAAAAAATTAAATGTACAAATTTTTTTTGAAAAAAAATAGAAAAGTAAATTTAGTTGTAGAATCTAAAAGAGAAAGAGAAAAAAAAAAGATTTGGGAAGATAAGAAGACAAATTTTAAAAACTCAATAAGGGTAAAAGAGTAAAAAATTAGTGTCTCACAAGTTGTGTCTCAGTGTCTCACCAAATTGGAGGTACACAAATTTAGTGTCTCCGTGTCCATCCGTGTCCTCCCGTGTCCTTCGAAAATCTGTGTCTCACCAAACCAAACAGCAGACATGTGTCACCGTGTACCACTGTGTCTATGTCTCAGTGTCTATGTCTCAGTAACCAAACGCTACCTAAAGTAACATTTTTCAATAATACGTCTTAACATATAATCCTTAATATAAGTCTTAACATATCAAGCAAGGTCATGTTTCCTTGTTGCTTGCTCCAGAAGACTTATTTCCTAACTCTTTTGGTGATGGAATCCCACTCTCCTGATCTAATCCCTACAACAAAAATATAATTATTACGAGCACAAAAAATACAAGAAAAAAGCATATATTGATATATATTTTAGGTCTGATTTAATTTATAAGAAAAAAAAAGAAAAGAAAACACACACAAAAAATGTTATAACTGTAATTTTTTATTATTTTATTTGAAGTCAAATGCTGGAAATTAAGAATGTAGGTCCAAAAATCCTAAACTAGTTGACACCAGGGAACACAATATGACATTATCTAATAAGAAGCAATTATATGTTCAAGATATGTTCTGTTGGCAGATAAGTTTAGCACTTAAAAGTTGAAAAGGCATAATGCTATTGGTTTTTCTTCTCTAAGATTTTCACGTTGTGACAAATCATCCCCACCCCAGAAAAAGCTTAAATGGTTAATTATAAAAACATTTATAATTTTATATTTAATCCATTCTTTCACACAAGAATCTCTTCATCAAGTTAAAGCATGGGTAATACATTGACTTATCTTACATTGTGTTAAACTGTTAATATTCAAATTTTATACAGAAAATGAGATCAACTAGAAGCTTTGCTGTCATTTTACTATCTAGAAAACTTTTTGTACAAAAACACAAACATAATTTGGTATTTAATCATGAACATTAAAAAGGATAAATAATCAATTCCAACAGTTGTGATGTAATCATGTAAAAGAAAAGAGCTGATGTATACAACATAATAATTAACAAGGATGATTCTACCCCTTGAGAGTGAGCTACTTCATCTTTCAATTATTGAGTATCATGGAGGAACAAGCCTATGACTCATGTAATGGTTGTTAATCACTTCACCTATCAATTAACAACCTCATGTAATGGTTGTTAATCATCTAATTCCAATCTTACAAAATCCACTTAAAGAAAGCACCAGAAGATCCGACAACCATATACATTTCAGCAATTATAAAAGAATTTAGTAATATATGAGGAGCAACAACAATTCCAAACACCGTTCTATGCAGACTATAGCATATTAAAGCTATAATTGATACAGGAAACTATATCAATATTCAACATATTTCTTGCAATGTTTTTAATTTATGAATTAATCCATAAAGCAAAGGAAAAAAAAGGATAATTGTATTTGTACATGTGAAACTCGTTGAGTAGAGAACATTTCAGGCAATTGTGTTGGAATTTTACCTCCTTCCTTAGAAGCAATACAGGAGACTAACGCTTGCAATTGCGGTTCAAGAACTAAAGATTGATGGTTCAGAAGTTATAGTAAACTCTCGTTGTAAGTATAGTTACTAAACCAAGCAATCAACCTTTCCTACAAACATTTTGGTTGTCACAAGTAACAAACCCCTAAATAAATTGATAATTGAAGTATTTAAACCTCGGGTCGTCTTCTCAAGGAATTGCAGGGAGGTATGTTCTTATTATTGGCTATGGAAAAAGGTGAAATTGGGGGGTTTTGGAAATAAGGAAGAAGTATGACAAGTAATTCAAATGAAAATTAAAATAAATAAATAACTATAAAATAAACTCTTGGCAAGATATGAGAACTCCTCTCCTAGTTATCCTTATCAATTGTGATGAGAATTGGATTTTTCTCCCACTTTGTTAACCTCTAACTATGAAGGTAAGTTAAGTGATTGAATTAATTCGAATCCTCAAGTCCCAGTCTTTCCTTGGGAAAACTTAGAGTTATTGGATCTCGAATTAATTCTTGAAGAATTCCAATTTCAGTCAACAATGAGTTTGATAACTCAAGAGTTACCAATTAATCAACCAAAGCCAAAAGGGAATAAAATATACTTGAATAAAAATAATTTGGATAGAGCCCAAGCATCAGTAACATATAAGCCTAAAATATCTCAATTGCATTAATAAAATAAAATCAATCCAAATATGAAGAGTCATAAGCCAAACAAGCAACATCAATAATCAACAATTAAGAGAAGTCAAAATAAAAAGATATTGAACCTGATAAAAAGATGAGATAAAAATATTCCTAAGTTCTAAAAATCCTAATCCTAATCCTAAGAGAGAGGAGAAAACCTCTCTCTCTAAAAACTAAATCTAAAACTAAAATTATGAATTATGAAAAATCTTCTCGAGTCTCTGCATGTTCCCTTACTTTAATCTGTGTTTCTGGGCTGAAAACTAGGTTGAAATGTGGCCCAGAATCTCTGCAAGCGACTTTTGTAATTCTGCAAATCGCGCACGTCATGCGTCCGTGTCGTCCACGCGATCGCGTCACTTAGCATTTTTCGTATCACGATGCGCGTCGTCCACGCATTCACGTCGTTCGTGCAGCTTCTAATCCGCGTGGTCGCATCAGGCACGCAATCGTGTCACTCTGATTTTCTCACGCGACCGCGTGACTTCTCACTGGTCATCTCCTCAATTCCTTGTGTTCCTTCCATTTTTGCACGTTTCCTCTTTATTCTCTAAGCCATTCCTGCCCTATGAAGCCTGAAACACTTAACACACAGATCAAGGCATCGAATGGTAATAAAAGAGGATTAAGATTATCTAAATTAAGACCAAAGAAGCATGTTTTCAATCATAGAACTAAACTAGGAAGGACTTGTAAAATCATGCAAATCTTATGAATAAGTGGGTGAAAAGCTTGATAAAACCACTCAATTAAATACAATATAAACCATGAAATAGTGGTTTATCAGTGGTTTAAAGGTATCCAACTCTTCTTGCACATTTGGACCACAAGTAGATGATGTGCCATCATCATTTGAAGAACCTAAATTCATCTGACTAATCCTTGTAATGTTGTTCTTGAAAGCAACTGTTAGAACAGCTCCCATACCTAAACCTCGAACATGACCAGGGTGCTCTTTCCCAAAAACTACTCCAAGAGCATCAAGAGGAGAATTAACAGTTGATTCCATTAAATCTCGTCTCAATTTATGTAAAATTTACAAACAAAATTAGTTACAGGTTTCAAATCACAACATTTTCATTTCTGTCCTTTTTATTTTTTAGATAAAATAATAGTTGGAAATAAAATAATTAATAAGTATAGATAAAATGTGAATTATAACTAAATGAAAACCTAAATATAAATTTCATACCATAAATTAATTTAACCTACTAACTATTCTGACATGTGTTCGTCTTCTCCAATGTCATCATCTAGTAGTTCATCATCTAACTCATCTCTTAACAATGATAGATTATCACCATTTTCAAATAAAGAATCCAAGTTTTGCTCTTACCATGGCTCATTCTTGCATGCTTCATCATCCTCATTTCCCCCATATCATATGAGTCTCTTGGCTTCAAATACACGACAACATTCCAATCTTTATTCACTTCATCATTGACAAAATACACCATTCGAGCATGTGAGACTTCAATATATGGATCATCCTCCTCTCGGTCACCACTGTGTATTATTCATGAAAAATTAACAGAAGTAAAACCCCAACTATCCTTTCTACAGCCCCGTTCTCTAGTGGTGTCATCCCATTTACATTTAAATAAAATAACCCGAAATTGGCCATTGTAGTTTAGTTCTATAATATCTTCTAATTTGCCATAATATGACAAATCAACATTCCTAACATTAGCATCACTAGCGCTAGCAACAGAAGGAGTTGAAGACATTAAGAAAACTCCACTATTCTTATTCTTTAACCCATTGTCTCGATTGATAATTCGAAAGGAGAACCCATTGATCTAAACGTAGAAAACCTCTCGGCATATCGTGATGGACCCCTTGCTAAGTATCTCAAATCCTCATGCACAATATTCCTAATGTCTGGGTTCATAAGCTATTATGATAGAACAACATATTAGTTATTATATCCACAAATACTGCTCAATATTAGCAAAAAATGATCACTTTTTTATTTACATGTGTAGGAAACCAAGTAACAAAATCTTTAATGACTCTTTTTTCTATATCTATATTTGAAGGCCTTCTACCCTTAGATCGTCTTCGTACAAAATCTTTGAAGTCACTGTCAGATATGAAAGTTTAACTCTAACTAAACAACTATTTTTCAAGTAAATAAAAAATATGTACGCAAATTCTTAAGTACTTACTCAATGAACGGTTTGACATATAGATAATTTAGAACCACATAGCGATGTGCTTGTTTTTTTTTCATAGGTGACAACTCAAATATTATGAAAGCTCCCTTAGAGTTACCCATTTGTGGAAAAAGTAAATCAATATGAGTACTGTAATTACCATCCAGACGATCATCAATACGTGGTGGCCTATTAAATCTTGTCTCAATCCCTTTTAGGTATCGAGAGCAAAATGTAAGAGCTTCTTCAGCCACATATCCCTCAGCTATAGAACCTTCTAATTTAGTTTTGTTTCATACATAAGACTTCAAATGTCTTAAATACCTAGTTTGTATAATTGGCTTTAGTAAGCAAGATATAACTAAGTGACAGGTTAAATGAACAATGATTGAAAAGAGATATTTACCTCTCAATATGATACATCCACGTATAGTGTACTGATCCTCCAAGTTTTGCTTCATCAACTAGATGACAGGTTAAATGAACTATGATTGTAAAGAAAGAAGGAGGAAACAACATTTCTAAATGACAAAGGATAAGGATTATTCGAGGTTGGAGCTTCTCAAGTTCTGTAAGACTTAAGCTTTTAGAGCACAACTGTTGAAAGAATGAAGATAACTCTATTAGTACTGCAGTAACTTTATCTGGTAGCACATTACGTATGGCAATGGGTAATAATTTACTACATAAGGATGTGGCAATCATGGCTCTTCAATCCAGAGAGCTTTCTTTGCTTCAGGTCAACGCACCGTGAAATATTACTCGAGAGACCATCTGGTACTCTAATATTCTTTATAGTATGCAAGAATACATCTTTCAAGAAATTTGATATTGTGAACAAAGATGGATGATATCTCCCATTTTCATCTGGCCATAAATCTTTCCTTATACCCATTTCTTTAAGTTCCTTACGAGCTTTGAGATTATCCTTTGACCTTCCAGTCTCATTGAGCAAAGTGTATAACACATTATAGCAAACATTCTTTTCAATGTGCATGACATCTAGATTGTGGCACAATAAGTTAGACTCCCAATAAGAAAGATAAAAAAATATGTTTTTCTTCCTCCACATCCCCGATTCATCATCTTCTTCAACAACTTTTCGTCGAGTCCTCTTACCTTTACTTGCCTGTAGTTCCTTCCCAAATGAAATATTGATGCCTTCAAGTTGTTCTAATACTGACTATGTTGGTACTGCTGGGGGATCCCTCAACTCAACTTTTTCATTAAATTTTGCACGACTTAGCCTAAACTTATGACCCCTTTCTAAATAACGGTGATGCCTCAAAAAATATCATTTTCACCATGCTTTAATCTATATGAATCAGTGTTGAAGTTACATGTGGGACAAGCATATTTATTGTGTACGTTCCACCCAGATAAGTTACCAAGGCCTGGAAAATCACTAATTGTCCACATTAATGCTGCTCGCAATGTAAACATTTCATTTTTGAACCTATCTAATGTTTGAACACCATCATGCCACAACTCTTTTAACTCTTTGATAAGAGGTTTTAAGTATACGTCTATGTTATTCCCCATCATTTTCTCTCTGGGAATAATCATTGATAAGATAAGTGATGTTGGCTTCATGCACTCCTGATGAGCGGATAATTTATACGCTTTTTGGCATTGTTTTTAGTATAATCTAGTTAGTTTTTAGTATATTTTTATTAGTTTTTAGTTAAAATTCACTTTTCTGGACTTTACTATGAGTTTGTGTGTTTTTCTGTGATTTCATGTATTTTCTGGCTGAAATTGAGGGTCCTGAGCAAAAATCTGATTCAGAGACTGAAAAGGACTGCAGATGCTGTTGGATTCTGACCTTCCTGCACTCGAAATAGATTTTCTGGAGCTACAGAAGCCCAATTGGCGCGCTCTCAACGGAATTGGAAAGTAGACATCCTGGGCTTTCCAGCAATATATAATAGTCCATACTTTGCCCGAGATTTGATGGCCCAAACCGGCGTGGCAAATCAGCCTCAGAAATTCCAGCGTTTAACGCTGGAACTGGCATAAAACTTGGAGTTAAACGCCCAAACTGGCATAAAAGCTGGCGTTTAACTCCAGAAAAGGTCTCTACACGAAAATGCTTCATTGCTCAGCCCAAGCACACACCAAGTGGACCCAGAAGTGGATTTTTACGTCATTTACTCATTTCTGTATACCCTAGGCTACTAGTTTACTATTAATATGATCTTCTGACATTGTATCAGTACCTCATGGCACTTTTTACACGTTTTCTTTGTGTATCTTCCACGGCATGAGTCTCTAAACCCCATGGTTGGGGGTGAGGAGCTCTGCTGTAGAATCATTGGATTCTATTCCAGCCTGACCGAGAACCGACAGATGATTAGCCATGCTGTGACAGAGCATAGGAACATTTTCACTGAGAGGATGGGAGGTAGCCATTGACAACGGTGAAACCCTACATACAGCTTGCCATGGAAGGAACTGTGCGTGTTTGATGAAGAAGACAGTAGGAAAGCAGAGATTCAGAGGACAGAGCATCTCCAAAACCTCAACCTATTCTCCATTACTGCAAAACAAGTAACCATTTCATGTTCTTTTGCTTTTCACAATCAATCCTGATAATTTCTGATATCCTGACTAAGATTTACAAGATAACCATAGCTTGCTTCAAGCCGACAATCTCCGTGGGATCGACCCTTGCTCACGCAAGGTATTACTTGGATGACCCAGTGCACTTGCTGGTTAGTTGTGCGGAGTTGCAAAAAGTGTGATTGCAATTTCGTGCACCAACTCCCATGGAGGTCGATTGTATGGAATAAGCACCACTGGCCAAATGCTATAGTTTGTACGCATAGCTCCAAAGGGGTTGAATCCATCAGCTGCAAGACCAAGACCTACATTTCGAGGATCTTCGGCAAATCTATCATGAAGTAAATCGAATGTCTTTCAAGTTTTAGAATCTCGTGGATGCCTCATCTTCGAATCTTTCTTTTCTGCCGAAGCATGCCATCGCATTGATTGAGCAGTCTTAGAACACATGAATAATCGTTGAAGTCTCGATTTTAGTGGAAAGTATCGTAAGATCTTTGCCGGTTTCTTATTTTTAGCATCGCTCCATTTAGATGTCTTGCATCTTTTGCATTCTTGCAAATCTTCATCCTCTCCCCAATATAACATGCAGTCATTAGGGCAAGTAGGTATCTTGGTATAATTGAGATCCAATTTGTTTATGGTTTTCTTGGCCTCATAGAATGTATTTGAAATCTTGGCATTTCCAAAAACATCTTTTATTAACTTGAGGATTTTGGTCATGGCTTTGTCGCTTATTCTGTATAAACACTTTATGTGATACAGACTAATCAAGAAAGACAGTTTTAAATACTTTGTGCACCCTTCATACAATTGCTCATTACCATCTTCCAACAACTTGTAAAATTCTACTTGTTTTCCATTGTGCTCTTCATTTTCTGCATTGTCTCCATCTCTATCTTCTATGTTGTCTTCATCTCCATCTCCATCTTCATTCAAGTCAGGTTCAGCAACTCCAAACGCGTCATTGAGCATTGTTACCATTGGATGTTGAGATGTTGAATCATCTTGTACAATATGACTAGTTTGATGAGCTTGTGACCCAAGTCCAACTGCTTCTTCACCATGCCAATACCAAACTTTGTAGTTTTTAGGAAATGGCTTGACTATTAAATGTTCAAAAATTTTCTCTCTTGTTTGCCACTTGCCAAAACCACACACCGGACAAGGGCATTTAATCTGACGATCCCCGAGAGATCGATGCTCAAAAGTAAAATTTAAAAACTTTTTTAGATCATCTTTATACTCATGCGTGGTTTGTGGTTTTCCAATCCATGACTTATCGATTGACATGACTAAGAAGAAATATAAATAGGAATTTTAAAAAATCTATTCATTAATACATATGTGTATATATATATATATATATTCTAAAGGCAAGAAATTTATTCTTGTATGCGGATATTAGATATTAAAAACTTACTTAAATAGTATTCTAAAAAAAATAAAAAAAAATTATAATTATCTCTTTCAAATGATAATTTTTCTTCTTTTTTCTTTCCTAGCAAATATTAAAACTTAAAGCTTTCAAAGTAAAGTAGCTAGCAGCAAGAATTGAAGAAAATCTAAAACCTATTTCACATGAAAAATTATCACCAACATATTCATGTTAGTTAAAGCAAGTTAATTAGTTATCTAAATAATCAAACAACTGGTTTACAAAAGAACACTAAGACACACTATCTGTTTTCAATTAATTCTTTTTAATCCTTGATTTATGGTTATTTGATTAGTAAGAATGTTAGCAAAATTGTGTGCAATATCAGAAGTATTTAATAAATGAAAACAAGCAAAGTAGCAGCAAATATAATAAATATAAAAATAGAGAAATTTAGCAATTGCCATTCTAGGTAACACGGCAATTCAGGTTGACGCCACAAACAATTTCTCGTCATCATTATTATTAATTAATTGTTAATCTAACTTATTATTATTAGCCTTGAAAATTATTTTCATAAGATACAACAGTAACCAGTAGTACCCACTGCACCTAACTAGTTTTCATAACCATTCTTGTTCTTTGAACTGCATTTTTGGGATTCAGTTATTAGACTTAGTTGATTCTCACATTAAGGGAACGAAATTAAATAGAATGCACTTTAAAATTGACTCTAGAGATCAAAATAATAAGTTAATTATTTCATTTTTCTTTTTTCCTTTTTACAAAAAAATAAAAAATAAAAAAAGAGCCCAAAGCATATTTCTTTCCAATATATTCAGGTAGTTTAACCTTGAAAAGGCATAAATAATACATTAATAATGAGAGAAAGAAAAGGATTTCACTGGCTGGCATTCTAGTAATATTTGCTTAGGCTGGCAGAAATATACCTTGATAAATTCCTGATAAAAAACAACCTCTGCTTCAAAATTAGGTGCTGTATTCCCAACTAATGGAAGCTTACTCTACAGAAAGAAAGGACCAAAAAAGAAGTACATTAACTTCTTGCATCAAGCAGACGGAGGAAAATAAGGCCAAAAAGGACTTTCCATTTTATACTTTTATCATTTAAGTTAGTACAGTTAGCGAAGAAGACGAAGACCCTCACATAGATTATAGGCAGACTACACACTACCATCCTTGATGCTCATAACCATAGGTGGAAGAATCAAGGCCATGCATATTGTTTCAAAGTATTTAAGCATTCAAATTGGAATTTAGGTCTGCTGTCCCAACTTGTTATCTCCTTCTCCCTCCAATTAAACCACAAAACATGTATCAATTTTGTTAATGTAGGTTAAAAAGAATTAAAATTAATTCATCCATTAATCTAAATGTCATAAATATATTGGTGGTACATGTATTGGCACATATTTGTAGTACAGCAGATCGGAATGTACTTTAGTATTACAAACATTTTGCAACTGAGTGCAGCAACTATATATCAATAAATATGCTCGAAAAATGCAGCAAAGATAAACTCAACCATCAACAGACCTACAATAATCAATGCAGTCACCCACATGAACAAGATATTCTATATATTAGAGTACTTGGTGGACATAAGTAACCTTTTATTGTAGTTTTACATATGTCATTTGAAAGCATTTAAGTTGCAGTGAGTTGTTAAAATCAGTTTGCAATTAAGTGCAACAGCAACAACTATAATCAATGTCAATTTTTGACTAGTTAATAAGCTCAAAAATTGCAGTAAAGATAAATTCAGCCATCATGAATGCAACTCATGTTGAATTTGACACTGAAATCCGTAGATAATTCAGGATGTGAGTGAGGCTTGTGAAAAAGCTTTTTATATACAGTTTCTATGCAGAGAGTAGTTAGTAAATTTCTTCTATAATAATTCAATCAATACAATTCTACAGAAAAAGAAATTTCTTTAGGAGTGAAAAGGGATACAAAGAGTTAAGAGCTTTATGTGGCTTGTGACGCACAAAAAGCTTATGCTTAGGCAGAAATAGAACAGAGTTAGGCTAATCCAAACAATATAACAGAAGCATATTACCTTATTAAGCTCAAAAGTGGAGTGTATAAATAATTTATATATTAACAGATTCTGCAGAAGTTATACTCTCAATCACAACAGGAGCAGAGGAAACTTGCTTTGGAGCTTAAATATGGGCTTCAGCTGTTGAAGGACTTAGAGGTTTCCAAACAAGATTATAAGGAAGAACACATCAAGTAATGCACTGGTACAAAGAGAAAAAGAGAATTTGTGGTAGGACTATTTACAAAGAAAAGTGAGAAAAATCCAGAGACAAAATCCAGTCACAATTCAAGTAATGTGCTGGTACAATTACACTTCATTTTGTTTATATTACATACTACTTTTCTAGCGTAATGATGAGTCCATATTTTTCGATATATTTTGCCCTGATTTGAATGAATTCTAGTATATGAACTCACACTTAAGCACCAAAATAGCATACTTTTGTGTTTTGTCCCTAAAATGATCCTAAATGTGAAAACATGTAATTTTGTGCTTTAATAGAGCGATTTAATTCCACTTTTATTTCATTCAATGCGTGATATAGTTTGTGAGTGATTTCAGGCCTTGAAGGCAAGAATGGATGGCCAAAAGTGGAAGAAAGCATGTGCAAGGGAGAAAACATGAATAAAACAAGAGAAAGCATATACAGCGAAGTGTGCGTGCGCACAAGCACCTGTGTGTACACACAGATCAATTTTTAGCCGAATGTGCGGACGCACACATCTGTGCGTCCGCACAGGTCCCAGCATGTGATTTTGGGGGCCCTTGGCTCATTTTTTGGAAGGCTGAATGGCTAAATTGGAGTGCTATATAAAGGAGACTTGAACTCTTATGATGGAAGAGGACTTAGATTTTATTTTTACATAGTTTTATATAGTAATTAGGAGTAGGAGTAGTGTAGAATAGAGAGCTCTCCTAGGGTTTATGTAGTTTTCATGTAGCATTTTATAGCAAGCTTTTCTTTTGGGATTTGCTTCTTTAATTGTAAGTACTCTCAATTTCCCCTTTAATTAAAGCACTTTTACCTTCATCTCCTTTTGGTTCAAGTTACTTTATTTATATTGAAATTTTGTGTTTCTTGAAGTTTTGATCAATGAATTTTATGTTTTATGCCTCCTTTATGTTTGATTGCTTGTTTATATTTGGTTTTGTTGATAGTTGGTGATAGTTTTATTATTTTCCTTGCAATTCCTCATGTTTTACTCTTATGCACACAAGGTGTTTGTGAAAATGCCAACTTTAGATTTTGAGTAGATTTTCACACCTTGACTTGTGGTTTGAGTTTCTAGGATACTAGAGTCATAATGTCCTACATTTAGTGGTAATTCTTGGGTAGTTAGTTGGCTCTTGTTTCTATTGACGCTAGCCTTTTATTTACTAGTTTGGTAAGTTGGCTAGGACTTATGGATTAAGGTCAATTATGCTTGCTTGACTTACTCCTCGATGATTGTGGTTGACTAGGTGAGACCGACTCATGACAATTACCATAGTTGTGGTTATGGTAATGATAGGATTTCTTGGATCCTCACTCCCAAGTTAAGGTTCTTTTATTGCGTTTATAGCATTTTCACTAGTTTTGATCTTGTTACCTTTCTACTTGCATTAATACACAATTTTGGTTATCTCTTTGTTCTTTTATTACTTAGTTCTTTAATTCTTCATTTCTTGCTTTTAAAATCCCCCCTTTTTCTCCTATCAACCGAAAGTGTATAACACTTCAATTCCATTCCTAGGGAGAACGACTCGAGGTCTAACTACTCTCGGTTTAATTAGAAATTCTAAACTTTGATTAGGCATTACTTGTTGGTTAAGAGCTATACTTGCAACGAGGTTATCTCTCTTTTGCCAAGAAGGAATTCTTAACCGACTGTTTTGCTCGCGTCAAGTTTTTGGCGCTGTTGCCCGGGAACATGCAATCGGTATTATATCTTTTGGTTGACGTAAATATGTTAATAGTGTAAATATCACTTTTTGGTTTTTTGTTTGCTTTTGTTAGTGGATTTTTGTTTATGTTTTCTTGATGACTTTTTCACACCATCACCACAATGCACCCCAATGGAACCCAAACACTTACCTTTCTAGTCATCTATCTTACACACCATCACCTCACTACATACAAAACCCTTACCCTCATGAGTTTGATTGTCAACATTCATCACCTCAATCTTCATCTTCATATATGGATCAAGCCACACAAGAAGTACTTTTTATGCTCATTCAAGAAGAACAAGAGTTCCGGAAGAAGCGAGAGCAAGTTATGTCTACCTTAGCAAAAGTTTTGGATCATTTAGCTTCATTGCATTCACGCCACAAGCAAGTTCTAGTGGATGAATGTGTGGGACCAAGTGAAAAGTGTGGAGTGAGTGAAGAATTGTAAAATCAAGTAGAAGATGGCAAGTCACAACATGAAGCACAAAAGGAGATAAGTGAAGAATGGGTAGGAATTGATCAAGAGGATTCCGTCATTCAAGATTTTTTGTCCAACTTGGGTAATTCCTTCTATGACCTTCATAAATCTCCATTATTGGAATTGGAAGGAGATGTTAATGCAGACTTCATGCAACCTTCAATTTTTTACTTGAGTGAAGATGAAGAAGATTCAAAGGAGGTTGAGGAAGATTCTATTCACCAAGAGGTGAAGATAGTTGTGCAAGAACGAATTGAGCGAGTGAAGACTTCTCCAACAAGATTTCTAGCCACACATCAATATGCCATTTTAGAAACGGATGGTCAACTTCAACCCTTTCTTGGAGTAGTGGATGATGGAGAAAAGAATGTTAATTGGCAACGGGATGGAAAGTTCATCAAAAGGGCCGACTTAACATTTGGAACTCAATTTTGGTGCAAGAGTCAATTTAGTGGATTTCGGGGAGTGCACAAGCATATCAATGGTGATAAAGGAACTCAATTATGGGATCCGAGCATTGGTTTTACGAGTCGAAACTTAAGGATCTTAGTTGCTAGCTTGATGTCTCTCAAAGGTTTGATGCGATTCATTTGGAACCCCGGAGGTCTAATCAAGAGCAAACTTGGTTGGAGATTCAAGGAGGAGTGGAAGCATAAGCCACTCTAACAAGGATCTCCTCACCAAGTCCAACTTAGGACTATAAACCAAAGTTCTAGGTGGGAGACACCCCAACATGGTAATATCCTTCTTTCTTTCTTTTACCTTTTTGTCTCATGAATAAGTGGCTATATTGCTTGGTTGGTTAGATTTATTTTGATGTTTGTTGCGTAATTTTGGTGAAATAATGTGTCTTTGGGAGTTTTGTGTTGCTTTGGGACTTGAAAACCTGTTTTGGATGTCAAAATTGATGCCTTGGAGGCATAATTTTTGTTGCAGGAATAGAGACCTGTGCGTGTGCACAGTCTTGTGCGTCCGCACAAGTCCCCTGTTTTTCAGTTCCCGTGCGAACGCACAGCTACATGCGCACGCACACCCTTAAACACCTCCTCTGTTCCCAGCATGCGCACAGCTTGTGCGTGGGAACACCACCTTTTCATTCCTATGCGTCCGCACACCACGCGTGCGTCCGCACACGACCCTATGTTAAAAAAAACCCTTTTTGTGCGTGCGCATAGCACTGAGCGTACGCACAACCTTGAACACCTCTCCTGCCCACAGCGCACGCACAGGCTGTGCGTGGGCACCCATTCCCCTCTCATCTTCTGTGCGAGCACACACCCCCTTGTGCGCCCACACAGGTCGTGTTACACCTTCTGCTCGCAGCGCCTGCATGACGCTGTGCAAGCGCACAACCCCTCCTTTCTCCCTGTGTGCATTCGCACACGTCCCTGTGCATCCGCACAGGTCCTTTTCGATTGTTAATTTGAAAAGGGGAAAGCACGCGCTCCATTTACCAAAACCTTTCCACACTCCTCTCGTCCCTGCGTCTCTCTCTGCACACCACCACTCAACTCTCTCACCACCGCCGGCGACCTCACCACCGTGCCGCCGTTGTCTCTCTCTCTCTCTCTCTTTCTCTCTCTCTTCCCTCTCTCTTACATTTCTCCCTCCTCTCTTTCCTCCCTGTCTCTACCACACAGCCACCAGCACCCAACCCTAGGCCGCGCCTCACTGTTCCGGCGAGCGCACACCAGCACCGGCTGACCCCTGTGCCGCTGCACCCTTATCTCGCTCAACCTTCCCTCATTTTTCTCTCTCTCTTTTTCTACATTACAGGTTCCAATTCCTTCCCTATGACATATTCTTTACTGCTTTTGCTTCATTTTCTTTGTTTACTGCTTTTTAATTTCTATTTTAATAATTTGGTGGTTATAGGGTAGACGACTTCTAGTTTGTGGATTGAATGTTGTTGATTGGTTGACTGAGTGATGTTGCTGTGCTTGATTTGAATGTTGCTGCTCTTGACTGAACTATAGATGCTGCCATTGTTAAACTGTGATTGATGGCTGAGAATATTGGACACTTTCTACTTGTCATAATGCCTGAATGGATTTTTGAACCAACTTTTGTGTCTAATCAACATTGATTTTGCATTTTCCTCCATTTTTGCATTATTGCTTCATAATTGTGCAATTTTGAACTTCACATTACCTATGCAATTATCTTCTTTCACGTCAATTATTGATGTGCATAGCATTCTCAGCCTACCAACTATATACTTCATTGTTGATTTTGTTCTCGAGACCAAATTGGATTGAATTTGATAGTATTGATTATTCTATTTGGTACCTTTAAGTGCATAGCATGCTGATTCACTGCATTATATGTTGACTGCCCATTCCTTTTTGCTCACACACCAAACTAGCATTAAACTTCCAATTTTGAAATTTGTTTGGTGCTTTTTGCAGCAGTACATATAGTGGTTGTTTTATGAATTGATCAAATGCTATTCATAAAATAAACTCTTGGCAAGATATGAAAATTCGGAAGTCCTATCCTAGTTACTCCTATGAGAATGGAAGTTAATCCCACTTAGTTAACCTTTGCATAAGCAAGGAAAAGTCAAGTGAACTAATTGGTTAGATTTTCCAAGTCCTAGCCAACTCCTAAGGAAAGACTAGAGTTAGTGAAATTCCAGTTAATTAGCCGACATAACAATCAATCATGAATAGTTGATAACTCAACAGCTTCCAGTTAATCAATTAAAGCCAATAATATAAAAAGCTAAATATGAATCTTAGATCTGAAATACCTCAAATAACATACATTCAAAGCAATAAAATATAACATGGACAATATTCATAAGCCGAATGGGCAACATAAATCAAATACAAATAAAAACATTAAAGTATCTCAAAGTAGAAGAGAAGTCAAAATAAAGGAAATTTGAACCTGATATGAAGATGAGATAAATCCCTAATTTCTAAAAATCCTAATCCTAAATTCCTAAGAGAGAGGAGACAACCTCTCTCTCTAAAAACTAACTCTAAAACTATGAAAAGTGAATTATGAAAGCATGATTATGAATGAATGGATTTCCCCACTTTATAGCCTCTAATCTGTGTTTTCTGGGCCGCAAACTGGGTCGAAAACAACCCAAAAATCGCTGGAGAAGAAATCTGCCACGCTGATTTTCGTCACTACAACACGTCCGCGTAGATCACGTGTTCGCATCGCCTAGCGGTATGGCCACTATGACAAATTATATATCAAATCGAAGCCCCGGACGTTAGCTTTCCAACTCAAGTAGAACTGCATCATTTGGATCTTTGTAGCTCAAGTTATGATCATTTTAGTGCGAGAGGGTCAGGCTGACAGCTTTGCAGTTCCTTCAACTTCTTGTATTCCTTCCACTTTTGCATGTTTCCTTTCCATCCTTTAAGCCATTCCTGCCCTGTAATTCCTAAAATCACTTAACACACATATCAAGGCATCTAATGGTAATAAGAGAGGATTAAATAAAAGGAAATAAAAGCCAGAGAAGCATGTTTTCAATCATAGCACAGAATCAGGAAGGAAAATATAAAACATGCAAATCATATGAATAAGTGGGTAAAGAGTTGATAAAAACCACTCAATTGAGCACAAGATAGACCATAAAATAGTGGTTTATCAACCTCCCCACAGTCAAACATTATCATGTCCTCATGCTAAGCTCAAGAGAAGCTATAAAGGAGTGAAGAGGAATGATAGAATGTATGAAATGCAACCTATCTATATGAATGCAACTACATGCAAAGATGATTCTACCTACTTGGTGAAAAAGTAATTAAATCTTTCAAGAACAAATATGAACTGGATTTCACCAATTCAAATCACAAAATACAATACAAATAACTTGGAAGAAGAAGATAGCTCATGAAAGCAGGGAACATAAAATTTAAGCACTGAACCCTTACTGGTAGTGTATATCATTCTAACTCTCAAGTGTCTAGGGTCAATTCTCTCAATCCTCTACTAATCTTGCTTTCTATAGCTTGCTCTTCATCTAACAATCAACAAAAACTTAATGCACCAATACACAAATCAAGAGGTCTTTTAAGGGTTGTAATGGGGTTAGGGTCAAGGTAGGATTGTATTTGGCCAAGTAGATTAAAATCTGAATCCTTAATTAACATAAACTTTTCACCTAACTTAAGACAATCCATTTAATTAAAATGAAAAATCTAACTTCCCATTAACTGTGCTTTCCACATGTTCATGCATCCT
This sequence comes from Arachis duranensis, assembly GCF_000817695.3. Taxonomy (NCBI): domain Eukaryota; kingdom Viridiplantae; phylum Streptophyta; class Magnoliopsida; order Fabales; family Fabaceae; genus Arachis; species Arachis duranensis. Next base: position 19,072,808 of record NC_029781.3, read on the forward strand.
AAAATTGAGTTTAGTACATATGCATTGATACCAACACTTACTTTGGGGCATTTTGTCCCCTTTTATTAATTGCTCTTTTCTCTTTTCTTTTTCACTTTTTTATTTTTTATTTTTTTTCTTTTTCTTTTTATTTTTCTCAATGCATATGATTAAAGTATTGAATGCAATAATATGTGCTCAACTATTATTTTGCACATTTTCACTAAAATATACAACACCCAATTATTCAAACCAAATATTTTCAAACCCAACTTCCCCACACTTAAATCATGAGTACTTTTACTAGTCTAAGCTAACCAAGAATTCAAATTAAGGATATTATTATTTTCTGCTTAGAGTTAGTAATGAGCTAAAGTAAAGAACAAATGGGTATATTAGGCTCAAATTGGTTTGCAAAGGATAATGAAAGGGTAAGGCCATATGGGTATGTAAGCTTAGTGAAACAAGGGCCTCAATCATATCAGTGCATGCATACATTAAACAATGGAAATATAGAATTAAGCAAGACAAATATCACAATTTTAGAGAGAAAAAAACACACCAAAAATAAAATATTGGTTGATAGAATGCAACCAATCAAATAGGCTCAAAATCTCACTGGTTTTGTGTGTTCGAGCTCTAAACTATGTTCCAGAATAATATTTCTTCAAACAAGTTTTTCAAAAAGTTTTATTCAAAAAGTTTTATTCAAATTAGTGAAATACTATAAAAATTTCTTGAAAAAGAAAATATTACTTTAACCAAGTGGTAAAATATGCACAAAAAAAACATGCAATTAAACATGCAAATGCAACAATGAAAAACAAAAATTGGTGTTGAGAAGGGACTAACTAACCCGTGGAGATTGGTATCGACCTCCCCACACTTAAAGGTTGCACCGTCCTCGGTGCATGCTGAGATGTGCAGGTGGACGGGCGGTTCCAACTAGCGCCTTTCTCCAAAGATCGTGCATATGGACTTGTCTGTCTCCCCATGTAAACGTCTTCCAGTTCCCTTCTGGGTGGCCATCCTGAAAGAAAAAGGGAAGAAAAGTAACCCAGGAATAAAGATAAGAAAATAAATAAAGTATGGGTGGGTTAATGCCAATTGATAATGGTCTCATTTACATGGAAGCTTCAACATGTAAGTGATAAAACAGTAGAAGCACATGACAAATCAAGAGTGCAAAAATTTGCAATATAGGGGAAGAGTGTGGGTAATGAAAGACAATATAAATTTATGTCAATGCAAAATTAATACAAGTATCATAAAAGATTAACATTGATTTAAATAATATTACCCAACAGTGTAAAACAAGTCACTAAGCACCAAGATAATACCAGAAAAGACACAACAGTTGAATATGAACAAGTAACACCGATGGAAAAATAATAAATTTAGAAAAGAAAAGAAAAATACGCACAAAATTAAAATGCAATGAATGAAATATGCAAATAAATTAAGAAAAATAGAATGAAGGTGAAAAAGAATGAGAAGTGAAAGAAATAAAGTAAGAAAGAAAGAGGAAAAGATAGAAAAAATTAGGATTAGAAAAGAAAAGATAAGATAATTGGCACTGATCTGGATTAGCTGTGCGTCGCATGTGACGCGGACGCATGAGTGACACGGTCGCGTGGTGCGCGATAAGGTCAGGTCACGCGATCGCGTGACCTGATTTGTGCGATTGGCGCGAGGGCAGCCTCGCGGTCACGCAACTCTCTGTTTGAAACTCTTTTTTCCAATTTTTAGGGTGACGCATCCGCGTGGTAGGGCTTGTGCTTCTAGCACAAGTTCAGCCATGTTCTAGCCCAACATTCTGCCAAGCACCCCGTTTTACGTCGATTTTGCGTCACGCGTTCGCGTGGGTGACGCGGACGCGTGGAAGGCATTTTTCCGCATGACACGGACGCGTCATCGACGCGGTCGTGTGGATCAAGCTGTGCTAAAGGCACGCCTCCAGCCACGCTTTCGCGTGACTCTCTGTTCACTTTTCTTTTCTCCCTAATGCACCTGCGATGCGGACGCGTCAGCGACGTTGTCGCATCGCGTGTGAATATTTTTATTTTTATTTTTTTATGCAATATGCAGAATGCAATGCTTAATATGAATGCTATGCATGATTCCAGGTTCAATAAAAATTCAAAAACAGACTAAAATTTAAACTGAAAAAAAGGACGATCATACCATGGTGGGTTGTCTCCCACCTAGCACTTTTAGTTAAAGTCCTTAAGTTGGACATTTGGCGAGCTCCTTGTCATGGTGGCTTATGCTTGTACTGATTCAGGAATCTCCACCAGTGTTTGGAATGTCAGCATCCTTCAGGGTCCCAAACAAGGTACGTAAAGCCCTTAGGTGAGTTCAAGAAGGCCTTAAGGCTCCCAGAGTGTTGAATGTCGGAATAGATTCCAGGATCCCAAATGCTACTTTTACACCCATCTTTGTCTTGATCTGCATTTTTCCAGCCGGGTGGTGAGTAGTCTGAATTCTCACTGCAGTGACCAAACAGCTTCCGAGATCCTTTCAATTGATCATGATTCCAATCCGTGCACTTCGAGTTGAAGCGTGGAACTTCATTGAATCTTGCATACCATCTCTGAGTGCGAGTCATTTCCCTTTTACTCTTAAAGCCGCAGAGAACTCTAAGCTGGCCATCTGTTTCAAGTAAACCGTATTCAAGTTGAAAAATAAAGATAAGAGTCAAGGATTTTACCCACTTGAAGTCTGTGTTGGTTGGTAGTGGCCTTGGGATCAGTGTTTTTAGTGGTTCTGCAAGCTCTACTCCCTTGTGTTCTTCAGTGAATTCCTCCACTTCTCTGCAAACCTTTTCCATTCCAGCCATGTCCTGGTCAAAGTCTTCCATATCTTCCTCATCACTTGAGTCATAATTAGGAGGTTGAGAAAAGTCGACCTCTGCATCATCTTCATATTCACTTAGGGAAGATTCTTCTGTCTCAAAGAATTCACTTGCGGATGCAAGTTCATTACTAAGAGAACTTGACTCGTGATCATCGTCATTAAGGAAACTTGCTTCTTAGGTTATTCCATCCAGTTCTTCATAAGATATCTGCATTGGAGGCTGTGCACTATCCTCCTTAGCATCAATTGTAGCGTTCTTGATGGAATTCTCCATAACTCTAGATTCAGGTGGCGGTTCGGCATCTCCTAAATCTTCAACCAACTCTTCTTCTTCTACAATGACAGCTTCCTCTATTTGTTCCAGTACGAAGGTATGCTCTATGCTGTCCACTGGAGTTTCTTGTGTCTTCTCCACAATACATTCTTCATTAGATTCTCCACATAAAGCACACGTTTGCAATTTCCCGGCAGCAGCGCCATTTTGAAGAACTGAAGATTGATGGTTTAGAAGTTATCGTAAACTCTCGTTGTAAGTATAGTTACTAAACCAAGCAATCAACCTTTCTTACAAACATTTTGGTTGTCACAAGTAACAAACCCATTTAAAATTGATAACAGAGTATTTAAACCTCGGGTCATCTTCTCAAGGAATTGCAAGGAGGTATGTTCTTATTATTGGTTATGGGTTTTGTAAATTGGGGTTTTGAAAGTGAGGAACAAGTAAATTAAATGACAAATAAAATAAATAATTAACTATAAAATAAACTCTTGGAAAGATATGAAAATTCAGAAGTCTTATCCTAGTTACTCCTATGAGAATGGAAGTTAATCCCACTTAGTTAACCTTTGCGTAAGCAAGGGAAAGTCAAGTGAACTAATTGGTTATATTTCCCAAGTCCTAGCCAACTCCTAAGGAAAGACTAGAGTTAGTGGAATTCCAGTTAATTAGCCGACATAACAATCAATCATAAATAGTTGATAACTCAAGAGCTTCCAGTTAATCAATTAAAGCTAATAATATAAAAAGCTAAATATGAATCTTAGATCTGAAATACCTCAAATAACATACATTCAAAGCAATAAAATCTAACATGGACAATATTCATAAGCCAAATGGACAACATAAATCAAATACAAATAAAAGCATTAAAGTATCTCAAAGTGGAAGAGAAGTCAAAATAAAGGAATATTGAACCTAATATGAAGATGAGATAAATCCCTAATTTCTAAAAATCCTAATCCTAAATTCCTAAGAGAGGGGAGAGAACCTCTCTCTCTAAAAACTACATCTAAAACTATGAAAAGTGAATTATGAAAGCATGATTATGAATGAATAGATTCTCCCACTTTATAGCCTCTAATCTGTGTTTTCTGGGCCGCAAACTGGGTCGAAAATATCCCAGAAATCGCTGGAGAAGAAATCTGCCACGCTGATTTTCGTCACTGCGACACGTCCGCGTGGATCACGCGTTCGCGTCACCTAGCGGTATGGCCACTATGAAAAATTATATATCAAATCGAAGTTCCGGATGTTAGCTTTCCAACGCAAGTGGAACTGCATCATTTGGAATTCTTGTAGCTCAAGTTATGACCATTTTAGTGCGAGAGGGTCAGGCTGACAGCTTTGTAGTTCCTTCAACTTCTTGTATTCCTTCCACTTTTGCATGTTTCCTTTCCATCCTTTAAGTCATTCCTGCCTGTAATTCCTGAAATCACTTAACACACATATCAAGGCATCTAATGGTAATAAGAGTGGATTAAATAAAAGGAAATAAAAGCCAGAGAAGCATATTTTCAATCATAGCACAGAATCAGGAAAGAAAATATAAAACATGCAAATCATATGAATAAGTGGGTAAAGAGTTGATAAAAACCACTCAATTGAGCACAAGATAGACCATAAAATAGTGGTTTATCAATGTTATCCTGAAGAAGATTGGCACACCCGAAGCCAGATAGGAGTACAGCGGGGGAGAGAACGCGGTCCCACAGAGCATCGCGTGCACGGTCAACCCGGAGGCGAGGATCTGGCAGCAGATCATCACCGACTATATCCTTCCAGCACTCATGCCACACACATCAGGGTTCGTGTGGCAGTCCTCCTGTGGGCCATTCTGGAGCTGATCACTAGATTGGCCACTCTATCTGGAGTGGAGAGCCGTCCAACAGACCGGACGTCTGTCTACAATAGCAAGCAGCCATTCCTACCTTACGGCGACTACGAAGGACCGCCACAGAAGAAGAGGAAGACCACTGAGCCATCATCATCATCAACAGAGCCATCAGCCTCTCCAGCGCCTCATATGCCTACGCCTCGACTCCAGACACCCTATGAGCTGGGTCGGGAGATTTTAGAGACTCTGCACCGCATTGAGCGCCGTAATGCTTGCCGCTTCCAGTGGATAGTGGTGAATTTTGACGGTCGCGATCCTAGACCACCTCCTCCGGACACACCTGAGCTTGATAGAGAGGAGCCGGCAGTGAAAGTTGGCCAGGTAGATGAGCCTCAGGAGCAGGCAGAAGCAGAGGCCACAGTAGAAGAGCCTACAGATCAGACAGTGGAGGTGGCTACATATGAGATGATTGATGAGCCTACAGATCACATGATTGAGGAGCCGGCAGCTGCAACCGAGCCGATTGTTGAGACGATATCAGAGCCAGCTGGGTAGACATCTGAGCGGCGCAGACCCGAGCCTGCCACCTGTCAGTCCACCGATATCATTGTCTACCAGCGTCATCACCACCCACCACCGCCAGGCGGTGGAGCTTCATAGAGTTGATCACCTCGGTCTGTTTGGGCACGGAGGATCGTGCTTCATCTAAGTGTGGGGGATGATCTTCTATTTTTGGGTGTAAATATTCTCTTCCAAGCACTTGTCATTTAGTCTTTATGATAGTTTTGTAGATATTTTTAGTACTTTGACTTATGCACCTTTTATTTTGATATATATACAGTAGTTGCTTATAGCCATGTCTAGTATTGCGCTTTCATTTTGGTATATATATACATATTGTATTTTGCATTGCATGATACATAGTATAGATAGGAATTGTGAATGGATGATGTGAATAGCTTATACCTAGCTCATTTTGATCCTAATTGTTCATGTTACTTTTTACTTGTTGAAAATTAGGAGAAGAACTGGAAATTTTGAAAAATTTTGCATCCATCACAACATTCATACATTCATATATAGGAAATAATTTTGGTGAAAAACAACAAGACTTTCAAACAATTTTGGGCTTTCTATTGAATTGGTTGGGAAATTATTTTCAAACTTGCTTGAACAATTTTTATGGAACATAGAAGAGTAAGGAACAAAATACCTTGTGAGTTTTTGAGTTTTAAAGAGTGGTTACACTTTTTAACCACTAATTTTGTTCATTGTGTGTTATATCTCTTCTATGATTGTAATCTTAGTTTTGCTTGATTCTTTATTTCCAACGGTTGATGTTTTGAATTGTATTGAGCATGATTGAGGCCATCTTTGTTTAAAAGCTTACTTTACCCATATAGCATAACCTTTGCATCTACCATTGTTAAACTCTTTTGAGCCTTAATTACCCCATTGTTCTTGATTTTAGCACATCACAACCCTAAGCGAAAAACCATGAACTACCTTGGATTGTGTCCTTGATTAGCTTAGGTTGAAGGAGTGTGTTACATTTAAGTGTGGGGGAATCTTTTGGAAAACTTTGATAGTAAAAGAAAATGTTTAATTTGGGTACTCATTGAAAATTTTGGAAAATGGAAACATTCATGTATGAATTACTTAACCATATGCAATTCTATTTAAAAAAAAAACCTCTTCATCATAAAAAGGGGCATTGAGTCACCCTGAAGAGCAAACAAATGGAATAAAGAATTGCATATGTGTTGTTTGTGTGAGAAAAGCATACATGAGTGTTAGTAAATTAAAAATGATGGGAGGTTAGGAGTGCATTTTTTGTTTTGAATCGGTTGATATAGGTTGATGCAGAACTTAAACTAATCAAGGATTCAATCACTTTAGTCCACTTAGCCATATCTATCCCACCTTAACCTAACCCCATTACAGCCATATGAAGTCCTCATGATAATTGCATTCATACATCACTTGTTGTTGATTGTTAGATGAAAAGCAATTTCTTGAAAGCATGATTGGAAGGAGATTTGAGTGAATTGACCCTAAACACCAAATGATTTGAGTGTATACACACCTAGTGAGGGTTCAATTACTCAATTCTATGTTTCCACTTTTCTTGTCATGCATTCTTGCAAGTTGCTTAACTTTGATAAAGGAAATCAATTCTCTAGATCTTGTTTGCATTGAATTAATTCTTTGCTTAGTCCTATCTTGTCTGTACTTGCTTGGAATTGGATTGCTTGCTTGTTTTCACCAAATCAATATATTATAGACAGATAGATACATAGCATATACATATTTGCATGCATATAGATAGTTGCATTTAATAAGTTGATTACCCCTTTGATTATTCTCCTTGTTGGCTTAGCATGAGGACATGCTATTGTTTAAGTGTGGGAAAATTGATGAGTCCATATTTTTCGATATATTTTGCCCTGATTTGAATGAATTCTAGTATATGAACTCACACTTAAGCACCAAAATAGCATACTTTTGTGTTTTGTCCCTAAAATGATCCTAAATGTGAAAACATACAATTTTACGCTTTAATAGAGCGATTTAATTCTACTTTTATTCCATTCAATTCCGTGATATGGGTTGTGAGTGATTTCAGGCCTTGAAGGCAAGAATGGATGGCCAAAAGTGGAAGAAAGTATGTGCAAGGGAGAAAACATGAAGAAAACAAGAAAAAACACACACAGCGAAGTGTGCGTGCGCACAACCTTTCGTGCATATGCACACGCGAGAATTTCCATGTGTGCGTGTGCACAAGCACATGTGCGTACGCACAGGTCAATTTTCAGCCGAATGTGCGGACGCACAGGTCCCTGCACGTGATTTCATTAATGAATCACATGCTGCGTGAATTTGGGGGCCCTTGGCTCATTTTTTGGAAGGCTGAATGGCTAAATTGGAGTGCTATATAAAGGAGACTTGAACTCTTATGATGGAAGAGGACTTAGATTTTATTTTTACATAGTTTTACATAGAAATTAGGAGTAGGAGTAGCGTAGAATAGAGAGCTCTCCTAGGGTTTATGTAGTTTTTATGTAGCATTTTATAGCAAGATTTTCTTTTGAATTTTGCTTCTTTAATTGTAAGTACTCTTAATTTCCTCTTTAATTAAAGCACTTTTACCTTCATCTCTTTTTGGTTCAAGTTACTTTGCTTATATTGCAATTTTATGTTTCTTGAAGTTTTGATCAATGAGTTTTATGTTTCATGGCTCCTTTATGTTTGATTGCTTGTTTATATTTGGTTTTGTTGATAGTTGGTGATAGTTTTATTATTTTCCTTGCAATTCTCCATGTTTACTCTTATGCACACAAGGTGTTGTGAAAATTCTAACTTTAGATTTTGAGTAGATTTTCATACCTTGACTTGTGATTTGAGTTCCTAGGATACTATAGTCATAATGTCCGACATTTAGTGGTAATTCTTGGGTAGTTAGTTGGCTCTTGTTTCCATTGACGCTAGTCTTTTATTAACTAGTTTGGTAAGTTGGCTAGGACTTATGGATTAAGGTCAATTATGCTTGCTTGACTTACTCCTCGATGATTGTGGTTGACTAGGTGAGACCGACTCATGACAATTACCATAGTTGTGGTTATGGTAATGATAGGATTCCTTGGATCCTCACTCCCAAGTCAAGGTTCTTTTATTGCGCTTATAGCATTTTTACTAGTTTTGATCTTGTTACCTTTCTACTTGCATTAATTCACAATTTTGGTTATCTCTTTGTTCTTTTATTACTTAGTTCTTTAATTCTTCATTTCTTGCTTTTAAAATCCCCCCTTTTTCTCTTATCAACCGAAAGCGTATAACACTTCAATTCCATTCCTAAGGAGAACGACCCGAGGTCTAACTACTCTCGGTTTAATTAGAAATTCTAAACTTTGATTGGGCATTACTTGTTGGTTAAGAGCTATACTTGCAACGAGGTTATCTCTCCTTTGCCAAGAAGGAATTCTTAACCGACTGTTTTGCTCGCGTCAAGTAACTAATTCAAATTTCACTAATTTAGTTATTTTGGACCATTATGCATGTCATGCTTTTTAGAAAATATCAAATTTTGATCTACAAAATTAGATCGATAAATCAATTAATCTTTAACTCTTTTATTTTTAGAAATGAAATTTTTATTAGTCTCCAGCCAACTTTTCATCTATATTTGTAAGTTTAAATGTGTAATATAAGAAATTACAAGAAGAATCATTGTACCCAATTTACTATAAAAGAAATGAAATAATTTTCAAGAAAGTTTAGCTCTCAACTAGATGAATGTTCCTGTTTCAGGGGCAAACATACTTGCTATTTAAGTTTTTCTATTCATTTCAAAGAAAAAGATAATAAGAACAACCAGCTGTATATCAAAAATATTTTACTGCACACCATAAGCGCACAAGTCGAAATTAAATTGGTAATATAAATTGGCAATTTCATGTGCCAAACAAAAACAGTGCAACCGAAGTTAATGAAAAAATACAGATAATTAAACTATTAATCAAAGGTTGAGAAACCACATACGATGTGCCCACTAGGATAAGGCTGATTAAGTGTGCCATTAGGAAGCTCTGTATCTAGGAAAACTCTAGTTTCAATAGCCCAACACCGAGCAACATTTTCTTAGTACCCCAAACAAAACAGAAATTTGGAGCAATTTCCTACCTCCAGAACAAATAATCATTGTACCCACAAGCTTCACTAACCCTTCTCCCATTAATAGTAATATAAGAAAAATTGTACAATCACACAATAAACAAATAAAAATTCTACGCAACAGCAAGAGAAGCATAACAATTCATGAACCTAAAACCTAGATAAGCCACTACAACGCTTCCAAACTAACTAAAAGCAGAATGACAAGAAGCATATACCATCATACGAAGCTTTCAGATTTCAAACTCATGCTCAATCCACACAAGAAAATGACACCCCTACTTCCAAAACCAATAAAAAAATAAAAAAATCATTCAGCAATAAGAGTAACACCTTAGCAATTGCTTTGGGTGGATATTCTACTCCAAGTTTTGGATCAACACACTGCTTGATTTTATCCTCGCTAAGTCTTGGTGTAGCCTGAAATACAAGTTGCTATGATAACTTAAATTGAAAGATATATAAAATTTAATACATCTCAAATAATTCCTAATTTAAAAACCCTAATACATAAAATTTAATTACATGAAATGAGGAGGTGAATGGGGCGGCAATATTGTGGCAGGAGAGGATCTGAGTAGCAGCGGTGAGAAGAAGCAGTCGACGGTGACAACAAGCTCGGCGGCGTGAAGGAGCAGTTAGCAGTGACAACGAGGCTATAATGTTAAGAGATCTGAGATCTGAGATATGAGAAGAAGACTATGGGGAAACAACTTCGAGATCTGAGATTTGAGGTGAGTGCATCTTACCTTCGATCCCGTTGAAGAGGAAGTGACGGTGGATGATGAAACGACAGAGAGAGGATTGGATCTGGAGGAGATAGAAGGGATGAGAGCGAGCCATTTGTTTCAATAAGCTAGGTTAGGGTAACTTTTCATTTTATATATGTGTGACAATGGCGGTTCAAAATTGCCCTAATCATCAGAACTGCCATAAAATACAAAGCCAATTATGGCAGCAACAAAAACGCCATAATATCCGGACATTACAGCGGTTCTTTAAAACCGCCGTAATATCAATGCCATTTTAAACCTTTTTTATAGTGTCTGTCACCTGCGAATCCCCTTTTTGATAGGACAGAGTAATAAATTCAGCCCATATCAAATTGCAGGATGGACTTTAATAGAACAGGACGGATAGCCCGCTATACCACCCTTACACCTAAACATCAATAAAAGTTGATATTTAATATTAGTTTAACATTTTAGAACGTTGCTAGTAAGTCTCCATTAAAAATTTATTTTTTCATATATATTATTAAAATATAAGTTGCGAACAAGTTCCCATTCGTTCGTATGTGTCATATGTATTAGTTCTTTAAATCAGTGTAAATTATTGTTTTCCTAATTTATTTTTATGTATACTTTTATAAGAAAACACTACAAGAAGAGCAGAGATTAGCGGTAGTTTTTTATGCGATTCGTAGTGATTTTAAACCGTTGCAAAAACCAATTCTGGCGGTTGAGTGAACCGTCCTGATTAGTGGCATGGAAAGTTATTTTGGCGACGAATTTCAGTAAGTTGTTAGAAATCGTCGCTAATTAGATAGATAATTGATTTTGCGACAGTTGTAAAACCTCTACTACAACTGCCCTTATTTTTTTTACTATTTTTTTTTAAATGGCGGCGATTTAGGACTACACAATTCTAATAGGTGCTTTTAATAAAATGTGGTGGTTTTCAATCTACCGCAATTTTCTACATGATATTTAAAAAAATAACTGCTAAACTACTACATGTGGTACCATTTTTCTTTATTATAACTTATTTTCTTTATTTCCTATAATTGATTAAACTTAAGATACTTATATAAAATAGCACTAAATAGATAAAACCATAATTTTTGTATAATTGAAAAAAAACTAATTGATAGCACCAATAGAAAAAATAATTTGGTTGTAAAAACAGGAAGCATATAATACATTAGGAGAAGCACTTCTTAATTGTGAACATGGCTAAAATCTAAAAGCATGTTTAGAAATGTTCAGCCAATAAATATTTACCTGCTTATTGCGGTTCTTCTCCTCTTCGCAAAATTCAAGCTTCTATAATAAAGCAACCAATGTTAGTAGCACTATTCGATTTTTTACACACGGTCAAAATACATAGTAAACAGGTCAACTCATACACTATTAGAATTTAGATATTTGCTAACACTTTTTTTCTAACATTTTTTAAAATATTAGCTATACTAATAAAATTATACTTTTAGTAACATTTGTAAAATAAATGTTAGAAAATATAATTTTTATTTTTAAAGAAAAATAAAAATAATATACTAACGTTACCAAATTTTATTTTCCCCCAATTTCATAAAACCTAGAATCTCGAAGCTGGGTTCTCTTCATTTTCCCCCAATTTCACACCTCTGAATGCCGTTCTCACTCCCACTCTCGAAGTTGTGAAACCACCTCTCGCTCTGGCTCTTCGATCTCTCGTTCCGCCTCTTTGATCTCACAGTTCACGAATGGAAACCACAATCTAGTGTTCTCACGCTCATTCCAGCTCGCGTTGTCTCGTTTCTGGTTCATCCTCTCATGCCGTCGTCTTTTCGCCTACACTGCCGTCTTCTCGCCGGTTCCATCGTCTACTCATCCCACAGCCTGGTAAGTTCTACTTTTCTTGTTTAGTTAGTTTCTTGCTCCCTCAATCCTCTTTAATCTTTACATAATAATTAATTTGATGTATAATTATTAGTTGATTTAAGTTTTTAATTGGTTATTTAGTAGTTAGGTTTTGAATTTAGGTTTTCATTTACCGATCTCGAAACATGTTTATTTGCTTATTAAGTTTTTAAAAGCCATACATTATTAGGTTTTCATATCCTTTATTTTCTAGTTGTTTTTTCTTACTAAGCTTGGACTCTAATTTCTAATTTCTGTTTTGTTTGATATTGCCAATTGGAAAAACTCATATATTGATTCCAGATGAAATTGTTGTATAGAGTAGTAATTAAGTTGATGCAAAATAAGAAGATTTAAAAAAGATTTTAGATAACAATTCTAGTTCAAATGAAATAAAACATGTTTGATTCTTTCTTAAAATAAATTTTTTTGTTGGAACCACATTGCTTGCTGCAAAAAAAGGCTTGAATAACTGTCATTGAATAATAATTTGGTTGATAGTAGTAGATAAAGTGGGTCACATATAGTCATTAAAACTCACAAATGCAACATTGTTCAGATGATTGCTGAATCTTGTACAATAAAATTTGGTACAAATATATTAATACTTACAAAAGGGGGTTACATTAGTGAAATGAGTGAAGTTGTTTATGAAGAAGTAACCTTGATGCTTTGCTTTCTGATCAGGCGAGTTCAATTCCTGCCATGGTTTCTGTGATGCATGACAACTTTTTCTCTCTTTAGAATTGGGATTGCGGAAGTTACTAGTTGAATACGCTATTGCATCTTCCCTTTTCTCCTTTGAATTTTCCCTTTTCTGAATTGTAAAATAATAATGTTCTACTATGTCTATTTCAATTGCTTTATGCTTCAAATTACAAGTTTTTCATGAAAAATTAATTTTATCTGCTTTTAGTATTTTATTTTATTCTTCATATAGCCTGGGAACTTGAATAGTTCCAGTTTACCTAGTGTACTTCTACATCATATGATCTTTGACCTTTGGTTAACCTCTTTCATGGGTTAGAATAGATTATCCATTTGACGTATCATAATATGCAAGTGAAAATTCAAACATGAGATATCAAGCAAGAGTAAGTATGAGAAAAAAATGGTTACTTTTAGTAATTGGATATATTTGGGATTGTTGTACTAGTTGTTTATGTCCCCTGCTTTGAGCTAATATTCTTGACTTGTTTAACTCTGGGGATGTAGCTGAATTTTTCGAAAGTCGAATCGCCCCAATTTTGGAGGACCCTGCTGAAGATCTCAGCTTGAATAAGATCTTGGAAGGAAAAACTAGAAGGATCTCCATTTGCATGTTCTGTAGCATAATGGTGAGTTTTCAGAAACATTTCAAAATTTTACATAATAACCATAGTTATGCAACATGAATATGCAAGATGATACTGATAATAACCTAAATCAGATTATGCTTTTGGAGAAGAGGTAAAGAGAAGTTGTGTTTTCTAAAAGAATATTGAATTTTTTGATATATACATATATATATACATATATATATATATGTGTGTCCATAGGGGAGCTCGGGGAGTTAAAGTGTCTGGTCACATCTTGCGACAGAAGATCAACAATTAGTCTCAATATCATCATCATTCATCAAAAATTCATACTCAAAACTTAATTCAATCTTTTTTAAATAAATCAAACTCAAAACGTAATCGTTTTCTTAATAACTAAAAATCAAATCATAAAATCCCTAAACCCAAATCTTTCTAAATAACCACTTCAAACGAAGCCTCTAATTTTCATAAAAATTTTAGCAGCATCTCCTCTATAAATTGGACTTTTGCCACTCTTCAAGGGTCCTAACCACCAAATCAAGCACCTCTCAATCATTCAAATCATTCCTAGTATCAAATTATTTCAAAATCAAACCAATTCCAATATTAAATCTTAAAAAAAATAGCCAACTTCAATAACAACCGCTTGCAAAATCGACTCTCACATCTCTCAACCAATCCATTTAGGATTGCACATGAATCGGATAATATCCCCATATCCGCGGTAATTATCCGCATCCGATCTGAATTTTGCGGATATTATCCGATCCGCACTATGGTAGGATCGGATTGCCGATTTGGCAGTGATATCCGCAGATTCGATCCGCAAATCCGCATATCCGCACATCTCATATAAATAAACCCTAATGTGATATGAATTTTAGTGTGTTATTTTATGAATTTTATGATATCTTGTTTTTAATTTTTTATGTTATACTTTAACTTAGAATAATTCAACTTAAATCTTGTGTTATTATTTTTTTTTTGTTATTCAAGAGAACTTTTATTGATAATATTTTAGAAGTAAATAGGCTTAAACAGGTGAAAAATGAATTTTCTGGATATTTTTTTGTAAAAACAGCCAAACAAAATCTTAAAATAGTTTTTTTGAATTATGCGGATATACTCGATATCCGATCCGATCCGCATACTTGCGGATCGGATCTAGCCTGAAAAAATGCGGATATTGTATCCGATCTGATCCGATGAGTGCAGTGCAGGTCGGATAGAATTTTAGACTATATCCGATCTGATCTGATCCGTGTGCAGCCCTAAATCCATTCAAGCTCACCATCAATCCTCAACACATCAACAATCATCATTATTTTATACCCATCAAAGTCATAATCCAACACATACAAATTCATTCATCATTTATACATACATCATAAACCATAATCACAATCCATCAATAATTCATTTAATTCATTCCTATCTTAAGGTCCTCTAACCTAAGTTTTCACATGACATTAAACATTAACTACGGAAAACCAAAACCATACCTTAGCCGATCCCTCCCTAAGCTCGAAACACCTCAAAAACCTCTCCTTCCACAAACTCCAAGCTTCCAAATGTCAATTCTTCAAGCTTAATCACCCGAATTTCGTTCCAAATTGTCAAATTGAATTCCAAATCAACAAAAACACCATCTAATTCACACAATATCACTACAATCATCAGAGAGTTCACTAATTCAATGATTCACAAGGGTTTAACAATTTCTTACCTTACCCACGAATCAATTGGACAAAATCCAATGATTATCCACTGTTAGAGTTCACCTAAACCATAAAAATCATTCAATTCCTGAATATTCAAACTCAAAACCCATGAATTTGAGGAGAGGAAGAACTGGACAAGAAATACAAATTTTTTACCAATTTGTTCGATAGAATTTAAGAGAATTCTAATACATACACTTGGCCATTAACGGCACGTCAATTGGAGCTCTGGATTGAAAGTTATGGACGATTCTTTCTTCTACAACCTATTCAAAGTGAAAAATGATGAAGAAAGCCAATTTTGGGAGTGTTATAGATTGAGCCTTTGAGTCCGATCCAAATGATTTGGCCTGTTTGCCTATTTTTTTGTAAAAATTTCTTAAATTAATATTAAAATTTATTTTTTAATTATTTCTACTTTTTTTA
>NC_029781.3:19089477-19090154 GCF_000817695.3 Arachis duranensis
CGACGCGTACGCGTCAACCACGCGTACGCGTGGGTGTTCTCGTGCCCCAGACACAACACTGGCACAGTTCTGGCATGATTCTCTGGAAAATGGCTGGGCATTGGGTGCAGCACAATCGGCGCGCCCGCGCACATCACACTCACGCGTGGATGGCATTTTCGGGAAGAACGGCGCGCACGCGCCAAGTGCGCCCACGCGCAAGGGGTCATTCTGCTAAAAATTTTTCTAAGTTAAAAGCTGCAGAATTTAGCAATTTGAACCCCAATCTTCCAACGGACATAACTTTCTCATTTTAAATCGTTTTTCACCCGTTCTTTGAACGGCATGGACATCCCGGATCCAATTTCATTTCTAAATAGATTTGGCATAAAACAGAGATCTGTAGTCCAAGTTATGTTCCGTTATGCCCAAAAACCATGTTTTTCATAAAAACCACAAAGTGCCATTTGCAAACAAGCCATTTCCAACTCTTTTCAAAATCAATCAAAACATGCCATTTTCATCCCTTTCCTTTGAAATCAATCAAAATACATCAATTTCAACATCAAGCCTCCTCAACTCACACATTGACACTTCACCACAATTTACAAAATCACTATCTCATCATTTTAACCCAATTCACCCAAGTGGCTCAAACTCAAACATATAGACATATCATATACTCTTCCTCATGCCAA
>NC_029781.3:19090558-19100677 GCF_000817695.3 Arachis duranensis
TGTGGCTTACCTCAAGATTGGTTGTATGGGTTTTGTAGAGCTCTCCGTGGTGAACGCGTGGCCGCAAACGGGGCGGCAATCGGAGCTCTAGATCAAAAGTTATGGTGGTTTGAAGATCAAGTGAGAGAGAGAAGTTGAGAGAATGTTCTTCCCTTCCTCTCCACCATTTCAGCTTGTGTGTGTAACAAATGAGGAGAGAGAGTGCTGAAAACTAGGGTTTTGGTTAAGTTATGTTGGGCCAAGGGCCCACTTTGGGTCCAATTGGCCCGGTTTGGCCTGTTCGGTCCAATCTTGGTCCGAATTCTATAAAATTGGTACCGAAATTCTCGTCTCAATCTCCTCTATCACATTTAGCCATAAAAATCACATTTTAGGCTTTCTAGAATAAATTCTCATTTATGGGTTAATTAACCGGGTTTTACACCTTCTTGGTTAGTTTGGCACAAGACCGCCTCTGAACCCTACAAGAATTACCGCTTCAGATTTGGGTCGTTCTTTGCCAGTGGCCTGGCCTCCGCTCCTCCTCATTGGTGGCTTCTTTTGCCTCTTCTTCTGCCTTTGTCACCAGCCCTACCAATCCTCAGGAAATTATCGACTTAAGGGAGGAGGTGCATAAGCTAACACAGGAGCTTCACCAACAAGTGGAGCAATTTGAAGTACAACGACCTTCTTACATGCGCTGGAGGATTCGTTGCCATTAGCTCAGACCTGACAGAGAAGATGGAGCAGCTAGATCATTTGTGAGAGCAGATGGAGGTGTACAACGAGCAGATGCGCACTGGAGGTAGCAACACTGCTAGTACCAGCGACAACGCTTCTAGTAGGGAACCGGCATCAGCGCTTACTCTGCCTCTTTAGCAAGGAAAAGACGATGACGATGACAATTACTGGGATCTGTAGGGTTTAGGGATTTGATTTTTTTATGTCTACTTCATTGTATTATATTTCTGTTACATTTTATTATATTCAGACCATTTATTTTTAATAAAATAATTTGTTAATTTCTAGTAATTTTGATTTTTTCTCCTAATTTCGTTAAGAAGAGTCTTAATTTGACTACTAAATGTGGCTTAACTGTGCCAAAAAAATACTATAGGATTTATAGATGAACAAATCCGATGGTAACTTGGCACCAGAACACGTGATATGGCGCCAAAATTACCGTCGGAATAATCCGACGGTTTGCAGTAACTCAGTCTCCATAAATTCATTAAAATTTTTGCTGGTAATTAGCATCGGACGAAATAACCCGCTGGTAGACAATTTTTGCCGCTGTTTATACCATCAACTTCAAGATGACGGTAAATTAGATGGTACTCATTGCATTTCTTGTAGTGTATACTTCAAGACTTCATTTATCTAAGATTTGGTAAATGCTACACCATTTTTTCAAACATTAAAGTTTGAATAATATTTTATGTTTGTACCTTTTATGATGTTTATTTATAATTTATTTATTATTTTATTATAAAATAATTTTTTCGGTTGAATCACAGTTTGACTAGTAAACTAGTGACTAGAGCGATTTAAAAACCGGTCTGGTTTTCAGAACCTTGCTCATAACTCATTCTAATGCCTAATAACTCAATTTTATAAGATTAATTGTTAAATTGTAACTATCATTCTACTTTTACAGGAGAATGTTACAAATTGACTATTTAAAGGCCTAAGAACGTCATATGAACAAAGATCACTGGTGCACGAAATTGTGATACACAATGGTGCCAACAACTTGGTACGCATAATTGTAATCTCAACTCTTTTTCACAACTTCGCACAACTAACCAGCAAGTGCACTGGGTCGCCCAAGTAATAAACCTTACGTGAGCAAGGGTCGATCCCACAGAGATTGTCGGCTTGAAGCAAGCTATGGTCACCTTGTAAATCTCAGTCAGGCGGATTCAAATGGGTTATGGAGTTTTAATAATTAAAAGATAAATAGAATGCAACATAAAGATTGAAATACTTATGTAAATCATTGGTGTGAATTTCAGATAAGTGTATGGAGGTGCGTTGTTCCTTCCGAATCTCTGGTTTCCTACTACCTTCATCCAATCTTTCATACTCCTTTCTGTGGCAAGCTGTGTGCTGGGCGTCACCGTTGTCAATGGCTACTTCCCGTCCTCTCAGTGAAAAAGGTCCTCTACGATTTCCCGCATGGCTAATCAGCTGTTGGTTCTCGATCGTGTAGGAATATGATTTACTATCCTTTTGCGACTGTCACCACACCCTACAGTCGTGAGTTTGAATCTCGTCACAGTCATCCCATCCCAGATCCTACTCAGAATACCATAGACAAGGTTTAGACTTTTCGAATCTCAAGAATGCTGCCAATGGATTCTAGCTTATACCACGAAGACTCTGATCTCACGAAATAGAAGACTCTGTTGTTAGGAGAGGCAACCATGCATCGTGGACCAAGAATCCAAGAGATACACACTCTAGCTTTCGCAGGTAGAACAGAAGTGTTTGTCAGGCACGTGTTCATAAGTGAGAATGGTGATGAGTGTCACGGATCATCACATTTATCAGGTTGAAGTGCGAATGAATATCTTAGAATGAGAATAAGCATGAATTGAATAGAAAATAGTAGTAATTGCATTAATACTCGAGGAACAACAGAGCTCCACACCCTTAATCTATGGTGTGTAGAAACTCCACCGTTGAAAATACATAAGTGATGAAGTTCTAGGCATGGCCATGAGGCCAGCCTCCAAAATGTGATCAAAGGATCAAAAGATAATCCAAAGATGTTCCAATATCCCCCCCGATCAAAATACAATAGTAAAAAGTCCTATTTATACTAGACTAGTTACTAAGATTATAGAAATAAATAAACGATTCAGAAATCAACTTCCGGGCCCACTTGGTGTGTGCTTGGGCTGAACATTAAAACTTTCACGTGTAGAAGTCTTCCTTATAGTTGAACGCTAGTTTGTAACTTATTTCTGGCATTTAACTCTGCTTTGCAACTTGTTTCTGGCGTTAAACGCCAGAATAGGGCAGAAAGTTGGCGTTAAATGCCAGATTGCATCATCTAAACTCGGGAAAAGTATGAACTATTATATATTTCTGAAAAGCCATGGATGGCTACTTTCCAATGCAATTGAGAGAGCACCATTTGGACTCCTGTAGCTCCAAAAATTATATTTCGAGTGCAGGGAGGTCAGAATCCAACAGCATTAGTAGTCCTTTGTCAGCCTCTGAATAAGATTTTTGCTTAGGTCCCTGAATTTCAGCCAGAAAATACCTGAAATCACAGAAAAATACACAAACTCATAGTAAAGTCCAGAAATGTGAATTTTGCTTAAAAACTAATAAAAATATACTAAAAAGTTGCTAGATCCTACTAAAAACTATGTAAAAATAATGCCAAAAAGCGTATAAATTATCTGCTCATCACAATACCAAACTTAAATTGTTGCTTGTCCCCAAGCAACTAAAAACAAAATAGGATAAAAAAAGAGAATATACAATGAATCTCACAATATCAATAAAACTTAGTCCCAATTAGATGAGTAGGGCCAGTAGCATTTTGCTTCTGAACAGTTTTGGCATCTCACTTTATCCTTTGAAATTCAGAATGAATGGCATCTATAGGAACTTAGAATTTTAGATAGTGTTATTGATTCTCCTAGTTAAGTATGTTGATTCTTGAACACAGCTACTTTATGAGTCTTGGCTGTGGCCCTAAGAACTTTATTTCCAGTATTACCACCGGATACATAAATGCCACAGACACATGACTAGGTGAATCTTTTTAGATTGTGACTCAGCTTTGCTAAAGTCCCTAATTAGAGGTGTTCAGAGCTCTTAAGCACACTCTTTTTCCTTTGGGTCACGAATTTAACCATTCAGTCTCAAGCTTTTCACTTAGACCTTCATGACACAAGCACATGGTTAGGGACAACTTGATTTAGCCGCTTAGGCTTGGATTTTATTTCCTTGGGCCCTCCTATCCATTAATGCTCAAAGCCTTGGATCCTTTTTACCCTTGCCTTTTGGTTTTAAGGGCTATTGGATTTTTCTACTTGCTTTTTCTTTTTCTTTCTTTCTCTTTTTTTTCGCCATTTTTTTTCACTGCTTTTTCTTGTTTCAAGAATCAATTTCATGATTTTTCAGATTATCAATAACATTTCTCTTTGTTCATCATTCTTTCAAGAGCCAAAAATTTTAACATTCATAAATAACAAGATCAAAATTATGCACTGTTCAAGCATTCATTCAGAAAACAAAAAGTATTGCCACCACATCAAAATAATGAAACTAATTTCAAGATAAAATTTAAAATCCAAGTACTTCTTGTTCTTTTGTAATTGAGCACATTTTTCATTTAAGAGAGGTGAAGGATTCATGGAGTTATTCATAGCTTTAAGACATAGACACTAGACACTAATGATCATGTAATGAAGACACAAACATAGACAAACAATGAAGCTCAAAAACCAAAAACAGAAAATAAATAGACAAGGAGATTAAGGAATGAGTCCACCTTAGTGTGGATGGCATCTTCCTCTTGAAGAACCAATGGAACGCCTAAGCTCCTCTATGTCTCTTCCTTGCCTTTGTTGTTCCTCCCTCATAGCTCTTTGATCTTTTCTAATCTCATGGAGAATGATGGAGTGCTCTTGGTGCTCCACCCTTAGTTGGTCCATGTTGTAACTCAAGCCTTCCAAGGAGGTGTTGAGTTGTTCCCAATAGTTGTGTGGAGGAAATTGCATCCCTTGAGGCATCTCAGGGATTTCTTGATGAGGATCTTCCTTATGCTCTTGTTGAGGTCCGTGAATGAGCTCTCTTGTTTGCTCCATCCTTTTCTTAGTAATGGGCTTGTCCTCTTCATTGAAGATGTCTCCTTCTATGTCAATCCCAACTAAATTGCATAGATGACAAATGAGATGAGGGAAGGCTAACCTTGCCAAGATGGATAACTTGTCAGCCACCTTGTAGAGTTCTAGAGGTATAATCTCATGAACTTCCACTTTCTCCCCAATCATGATACTATGGATCATGATGGCCCGATCTACAGTTACTTCAGATCGGTTACTAGTAGGAATGATGGAGCGTTGGATGAACTCCAACCATCCTCTAGCCACAGGCTTAAGGTTCGGTCTTCTCAATTGAACCGGATTGCCTCTTGAGTCTCTTTTCCATTGAATTCCTTCCACACATATGTCCATGAGGACTTGGTCCAACGTTTGATCAAAGTTGACTTTCTAGTGTAGGGGCGTGCATTTTCTTGCATTTTTGGCAAGTGGAACGCCAATCTTACATTTTCCGGACTGAAATCTAAGTATTTCCCCCAAACCATTGTAAGCCAATTCTTTGAATTCGGGTTCATACTTTGATCATGGTTCCTAGTGATCCATGCATTGGCATAGAACTCTTGAACCATTAAGATTCTGACTTATTGAATGGGGTTGGTAAGAACTTCCCAACCTCTTCTTCAGATCTCATGTCGGATCTCCGGATATCCATTTTTCTTGAGCATGAAAGAGACCTCAGGGATCACCTTCTTCTTGGCCACAATTTCATAGAAGTAGTCTTGATGGACCTTTGAGATGAATCTCTCCATCTCCCATGGCTCGGAGGTGGAAGCTTTTGCTTTCCCTTTCCTTTTTCTAGAGGTTTCTTCGGCCCTAGGTGCCATAAATGGTTATGGAAAAACAAAAAAAGTAATGCTTTTACCACACCAAACTTAAAAGGTTTGCTCGTCCTCGAGCAAAGGAAGAAAGAAAGCAGGGGAAGAAGAAGAAAATGGAGGAGATGGAGGGAGATATGTGGTTCAGCCAAGAGGGGGGAAAGGTGTTTGTGTTATGTGAATATGAAGGAGTAGTGAGGGGTTTATATAGGGGCGAGGGTAGGGTTGGGTTTCGGTCATTAGGGTTGGGTTCGGGAGGAAAAAGTGTTTGAATTTTTAAAGTGAGGTATGTGGGGGTTTTGGGGAAGAGGTATGGAGGTAATTGGTAAAGAGAATATAGGGAAGATGATATGATTTGATTGGTGAGTGAGAGAGAGAGAGGGGGGTAGGGTAGGTGGGGATCCTATGGGGTCCACAGATCCTGAGGGGTCAAGGATTTTAACCCTGCTCCTTTTAGGCGTGTAAAACGCCCTTGCTGTGCAATCCTGGCATTTAACGCCAGACTGCTGCTTGTTTCTAGCGTTAAATACCAGCTTTTATTCCTTTCCTAGCGTTAAACGCTAGGATGTAACCTGTTTTTGGCATTTAACGCCTGATTGTAGCCTGTTTCTGGCGTTTAACGCCAGTCTGGTGCTTGTTTCTAGCGTTTAACGCCCAGAATGGTTCCAGACTGGGCGTTAAACACCCATTCTACTACCCTTACTGGCGTTTAAATGCCAGTAAGTTTCTCCTCCAGGATGTGCTATTTTTAATGCTATTTTTTATTTTTCTTTAATTTTTGCAATTGTTTTTGTGACTCCACATGATCATCAACCTAAAAAAAGGAAATAACATAGATAAATAAAATTGGGTTGCCTCCCAATAAGCGCTTCTTTAATGTCAATAGCTTGACAGTGGGCTCTCATGGAGCCTCACAGATATTCAGAGCATTGTTGGGACCTCCCAACACCAAACTTAGAGTTTGAATGTGGGGGTTCAACACCAAACTTAGAGTTTGGCTGTGGCCTCCCAACACCAAACTTAGAGTTTGACTGTGTGGGCTTTGGTTGACTCTACAGTGAGAGAAGCTTTTCTTGCTTCCTCTCCATGGTTACAGAGGGAGATCCTTGAGTTTTAAACACAAGGTAGTCCTCATTCAGTTGAAGGATGATGAGCGGATAATTTGTACGCTTTTTGGCATTATTTTTAGTATGTTTTTAGTATGTTCTAGTTAGTTTTTAGTATATTTTTATTAGTTTTTAGTTAAAATTCACTTTTCTGAACTTTACTATGAGTTTGTGTGTTTTTCTGTGATTTCAGGTATTTTCTGGCTGAAATTGAGGGACTTGAGCAAAAATCTGATTCAGAGACTGAAAAGGACTGCAGATGCTGTTGGATTCTGACCTTCCTGCACTCGTAGTAGATTTTCTGGAGCTAAAGAAGCCTAATTGGCGCGCTCTCAACGGCGTTGGAAAGTAGACATCCTGGGCTTTCCAGCAATATATGATAGTCCATACTTTGCCCAAGATTTGATGGCCCAAACCGGCTTTCAAAGTCACCATCAGAATTCCCAGTGTTAAACGCCGGAACTGGCACAAGGATGGGAGTTAAACGCCCAAACTGGCATAAAAGCTGGCGTTTAACTCCAAGAAGAGTCTCTACACGAAAATGCTTCAATGCTCAGCCCAAGCACACACCAAGTAGGCCCGGAAGTGGATTTTTATGTCATTTACTCAACTCTGTAAACCCTAGGCTACTAGTTCTCTATAAGTAGGACCTTTTACTATTGTATTTTCATCTTTGGATCATTTTAGATCTTTTGATCACGTTTTGGGGAGGCTGGCCATTCGGCCATGCCTAGACCTTGTTCTTATGTATTTTCAACGGTGGAGTTTCTACACACCATAGATTAAGGTGTGGAGCTCTGCTGTACCTCGAGTATTAATGTAATTACTATTGTTCTTCTATTCAATTCTGCTTGTTCTTGTTCTAAGATATCACTTGTTCTTCAACTTGATGAATGTGATGATCCGTGACACTCATCATGTGCCGTGACAGGGTGCGTTGAACATTTCCACTGAGAGGATGGGAGGTTGCCACTGACAACGGTGAAACCCTTGCATACAGCTTGCCATGGAAAGGAGTAAGAAGGATTGGATGAAGACAGTAGGAAAGCAGAGAGACAGAAGGGACAAAGCATCTTCATACGTTTATCTGAAATTCCCACCAATGAATTGCATAAGTATCTCTATCTTTATCTTTATGTTTTATTCATCATTCATAACCGTTTGAGTTTGCCTGACTAAGATTTACAAGTTGACCATAGCTTGCTTCATACCAACAATCTCTGTGGGATCGACCCTTACTCGCGTAAGGTTTATTACTTGGACGACCCAGTACACTTGCTGGATAGTTGTGCGAAGTTATGTTTATGCCATGGTATTGAACGCCAAGTTTTTGGATTCATCACCGGGGATTATTTGAGTTGTGAAAAGTATTGATCACAATTTCGTCCACCAAGTTTTTGGCGCCGTTGCCGGGGATTGTTGAGTTTGGACAACTGACGGTTCATCTTATTGCTTAGATTAGGTATTTTTCAGAATTCTTAAGAATGAATTCTAGAGTTTCATGATGATCTGTTGAAGTCTGGCTGGCTGTGAAGCCATGTCTAATTCTATTGGACCGAGGTTTCAACTTATCATCACAAGAGCTTGTTGATTTCTATCAATCTTGCTGTTGGAGCAATGATCTGCTAAGGCTTGGCTGGCCATTGGCCATGTCTAGTGTTTTGGACCGGAGCTTTCTTTGAAAGCTTGGCTGGCTATGAAGCCATGTCTAATTCCTGGACCGGAGTCTTAGACTAACATTGCATTATTCCTGGAATTCTCATTAAGAATTTTGATACCTTTATTTTCTTTTTCCACTTAATTTTCGAAAAAGCACAAAAAAATCACAAAATCATAAAAACCAAAAATATTTCTTGTTTGAGTCTAGAGTCTCATGTTAAGTTTGGTGTCAATTGCATGTTTCTGTTCTTTTTGCATTCATGCATGTGTCTTCATTAATCTTCAAGTTGTTCTTGATGATTTCATTACTTTGATCTTTGAATTCTATTGACTTGAGTGTTTATGTGTCTCATATGCATTCTCATTTTGTTAGTGTCAGTAGTATACAAACTGCTAAGTTTGGTGTCTTGCATGCATTGTTATTTGATTTTAGTTGCATTTTGATTATTCCTCATTATCAAAAATCCAAAAATATTTTTAATTTGTGTCTTTTCAAGTCAATAATGCCGAGAATTGAAGATTCAGAACATACAACAGAGGAATTACACAGAAAAAGCTGGGCGTTCAAAACGCCCAGTGAGGAAGGCAAACTGGCGTTTAAACGCCAGCCAGGGTGCCTGACTGGGCGTTTAACGTCCAAAAGGGTAGTGGTTTGGGCGTTAAACACCAGAATGTGCACCATTCTGGGCGTTTAACGCCAGGATGGCACAAGAGGGAAGATTTTGTTTCAAATCAATTTTTTTTCAAGTTTTCAAAATTTTTCAAAATCAAATCTTTTTCAAATCAAATCTTTTCAATCAAATCTTTTTCAAAATCAATTTCTTTCTATTTTCAAGGATACTTGCTATCAATTGATGATTTGATTCAACATTTCAAGTATGTTGCCTTTTCTGTTGAGAAAGGTTTAATGTTTGAATCATATATTTTCTTGTTAGCCAAGTTATTAATTTTTAAAATCAAATCTTTTTAAAATGTTTTTCAAATCATATTTTCTCAATCACATCTTTTTAAAACCAATTATATCTTTTTAATCACATCTTTTTCAAAATAGTTTTCAATCAAATCTTTTTGATTTCTAATTTCAAAATCTTTTTCAAAAATCACTTTACTTCTTTCTCAATCTTGGTTTTCGAAAATCAATTAAAGTTTTTCAAAATGTTTTTAAAACCTTTTTAATATTTTCGAAAATTACTTCCCCTCTTCTCACATCCTTCTATTTATGGACTAACACTATTCCTTAATGCACAATTCGAACTCCATCTTTCTTGATAAGTTCGAATTCTTCAACTTCTGCCTTCTATTTTTCTTTTCCTCTGACACCTCAAGGAATCTCTATACTGTGACATAGAGGATTCCACATTTTCTTGTTCTCTTCTCTTTCATATGAGCAGAAGCAAAGACAAAAGCATTCTTGTTGAGGCTGACCCTGAACCTGAAAGGACCTTGAAGCGAAAGCTAAGAGAAAGAAGCTAAGGCACAATTCTCTGTAGAGGACCTAACAAAAATCTTCAAAGAAGAAGACCCAATGGCAGCCGAAAACAACAACAATGCCAACAATGCAAGGAAGGTGCTGGGTGACTTTACTGCACCTACTCCCGACTTCTATGGGAGAAGCATCTCTATCCCTACCATTGGAGCAAACGACTTTGAGCTTAAGCCTCAATTAGTTTCTCTAATGCAACAGAATTGCAAGTTCCATGGACTTCCATTGGAAGA
>NC_029781.3:19100800-19102645 GCF_000817695.3 Arachis duranensis
ATGCTTTTTGAATGGAGCATCATAGGTATTTTCTATGATGGTCTTTCTGAACTGTCCAAGATGTCTTTGGATAGCTCTGTTGGAGGATCTCTTCATCTGAAGAAGACGCCTACAGAGGCTCAAGAGCTGATTGAAATGGTTGCAAATAACCAATTCATGTACACTTCTTAAAGGAATCCTGTGAACAATGGGACTAGTCAGAAGAAAGGAGTTCTTGAGATTGACACTCTGAATGCCATACTGGCTCAGAATAAAATATTGACTCAGCAAGTCAATATGATTTCTCAAAGTTTGTCTGGAATGCAAAATGCACCAGGCAGTACTAAGGAAGCTTCATCTGAAGAAGAAGCTTATGATCCTGAGAACCCTTCAATGGAAGAGGTGAATTACATAGGAGAACCCTATGGAAACACCTATAATCCTTCATGGAAAAATCATCCAAATCTTTCATGGAAGGATCAACAGAGACCTCAACAAGGTTTCAACAATAATAATGGTGGAAGAAACAGGTTTAGCAATGGCAAGCCTTTTCCATCATCTTCTCAGCAACAGGCAGAGAGTTCTAAGCAGAACACCTCTGACTTAGCAACCATGGTCTCTGATCTAGTCAAAACCACTCAAAGTTTCATGACTGAAACAAGGTCCTCCATTAGAAACTTGGAGGGAGAAGTGGGTCAGCTGAGCAAGAAAATTACTGAACTCCCTCCTAGTACTCTTCAAAGCAATACAGAAGAAAATCCAAAAGGAGAGTGCAAAGCCATCAACATGGCCAAATTTGGAGAGGAGGAAGAGGCAGTGAACGCCACTGAGGAAGACCTCAATGGACGTCCACTGGCCTCCAATAAGTTCCCCAATGAGGAACCATGGGAATCTGAGGCTCAAAATGAGACCATAGAGATTCCATTGGACTTACTTCTACCATTCATGAGCTCTGATGAATATTCTTCCTCTGAAGAGGATGAGCATGTCACTGAAGAGCAAGTTGCTAAATACCTTGGAGCAATCATGAAGCTAAATGACAAGTTATTTGGAAATGAGACTTGGGAGGATGAACCCCCTTTGCTCACCAAAGAACTGGATGACTTGTCTAGGCAGAAACTGCCTCAAAAGAGACAGGATCCTGGGAAGTTTTCAATACCTTGTACCATAGGCACCATGACCTTTAAGAAGGCCTTGTGTGACTTAGGGTCAATTGTAAACCTCATGCCTCTCTCTGTAGTGGAGAAGCTAGGGATCTTTGAGGTGCAAGCTGCAAGAATCTCACTAGAGATGGCAGACAACTCAAGAAAATAAGCCTATGGACTTGTAGAGGATGTTCTGGTCAAGGTTGAAGACCATTACATCCCTACTGATTTTATAGTCCTAGAGACTGGGAAGTGCATGGATGAATCTATCATCCTTGGCAGACCCTTCCTAGTCACAGCAAAGGCTGTGATTGATGTTGATAGAGGAGAATTGATCATTCAAGTGAATGAAGAATCCTTTGTGTTTGAGGCTCAAGAATATCCCTCTGTCATCATGGAGAGGAAGCATGAAGAGCTTCTCTCAAAACAGAGCCAAACAGAGCCCCCACAGTCAAACTCTAAGTTTGGTGTTGGGAGGCCACAACCAACTTCTAAGTTTGGTGTTGAAACCCCACATTCAAACTTTAAGTTTGGTGTTAGGAAGTTCCAACACGGTTCTGAGCATTTCTGAGGCTCCATGAGAGTCCTCTGTCAAGCTAGTGACAATAAAGAAGCGCTTGTTGGGAGGCAACCCAATGTTTTATATTTAATTATTTTCTTTTGTTATTTTATCTTTTTTGTAGGTTGATGATCATAAGAAGTCACAAAAACAATGAAAAAA
>NC_029781.3:19102722-19103413 GCF_000817695.3 Arachis duranensis
AAAACAGAAAGAAAAACAGCACACCCTGGAGGAAGATCCTGCTGGCGTTTAAACGCCAGTAAGGCTAGCAGATGGGCGTTTAACGCCCAGTCTGGCACCATTCTGGGCGTTTAACGCCAGAAAGGGGCACCAGACTGGCGTTAAATACCAGAGAAGGGCAAGAACTTGGCATTAAACGCCAGCAATGGGCACCAGCCCGGCGTTTAACGCCAGAATTGGCACAAAGGGCATTTTCTGCTCGCCACTTGGTGCAGGGATGACTTTTCCTTGACACCTCAGGATCTGTGGACCCCACAGGATCCCCACCTACCCCACCACTCTCTCTCTCTTCTTCATCCATTCACCAATCACCTCAACACCTCTTCCCCAAAAACCCTTCACCTATCAAATCCCATCTTTCTCTTCACCACTCACATCCATCCTTCATAAAACCACACCTACCCTACCATTCAAATTCAAACCACTTTCCCTCCCAAACCCACCCATACATAACCGACCCATAACCCTCTCCCCACTCCTATATAAACCCTTCTTCACTCCTTCATTTTCACACAACCTAAACACTACTTCTCCCCCCTTTGGCCGAACCACAAAGCCATCTCCATCTCCTCTATTTCTTCTTCTTCTACTCTCTTCTTTCTTCTTTTGCTCGAGAACGAGCAAACCTTTTAAGTTTGGTGTGGTAAAAGCA
>NC_029781.3:19103970-19104369 GCF_000817695.3 Arachis duranensis
CACCTCCGAGTCATGGGAGATGGAGAGATTCATCTCAAGGGATGCACTTTCCTCCACAAAACTATTGGGAGCAAATCAATACCTCCCTAGGAGAATTGAGTTCCAACATGGGACAACTAAGGGTGGAGCATCAAGAACATTCCATCCTCCTCCATGAAATTAGAGAAGATCAAAGAATCATGAGAGAGGAGCAACAAAGACAAGGAAGAGACATTGAGGAGTTCAAGCACTCCATAGGATCTTCAAGAGGAAGAACAAGCCGCCATCACTAAGGTGGACCCGTTCTTTGATTTCCTTGTTCTTTATTTTCTGTTTTTTGAAAAATCATGCTTATGTTTATCTATGTTTGTGTCTTGTGATCATTAGTATCTTAGTGTCTATGCCTTAAAGTTATGAATG
>NC_029781.3:19104585-19114538 GCF_000817695.3 Arachis duranensis
TGAAAGAATGATGAAAAAGGAGACATGTTACTGAGGATCTGAAAAATCATAAAATGATTCTTGAAGCAAGAAAAAGCAGTGAATACAAAAAAAGAAAAGAGAAGGAGAAAAACGAAAAAAGGGAGAAAAGAAAACGAAAAAAAAAAGAGAGAAAAAAAAAAGAGAAAGAAAGAAAGAAATAAAGTTGTGATCCAAGGCGAAAAGAGTGTGCTTAAGAACCCTGGACACCTCTAATTAGGGACTCTAGCAAAGCTGAGTCACAATCTGAAATGGTTCACCCAATTATATGTCTGTGGCATGTATGTATCTGGTGGTAATACTGGAAGATAGAGTGCTTTGGGCCACGGCCAAGACTCAATAAGTAGCTGTGTTCAAGAATCATCATACTTAACTAGGAGAATCAATGACACTATCTGGATTCTGAGTTCCTAAAGAAGCCAATCATTCTGAATTTCAAAGGATAGAGTGAGATGCCAAAACTATTCAGAGGCAAAAAGC
This sequence comes from Arachis duranensis, assembly GCF_000817695.3. NCBI lineage: Eukaryota > Viridiplantae > Streptophyta > Magnoliopsida > Fabales > Fabaceae > Arachis > Arachis duranensis. The sequence goes on from NC_029781.3 coordinate 19,105,084, forward strand.
TAAAAGCCCCGCTCATCTAATTAATACTGATCTTCATAGATGTTTTTGGAATTCATTGTATATTCTCTTCTTTTTATCTTATTTGATTTTCAATTGCTTGAGGACAAGCAACAATTTAAGTTTGGTGTTATGATGAGCGGATAATTTGTACGCTTTTTGGCATTGTTTTTAGTATGTTTTTAGTATGTTCTAGTTAGTTTTTACTATATTTTTATTAGTTTTTAGTTAAAATTCACTTTTCTGAACTTTACTATGAGTTTGTGTGTTTTTCTGTGATTTCAGGTATTTTCTGGCTGAAATTGAGGGACCTGAGCAAAAATCTGATTCAGAGACTAAAAAGGACTACAGATGCTGTTGGATTCTGACCTCCCTGCACTCGTAGTGAATTTTCTGGAGCTACAGAAGCCCAATTGGCGCGCTCTCAACGGTGTTGGAAAGTAGACATCCTGGGCTTTCCAGCAATGTGGAGTTTCTACACACCATAGATTAAGGTGTGGAGCTCTGCTGTACCTCGAGTATTAATGCAATTACTATTGTTCTTCTATTCAATTCCGCTTGTTCTTGTTCTAAGATATCACTTGTTCTTCAACTTGATGAATGTGATGATCCGTGACACTCATCATCATTCTCACCTATGAACGTGTGCCTGACAACCACATATCTCTTGGATTCTTTAACCGGAATCTTCGTGGTATAAGCTAGAACTGATGGTGACATTCAAGAGAATCTGGAAGGTCTAAACCTTGTCTGTGGTATTCTGAGTAGGATTCAATGATTGAATGACTGTGACGAGCTTCAAACTCGCGATTGTGGGGCGTTAGTGACAGACGCAAAAGAATCACTGGATTCTATTCCGACATGATCGAGAACCGATAGCTGGATAGCCGTGCCGTAACAGGGTGCGTTGAACATTTCAACTGAGAGGATGGGAGGTAGCCACTGACAACGGTGAAACCCTTGCATACAGCTTTCCATGGAAAGGAGTAAGAAGGATTGGATGAAGACAGTAGGAAAGCAGAGAGACGGAAGGGACCAAGCATCTTCATACGCTTATCTGAAATTCCCACCAATGAATTACATAAGTATCTCTATCTTTAACATGAGTGACTCTATCTTTATTTTCTATTTTATTTATTATTCGAAAACTCCATAACATTTACTATCCGCCTAACTGAGATTTACAAGATGACCGTAGCTTGCTTTATACCAACAATCTCTGTGGGATCGACCCTTACTCGCGTAAGGTTTATTACTTGGACGACCCAGTACACTTGCTGGTTAGTTGTGCGAAGTTGTGTTTATGCCATGGTATTGAACGCCAAGTTTTTGGATTCATCACCGGGGATTATTTGAGTTGTGAAAAGTATTGATCACAATTTCGTCCACCAAAGGACCATCTTTCCTCTGTCCACATCAATCACAGCTTTTGCTGTGGCTAGGAAGGGTCTTCCAAGGATGATGGATTCATCCTCATCCTTCCCAGTGTCTAGGATTATGATATCAGTAGGAATGTAAAGGCCTTTGACCTTTTCTAGCACGTCCTCTACTTGTCCATAAGCCTTTTTCATGGATTTGACTGCCATCTCTAATGAGAATGTGGTAGCCTGTACCTCAAAGATTCCTAGTTTCTCCATTATAAAAAGTGGCATTAAGTTTATGCCTGACCCCAGGTCACACAAAGCCTTCTCAAAGGCCATGGTGCCTATGGTACAGGGAATTAGGAATTTACCAGTATCCTATTTCTTTTGAGGTAAAGTGTGATGAACCCAGGTATTCAGTTCATTAATGAGCAATGGAGGCTCATCCTCCCGAGTCTCATTACCAAATAGCTTGGCATTCAGCTTCATGATTGCTCCTAAATACTGGGCAACTTGCCCTTCAACCATGTTTTCATCTTCTTCAGAAGATGAATAGTCATCAAAGCTCATGAATGGTAAAAGGAGGATCAATGGAATCTCTATGGTCTCTAGATGAGCCTTAGATTCTTTAGGTTCCTCAATTGGGAACTCCTTTTTGTGCAGAGGACGTTCCAAGAGGTTTTCCTCACTGGGATTCACGTCCTCCTCCTCCTCTCTAGGTTCGGCCACACCAAGCAAGGTTATGGCCTTGCACTCTCTTTTTGGATTCTCTTCTGTATTGCTTGGGAGAGTACTAGGAGGAGTTTCAGTGACTCTTTTACTCAGCTGGACCACTTGTGCCTCCAAATTTCTAATGAAGGACCTTGTTTCATTCATGAAACTTAAAGTGGCCTTAGATAGATCAGAGACTATATTTGCTAAGCTAGATGGGTTCTGCTCAGAATTCCTTGTCTGTTGCTGAGATGATGATGGAAAAGGCTTGCTATTGCTAAACCTTTTTCTTCCATCGTTATTAAAGCCTTGTTGGGGCTTTTGTTGATCCTTCCATGAGAAATTTGGATGATTTCTCCATGAGGGATTATAGGTGTTTCCATAGGCTTCACCCATGTAATTCACCTCTGCCATTGCAGGGTTCTCAGGATCATAAGCTTCTTCTTCAGAAGATGCTTCTTTAGTACTGTTGGATGCATTTTGCAATCCATTCAGACTCTGAGAAATCAAATTGACTTGTTGAGTCAACATTTTGTTTTGAGCCAATATGGCATTCAGAGCATCAATTTCAAGAACTCCCTTCCTCTAAGGCATCCCATTATTCACAGGATTCCTTTCAGAAGTGTACATGAACTGGTTATTTACAACCATGTCAATGAGTTCCTGAGCTTCTGCAGGAATTTTCTTCAGGTGAATAGATCCACCTGCAGAATGGCTCAATGACATCTTAGATAATTCAGACAGACCATCATAAAATATATCCAGGATGGTCCATTCTGAAAGCATGTCAGAAGGACACTTTTTGGTCAGTTGCTTGTATCTCTCCCAAGCTTCATAGAGGGATTCACCTTCTTTCTATCTGAAGGTTTAAACATCCACTCTAAGCTTGCTCAGCTTTTGAGAAGGAAAGAATTTGGCTAAGAAAGCCGTGACCAGCTTATCCCAAGAGTTCAGGCTATCTTTAGGTTGAGAGTCTAACCATACTCTAGCTCTGTCTCTTACAGCAAAAGGGAAAAGCATAAGTCTGTAGACCTTGGGGTTAACCCCATTGGTCTTAATAGTATCACAGATCTACAAGAATTCAGTTAAGAACTGAAAATGATCTTCTGATGGAAGTCCATAAAACTTGCAATTCTGTTACATCAGAGAAACTAATTGAGGCTTTAGCTCAAAATTGTTTACTCCAATAGCAGGGATTGAGATGCTTCTTCCATGTAAGTTAGAATTTGGTGCAGTAAAGTCACCAAGAATCTTTCTTGCATTGTTGTTAGGTTCGGCCATGTCTCCTTCTTTTTCTAGATTCTCTGTAAGGTTTTCTCTGGAGTGCTTTACCTTCTCTTAGCTTCTTCTTCAGAGTCTTTTCAGGTTCAGGATTTGCTTCAGCAAGAATGTCCTTGTCCTTGCTCCTGCTCATATGAAAAAGAAAAGAACAGAAAAGAAGAGGAATCCTCTATGTCACAGTATAGAGATTCCTTTATGTGAGTAGAAGAGAAGAATAATAGAAAAATAAAAATTTGAACACAGAGAGAGAAGAGGGTTCGAATTATAAGTAGAAGAGAAGTGTTAGTAATTAAATAAATAAATAGAAGAAGATGAGAGGAGAGAATTTCGAAAATTGTTTTTGAAAAATGGTTAGTGATTTTCGAAAATTAAGAGAAGAAATAAAATTAAAATTAAAATTGGAAACAATTAGTTAAATAAAAAGATTTTTGAAAAAGAGGAAGGTGATTTTCGAAAATTAGAGAGAGAATTAGTTAGGTGGTTTTGAAAAAGATAAGGAATAGTAAAATAAACAAGGAAATCAGTTAGTTGAAAAAGATTTGAAAATCGATTTTGAAAAGATAAGAAGATAGAAAAGATTTTGAAATCAAATTAAAAGAGATATGATTGAAAAAAATTGATTTTAAAAAGATATGATTGAAAAGATATGGTTGAAAAAGATTTGATTGGAAAACAAATTTTTGAAAAAGATTTGATTTTTTTTAAAATTAAAATTGATTACTTGACTAACAAGAAACTAAAAGATATGATTCTAGAATTTAAAGATTGAACCTTTCTTAACAAGAAAGTAACAAACTTCGATTCAAATTTTTGAATCAATCACATTAATTGTTAGTAAAGTTTTCAAAAATTTGAAATGAAATTAAGATAAAAAAAAGATTTTGAAAATCAATTTTTAAAATTTTTCGAAAAACATGAAATAAAAATGAAAAAGATTTGATTTTGAAAAAGATTTTGAAAAGATAAATTTTTGAAATTGAAATCTTGACTTGACTAACAAGAAACAACTTATTTTAAAATTTCTTGACTAAGTCAACCCAAAGATTTTGAAATTTATGAGTGAAATAAGGGAAAGATATTTTTTTACGATTTTTAAATTTTTAATGAGGAGAGAGAAAAACACAAATATGACCCAAACCATGAAAATTTTGGATCAAAACCAATGATGCATGCAAGAACACTATGAATGTCAAGATGAACACCAAGAATACTTTGAAGATCAAGATGAACATCAAGATTTATTTTTGAAAAATTTTTTTAAGAAAAGAAAAACATGCAAGACACCAAACTTAGAGATTTTTCATGTTTAGACACTATGGATTAAAGAATGCATATGAAAAACAACAAAAGACACAAAACAAAAAAATATGAGGATCAAACAAGAAGACTTACCAAGAACAACTTGAAGATCATGAAGAATGCAATGCATGAATTTTTCGAAAAAATTTTTTAGAAAACTAAAAATATGCAATTGACACCAAACTCAAAACTTGACTCTAGACTTAAACAAGAAACACAAAAAATATTTTTGATTTTATGATTTTATAATTTTTTTTGTATTTTTTTTCAAAAATTATTTTGGAAAAACGAAAAAGAAGAATTTTTTTTGTATTTTTTGAAAACTTTTTGAAAATAAAATAATGGTTAAAACAAGAAAAAAATTACCTAATCTGAGCAACAAGATGAATCGTCAGTTGTCCAAACTTGAACAATCCCCGTTAACGACGCCAAAAACTTGGTGCAAAAAATTGTGATAAATAATGGCGCCAACAACTTGGTACGCACAATTGTAATCTCAACTCTTTTTCACAACTTCGCACAACTAACCATCAAGTGCACTGGGTCGTTCAAGTAATAAACTTTACGTGAGTAAGAGTCGATCCCACGGAGATTGTCGGCTTGAAGCAAGTTATGGTCACCTTGTAAATCTCAGTCAGGCGGATTCAAATGGGTTATGGAGTTTTAATAATTAAAAGATAAATAGAACGCAAAATAAAGATAGAGATACTTATGTAAATCATTGGTGTGAATTTCAGATAAGTGTATGGAGGTGCATTGTTCCTTCCGAATCTCTGCTTTCCTACTGCCTTCATCCAATCCTTCATACTCCTTTCCATGGCAAGCTGTGTGCTAGGCGTCACCGTTGTCAATGGCTACTTCTCGTCCTCTCAGTGAAAAAGGTCCTCTATGGTTTCCCGTATGGCTAATCAGTTGTTGGTTCTCGATCGTGTAGGAATAGGATTTACTATCCTTTTGCGACTGTCACCACGCCCTACAGTCGTGAGTTTGAAGCTCGTCACAGTCATCCCATCCCAGATCATACTCGGAATACCACAGACAAGGTTTAGACTTTTCGGATCTCAAGAATGCTGCCAATGGATTCTAGCTTATACCAGGAAGACTCTGATCTCCGGAATAGAAGGCTCTGTTGTCAGGAGAGGCAACCATGCGTCGTGGACCAGGAATCCAAGAGATACACACTCTAGCTTTCGCAGGTAGAACAGAAATATTTGTCAGGCACGTGTTCATAAGTGAGAATGGCGATGAGTGTCACGGATCATCACATTCATCAGGTTGAAGTGCGAATGAATATCTTAGAATGATAATAAGCATGAATTGAATAGAAAACGGTAGTAATTGCATTAATACTCGAGGAACAGTAGAGCTCCACACCCTTAATATATGGTGTATAGAAACTCCACCGTTGAAAATACATAAGTGATGAAGCTAAGGTCCAGGCATGGCCATGAGGCCAGACTCCAAAACATGATCAAAGGATCAAAAGATAATCCAAAGATGTTCCAATATCCCCCCCGATCAGAATACAATAGTAAAAAGTCCAATTTATACTAGACTAGTTACTAGGATTACAAAAATAACTAAATGATGCAGAAATCAACTTCCGGGCCCACTTGGTGTGTGCTTGGGCTGAACATTGAAGCTTTCACGTGTAGAGGTCTTCCTTGGAGTTGAACGCCAGTTTGTAACTTGTTTCTGGCATTTAACTCTACTTTGCAACTTGTTTCTAGCGTTTAACGCCAGAATAAAGCAGAAAGCTGGCGTTAAATTCCAGTTTGTGTCATTTAAACTCGGAAAAAGTATGGACTATTATATATTTCTGGAAAGCCCTGGATGTCTATTTTCTAATGCAATTGAGAGAGCTCCATTTGGACTTTTGTAGCTCGAAAAATTCCATTTCGCGTGCAGGGAGGTCAGAATCCAACAGCATGAACAGTCCTTTGTCAGCCTCTGAATCAGATTTTTGCTCAGGTTCCTCAATTTCAACCAAAAAATACCTGAAATCACAGAAAAACACACAAACTCATAGTAAAGTCCAAAAAGGTGAATTTTGCTTAAAAACTAATAAAAATATACTAAAAAGTAGCTAGATCCTACTAAAAACTATGTAAAAACAATGCCAAAAAGCGTATAAATTATCCGCTCATCAACCACAATAAGGCATCAAGCATCTTTTGATGAGACTAGCTCATGAGAAGAACTACCCATATAAAAGAAACTTGTAACATCATAACCTCATAACATACGCATTACTCCAAATACATGCATTATTTAGGTATGAGCTTTAACTTAGTTCCTCTTGCAACCCATGCTAACTTGACTGTCGGAGTCCTTGCAAGAATGACCCCACCATTGGGAATGACGAACTTGGGACATTATGAACTCGGTATAGGAGGATTGCAACAACATCGTGTTTTCAACCTCCTCCCTACAATTTTGTTCAGGTAACTCCTAAACTCGGAACAAGATGGGCTTAACACAATCCATGTTCACAAGATGAACAATATGCTTAAACAAAAAAAAAGCAAAAAATGCATGATCATAAAAGACAAGCACTAAAGCACATAATACAAAAATTCCATCAAGAAGATAGAAAGATTTACAAATTTCAATTTGTGATCATATCATTATACACTTCAAAGGCTTATAATTGCTAGACCAATTAAATGGTCAATGATTTAGAGGCTTAGTAACAACTTAAAAGTTTTGAAGTAAGAAGTCAATTTTTTTTCGTAAATTTACCACAAAGAACACTACTTGACATTCAAAGATCGAAGTTTACAAAGCTGGAAGACGGAAGCTCGTTTTTTATTAAAGAAAAAATGGTAAAAATCCTAATTGAGCTCCTTGAAGCCAAACCATATTCATACTTAATCATGAAAAGGTATGATGTATTAATTTTATTTAAATTTTTTTAGAGCGTATTATTTTTAAAAAAATAATATGAAAATTTATGGTAGAAATAAAGGAATAATCTCTAAGCCATTGTTTATTGAAAATTTTTTTATGAGCCAACTAATCTAAATTAAAAATTTCATCATTCAATTGTCCAAACAATTACTTTATATCGGAAAAAATCATTTAGATAGATTGGACTTAAATAGAAAAAATTCATCAAGCAATTATTTTACTAAAAATAATTTCTTTATTTGAAACTCAACATTTTCATGATTAAGTTACTATTTTATGCATAGTAAATTTAATAATTATTGATTTTGATAACTTGAATTTATTTTGATATGTCTTCATCGAAATTTCGAAAACTCAGATGCTTGAGCCTAGCTACGAGTTGAGGGTATCCACCACAGGAACTACAAGCAACAAGTTGAAGAGAGACCACAATAAGGCATCAAGCATCTTATGATGAGAGTAGCTCATGAAAAAAGTAACTCACATAAGAGAATCTTATAACATCATAACCTCATAATATATGAACAATTCCAAATATGTGTACTCAGGTATTATCTCTAACTTAATTCCTCTTGTGAACCATTCTAACTTGAGCATCGATCACAGTCCTTGCAGGAACACTCCCCACCATTGGGAATGACGAACTCGTGACTACTTTAGAAACTCAGAATAGGAGGATAATAGCCACATCATATTTCTAATTTACTCTCTACAATTTTATTCAGGTAATTCCTAAATTTGAAAAATAAAAAACACTTGTACTCTACTGAGTATTTCTACTCTATTGAGTGTCACTATATCTGAACAAGAAGAATTAATAAGGGTAAGAAAACTAATTAGTAATTTCAAGTGATGTTCTTTCTTTGAGGATACAAAATAGGAAGGCGAGACAAGTAAAAGAAAGTCAAATAGGTCTCACTTCTATTGTTTGGAATCACTTCAAGAAAAATACAGAGAAATTAAGGTTCTATATTTTTTGGTGTCTAAAAATAATAAAAATTATTAAGTTAAAAAATTAACTAAATTAATTAGTGATGACAAACATTATTTTTGGACAAAATAAATAATTAGTGTTGATTTATTGATAATTGCATATTACTAATTATTTATTAAATATTGCAGGCCAAAATTTAATTTAATAGCCCAAAGAGAATGAAAATAAAATAGCAAGGATGGTGGGCTGATAACAAAAAATAGAAGCCCAAAGAAAAACAAAGAAAAGAAGTCAGATTGGTCAAACGGGTTGCATGAAACAAATCCGATCCAAGCCCGTTAGCAACAAATTCTTCCAATTTGATCTCACATCACAAGCAACCTTCACTTTTGTGTGTTGATCAGAAACTCAGAAAAGTGAAAAAGAGAGAGAGAGAGAGAGAGAGAGAGAGAGAGAGAGAGAAAGCTTCTTCCCTAAGCTAATCACCAAAGAAGCAAGAAAGAGAGAGATTAAGCTTGAAAGGTAGATGTCTGGTGCACGAAATTGCAATCACACTTTTGCAATTCCGCACAACTAACCAGCAAGTGCACTGGGTCGTCCAAGTAATACCTTACGTGAGTAAGGGTCGATCCCACGGAGATTGTCGGATTGAAGCAAGCTATGGTTATCTTGTAACTCTTAGTCAGGATATCAATAATTATCAGGGTTGATTGTAAAAAGCAAAAGAACATGAAATAAGTACTTGTTTTGCAGTAATGGAGAACAGGTTGAGGTTTTGGAGATGCTCTATCTTCTGAATCTCTGCTTTCCTACTGTCTTCTTCTTCAAGCACGCAAGGCTCCTTCCATGGCAAGCTGTATGTAGGGTTTCACTGTTGTCAATGGCTACCTCCCATCCTCTCAGTGAAAATGTTCAACGCACCCTGTCACGGCACGACTATTCATCTGTCGGTTCTCAATCAA
>NC_029781.3:19114565-19124110 GCF_000817695.3 Arachis duranensis
AGCACGGCTAATCATCTGTCGGTTCTCAATCAGGTTGGAATAGAATCCAGTGATTCTTTTCCATCTGTCACTAACGCCCAGCCTTCAGGAGTTTGAAGCTCGTCACAGTCATTCAATCATTGAATCCTACTCAGAATACCACAGACAAGGTTTAGACCTTCCGGATTCTCTTGAATGCCGCCATCAATTCTAGCTTATACCACGAAGATTCTGATTAAGGAATCCAAGAGATATCTACTCAATCTAAGATAGAACGGAGGTGGTTATCAGGCACACGTTCATAGTTGAGAATGATGATGAGTGTCACGGATCATCACATTCATCAGGTAAAGAACAAGTGATATCTTAGAATAGAAGCAAGCATGATTGAATGAAAAACAGTAGTAATTGCATTAATCCATCAAGACACAGTTATGCCAGTTCCAGCGTTAAACGCTGGGATTTCTGAAGCTGATTTGCAACGCCGGTTTGGGCCATCAAATCTCGGGCAAAGTATGGACTATTATACATTGTTGGAAAGCCCAGAATGTCTACTTTCCAACGCCGTTGAGAGCGCGCCAATTGGGCTTCTGCAGCTCTAGAAAATTCACTTCGAGTGCAGGGAGGTCAGAATCCAACAGCATCTGCAGTCCTTTTCAGCCTCTGAATCAGATTTTTGCTCAGGACCCTCAATTTCAGCCAGAAAATACCTGAAATCACAGAAAAATACACAAACTCATAGTAAAGTCCAGAAAAGTGAATTTTAACCAAAAAATAATAAAAGAATACTAAAAACTAACTAAAATATACTAAAAACATACTGAAAACAATGCCAAAAAGCGTATAAATTATCCGCTCATCAATGTCAAATCAGCAAGTTCAAACCAAATCAAGCTTAAGAAAAGATTAAAGGTAAACCATTCCTTATACATGCATCTCAGTTTCTTCTCCTCTTCCCAACTCTCTGCTCAGTCCGAAATGGGATACAAAGGAAGGTTGTTTTCTATTCTTCACTGTTGTGTATCTACGGTCACAAGTGATTCTTGGGGACCAAGTAGCTTCTCAATGGCTCAGATCCGGTTAACCATTGGAAGACTTTTGTAGTTGCTATTTTATGGCTTTCGGTCAACAAGAGAAGGTCAGAGGCAAAGTTTCTACTCAGATTATTAATGAGAAAAAGTGAGTTTGTGGGTTGGTGAAGCACAGTGCTCAAGGAGTTGACCTAGGAAGAAGAACCCAGCAACATTTAAGGAGATAAAAGAGGTTTGTTGTTTATTCAGAAGCCAAGGAGAGTAAACCAGTGTTATTGAGGTTTGTTCTATAAAGAGTTCCCTGAAGAAGTTCATCTACTTGGATAATGCTTTCTCTCAAAGAAGCATTCGGCTATTACTGAAGAACTAAATCAGAGGCTTGCAAATCTGGTTTATCACATAGCAAAGAGGCTATTGATGAAGTCAATCTCCTTCATGTTTTACAGATTGTAATGTACTTTTCTATGTTTATCTTTCTGTAATTTCTTGAGTGAAAAGGCATAGTGAGAGAGCTCAAGTAAAAGCCATGAGTGGAAAGAGGCTGAGTGATACACTTGAGAGAAAAGCCTAGAGTTATTTTCAGATTTCTTTAGGTATGTCTATGTCTTGTATCTTGTACCTGTGAGGTGTCCCTTTCTTAGTTGGGTTAGCACTAAGAGTGAAGAGTTAGGTATTAGCATAGCCAATCTCAAGTTAGGTTAGAACTTGAGTGTGACAGGATTGTGTCAATCCTGTGAAATTGGTGTATGTAATACTTTTAACTATAGTGAAAATTCCTCCATTGTTGTGGAGGAGACTGGATGTAGGTTGCATTGCACAAGGCAACCGAACCAGGATACATATTTGTGTTAGCTTCTCTCTTCTCTGCTATGTTCTATTTTTTGATATTCATGAGACAAAAATAAATTGTCTCATAATTTTTTTACTGCTGAGTTTAAACAGAAGCAGAATTGAAAGTTTGTTTTAAAGGGTCATTTTAGTAATCAACTTAAAAGAAGAAAGGCATAGATTCAACCCTCCTTCTCTAAGCCTATCACAACCTTCAATTGGTATCAGGAGCTAAGGTCTCAAGAATCAAGCTTAATCACTTGGAAAAAAGATCCAATGGCGAATAATTTGGGCACAACCACAGTTGCCTACACCCTCCCTGAAGGCCAGTCTGCCACCTTTCTTCAATGGGAAGAACTATGCCTACTGGAAAGAGAGGATAAGGATATTCATCCAATCCATTGACTACAACATATGGAAGATCGTTGTGATCGGTCCCAAGATCTCAAAAAAATAAGTGCTAATAGAGTAGTGACTCCAAAAGAAGAGGCTAAATGGAATGAAAATGATAAAAAGAAGATGGAGCTGAATGCTAAAGCCATCAACCTTTTTCACTGTGCTATCAGCTTTGAAGAGTACCGAAAGGTGTCTAGATGCAAGACAGCCAACGAAATCTGGAAAAAAACTCTAGGTTACACACGAAGGCACTAAACAAGTCAACGAAATGAGGATTGATATGCCGCGAAAAGAGTACGAGATGTTTAACATGAAGGATGGAGAAAGCATTGATGAAGCGTTTGAGAGATTCTCAATCATAATCAACAACCTTGATGCTAAGGGTACAAGCTACTCAGAACAAACCTTGGTGAGAAAACTCCTTAGAAACCTCACAAAAGAATGGAAAACTACTGCCACTATCCTAAACGAGAGCAACAACCTAAGTCCCATAACCTATGATGAGCTGAGAGGAAAACTCCTTGCCTATGAAACCACACACACAAACCCGGACTCAAAGAAAAAGGGAATAGCCCTCAAGTCAAAAGTAGAACACAAAGAGAGTGAGTATAGTGATGTATTTCAGATGATGAGCTCATGTTTTTTGTTAGGAGATTTAGAAGGATGACGAAGAACAAGGGCAAGTACAAGGGTTCAAGCTCAAAGGAACACAAGATGGACTTGAGAAAAGTGACGTGTCATTACTACAAGGAGGATGGAAACTTCAAGCTAAACTGTCCAAAGCTCAAGAAGGAGGACAAAGGAAAGAAAGAAAGGAAAAGAGTGCTCATGGTAGCTTGGGAAGATCTTGAGAGTGACTCAAATAAAGAAGAAGAATCTGAAGGCGAAGATAAAGACTGCTTCATGGCTGGAAACAATAATCTTGATGAGGTAAATTACTATAATTTGACCATAGATGATTTACATACTATTATTGATGATCTCACTCTAAACACATCAAAGTTGCTAGATAAATACAATAAGTGCAAATCTGAAAAAGATGTGTTGAAAGCTGAAAATGATTTTTTAAAAGAAAAAGTGAAGGAAACAGAATATGCTTTGGACATTATTGAAGAAAACAGATTTCTAAAATCTGAACTTGAAAAATTAAAAGGAAAGCACATTATGGATCCTTCCCAAGAGCTAATTGCTAAAAATGAAAAATTAAATGATATGATTAAAAGGTTGAATGGTGACTTAGCAAAATTTGCTCAAAGTTCTAGTAACTTGGACAAATTACTTGCAAGCCAAAGACCATTGTTTGAAAAATCTGGTTTAGGTTATATAACCAAAGAAAGTGCAGTTTTTAATGATTCCTCTATAAAAGTTGTGGCTTCTTCATCAAATACTAAATCCCCATCAAACCAATCTGGTATTGGATATGCTCCCATAATTGAGGAAAAATTTGATGAAGTTCACACAAGTGAAACTGAGCCTTCACCAGGAGCTGAACCTACTTCAAACAGGCCAGGTTTGGGATTCAACTCAAAAAATGAGGTAGCTTTCAAGAAACCACCTTTTTACAATAAAACCTCATTTTCAAAAAATCCAAAAGTTTTCAAAAATTCTGGTGAAAATGCTTTTGCAAAGAAGAATAATTATAACAAAAATCAGTTTGTCAAAAGAAATGCACCTCTTCCAAAAACCAAAAAGTTTTCAATCATTTAATCATTTCCAGCATGGTAGCTGATGCACCACTATTTCGTGGCATATCTTGTGCTTAATTGAGTGGATTTTATCCACTATTCTCACATTTACTCACAGAAATGGCATGTTTTACATTTTCCTTCCTAATTTTGTGCTATGATTGAAAACATGCTTCTTTGGCCTTAAATTTGCTGTGTTTAATCCTCTCTCATTACCATTAGATTCCTTGATATGTGTGTTAAGTGTCTTCAGAGATTATAGGGAAGGAATGGTTTAGAGGATGGAAAGGAAGCATGCAAAAGTGGAAGAAATACAAAAAAAATTGAAGGAATTGCTGAGTTGTCAAGCCTGACCTCTTCGTACTTAATTGACCATAACTTGAGCAACAGAGGTCCAAATGTGGCGGTTCCAGTTTCGTTGGAAAGCTAACATCTGGGGGCTTTAAAATAATATATAATTTGCTACAGTTGCCTTGCTGTTAGGCGACGCGTATGCGTGACGGAGCCACATGCTGTACGTATCAGAAATCGCTGGTTTCAAGCCCGAAAACACTTATTAGAGGCTGCAGAGTGGAGCAGAATGGGAATCGGACAATCATTATTCACAAGTTAGGTTTAGATGTAGTTTTCTAAAGAGAGAGGTTCTCTCCTCTCTCTAGGTTTTAGGATTTTTAGCTTTAGTTCTTCTCAAATTCTGAATTCTATCTTATTTCAATTTAGTTCCTCTTCTACTTTTATTTGTCTTAGCATTCTAGTTTACTTATTTCCCTTGTTGATTACTTCTTTCCCATTTAGTTTAGGAATTCTCATGTTAGAATTTATTTTCTATTTAATGCAATTTGAGGTATTTCATATTTATGATTGCTTTCTTCAATTTATGTTATTGATACTTTCAATTGGTTGTTTGGATTTTTATTATCTCTTATTGCTTTTCTATGCTTTTGTGTTGTACCTTCCAAGTGTTTGATAAAATGCTTGGGAGGATTTTAGAGTAGAATTTTATGTTCTTGGCTTGGGATGGTAACTTAGGAACTCTTGAGTTACTAATGTCCAAGTAATTGATGATTGGTAGCCATTGACTCTAATTCTCACTAATTGAATTAGTGGAGAATTAGGACTTATGGACTTGGATTGATATAGCTCATTTGACTTTCCTTTACTAGTTAGAGGATGATTTAATGGGATTGATCCTTGCCAATTCTCATGTTATGGTTAGTTATAAGGATAGAGATCCTTGACCACCAAACCTTGCCAAGACCTCTTTATCATTTGATTTTCATTGCCATTTACATTTCTTGTTTCTTATTTCAAAAACCCCAAAATATACCTTTACATAACCAATTATAAGAATACTTCCCTGCAATTCCTTTGAGAGACGACCCGAGATTTGAATACTTCAGTTATTATTTTTAAGGGGTTTGTTACTTGTGACAACCAAATTTTTGTATGAAAGGATTATTGTTGGTTTAGAAACTATACTTTCAACGAGAATTTATTGTGAAATTCTTTACCATACAAAAGTCCGTTCATCAGTAGCTCATCTAAATTTCAGCAACATGCATCAGAAAATCACTATTTTAATTGCAAAAAATTTGGTCACTCATATGCACAATGTTTCATTGAAAAAAGAGTTGTGGAAAACCAAATTTATAATGTTGTTTGTGATTTCAATGCATTTGGGCAACCAAGATGGATTAACTTCAAAGGATCCAAATTAACTTGGATACATAAGGCTACTTGAAACTCTTCATGCAGATTTGCCTAGCATCCAAGAACAAAAAGGACATGTGATACATGGATAGTGGATGCTCAAGGCACATGACTGGAAGGTCAACTTATTTCATCAAACTAAACAAGCATGATAGAGGTTTTGCGACCTTTGGAGATGATGGTAAAGGTAAAATTATTGTTGTTGGAAAAGTAGGTAATGAACAATCTACTTTCATTGATGATGTATTTTTGGTATGTGGTTTGAAGCACAATCTTTTGAGTATCAGTCAGCTGTGTGATTTAGGATATTTAGTGACTTTCAAAAGACTTGAATACTGTGTTGGTAATGAGAAGACAAATGAAGTGCTTTTTGTTGCGAAGCGTTTTAATAATGTGTACGGACTTACTCTTGATGAACTAAAGGATCAAAATGTAGCTTGTTTTCATTCTAAAGAATCTGAAAAGTGGCTATGGCACAAGAGATTAGGCCATGCAAATATGTTTCAAATAAACAAACTTGTAAAGAAAGGGTTAGTAAGAGGTCTTCCTTTGATAAGGTTTGACAAAGGCATCACTTGTGATGCTTGCCAAATGGGAAAACAAACTAAAAGTTCATTTAAACCAAAGGAAGACATCTCTACTAATAGGTCACTTGAATTGCTACACATTGATTTATTTGGTCCAACAAGAACTCAAAACCTAGGTGGTAAACATTATGGCTTAGTGATTGTAGATGACTATTCTCGGTTTAGGTGGGTTTTATTTCTTGCACACAAAAATAAAGCTTTTTCAGCCTTTGAAATCTTTTGCAAGAAAATTCAAAATGAAAAGAATTTAAAGATCTCTTCTATAAGAAGTGGTCATGGAACTAAATTTGAAAACAATTTATTTGAATCCTTTTGTGAGGAATTTGGAATATCTCACAACTTCTCTTGTCCAAGGACACCACAACAAAATGGTGTTGTGGAAAAAAGAAATAGAAGCATACAAGAAATGACAAGAGCTATGCTTTGTGAGAGTAATGTTCCAAAATTCCTTTGAGCTAAAGCGGTTAACACGGCTTGCCACATTTTGAATAGAATAATCATAAGGAAATTTTTTATGAAAACCCCTTATGAACTTTGGAAAGGTTACCCACCAAACTTAGACTACTTGCACATCTTTGGATGCAAATGTTTTGTTTTAAATAACAAGGATAATTTGGGTAAATTTGATCCAAAGGCGTATGAGTGTTTATTTGTAGGATATTCCACAACTAGTAAAGCATATAGGGTATATCATCAAGATGCTAGGATTATTAAGGAGTCCATACATGTCACATTTTGTGATACTAACTTGGTGCAAAGTATTTTGGAAGATTGTGATGCAGGGAATCAAGTTCAAAAGGACAATGAAACTGCTCAAAATCATGAAAATGAGAATTTTGGACAAGCTGAACCAGAAACTGCAGCTGCTGAAAATTCGAGAGACAATTTCATTTTGTCTCATGAATCTGAAGAAGATCCTGAAACCAGCAGTACCCAGAATCCATTGGTGACTAATTCTGCCTCCAGATCAACCAAACCTCATGCATGGAGATTCTTGAAAAATTATCCTAAGGAATTTGTTATTGGGGACGTCTCTCATGGGGTTAGAACTCGGTTCTCAACTAGAAAAGCCAATGAAGAGACAAACATTATCTTTCTCTCTCAAATGGAGCCTCAGAATGTCAAAGAAGCCCTTAGTGACCCCTCTTGGGTTAAAGCAATGGAGGATGAGCTTCTTGAGTTTGAGAAGAACCAAGTGTGGACTTTGGTTCCAAGGCCAAGTGGGAAGAAAGTGACCAGCACCAAGTGGATTTTTCGAAACAAGCTAGGAGAGGATGATAGCATTGCAAGAAACAAGGCAAGGCTCATGGCACAAGGATATGACCAAGAAGAAGGAATAGACTTTGATAAATCCTTTGCCCCTGTTGCCCGAATGGAAGCCATAAGACTTCTCTTAGCTTATGCTACATTTTGTGGTTTTAAATTATATCAAATGGATGTGAAATGTGCATTTTTGAATAGTGTGATAGATAGAGAAGTGTATGAGGAGCAGCCACCCAGTTTTGAAAATAAAGAGCATTCTAACTATGTTTTCAAATTATCAAAAGCTCTCTATGGTTTAAGACAAGCTCTTAGAGCTTAGTATGAGAGACTTAGCTCTTTTCTCTTGAAAAATAGTTTTCAAAGAGGCACCACAGACACAAATCTATTTATTAAGAATTCTAATTATTCTTTTATTCTAGTCCAAATATATGTTGATGACATTATTTTTGGATCAGCAAATGAATCCCTTTGTTCTGAATTTGGAAAACTCATGACAAGTGAATTTGACATGAGTATGATGGGTGAACTTAATTTTTTCCTTGGGCTGCAAATTAAACAAACTGAAAATGGTATTTTCATTCATCAAGAGAAGTATGCCAAGGAATTAGTTAGGAAATTTGATATGGAAAATGCCAAACCCATGGGAACTCCCATGCACCCTAGTTCAAAATTAGATAAGGGAGAAACTGAGAAAGATGTAGAAGAGACTAGGTATAGAGGAATGATTGGTTCTCTTATGTACTTAACTTCCTCTAGACCCAATATTGTGCAAAGTGTTGGATTGTGTTCAAGGTTCCAATCCAAACCTAAAGAGTCACATCTTTCTGCAGTTAAGAGGATCATTAGATATGTTCATGGCACATCCAACTTTGGTCTTTGGTATCCTAAGATTGATGATTTGTCTGTAGTTGGTTATTGTGATGCAGATTTTGCTGGTGATAGAGTTGATAGAAGAAGCACTTCATGCTGATGTTGCTTCCTTGGAAAGTCCTTCAATGTTTGGTCAAGTAAGAAGCAACCAACAGTGGCTTTATCCACTGCAGAGGCTGAGTATATAGCTACTTCTTCTTGTTGTTCTCAGCTTTTATGGTTAAAAACACAGCTTGCCGATTACAAATTAAGTGCTGAAAATATTCCTCTATTGTGTGATAATATGAGTTCCATTAATATTTCTAAAAATCCAGTTTTGCATTCTAGGACTAAACATATTGAAGTCATATTTCACTCAATAAGAGAACATGTTCAAAAAGGGGATATTAGCATTCAATTTGTTAAATCGGAGGAGCAATTAGCAGATATTTTCACAAAACCACTTACTGGGGACAAATTCTGTTCTCTTAGGACTAGTCTAGGGATTTTAAGCTATGATTCCTTGTTTACAGGTTGCTGATGTGTTTGTTAGAATTTTTGACTCATAAATAGGTATGAGACAATTCTGAGCATGTGAAGAACGTTCCCTTCAATCAGCATGTTTTGGGCTTGCTGCAAGTGAAAGCTAATTTGGGCCAACCTCAAAAATCAGATCATGGGTGGTCCTATGTGTTTCCTTAATTCAAACCTCCTCTGGGCTGATGCCAGGGCATCTTGGCCAGTTTTACTGACCTTTTCTTTACTGTTTTTAAGGTAGTTTCATGCATTTCCTTAGGAAATAAGCTAGTTTTAGGTAGATATTCACTTACACCTTGATTCAAGCATACATTGTGAATTTTACATGATTTCATGAGGATTTTGCATGAGTTTAATAACAAATTGTATGTTGCATTACCCATGACTTGGACTAGAACTTTGATGCACTCTATTGCTTGATTTCAGGACCAAAGGAAGCAAGGAAGAACCACTTAGCAGTCATGTTAATCTAATTAACGTTACCACTAACGTGGAATGGGAGGTAACTTGAAAAGTTAATGAGAAAAGTGATTGCCAATAACGCTCTCGAAGCCATCATTGCCCACGCTAAGAGTCACGTTAACTAAGTTAACATGAACTCTAACGTGAAGAAGGGACTTTGAGCCAACGTTAGTGACACTTAACATTATCACTAACATTGGCCAATGATCATAAGTGGC
>NC_029781.3:19124299-19126018 GCF_000817695.3 Arachis duranensis
CCACGTTAACTTGGTTAACGTGGGAGCTAACGTAAGAGGCAAGGGTGGTCGACAACGTTAGTGACACCCAACATTGTCACCAACGTTGGAAGCAACCACAAAACCCCAAGGAGCAACGTTAACTTCCACGTTAACTTAGTTAACGTGGAAAGCTAACCTAGTTAACGTAGACTCTAACGTTAGACATAGGGGCACATTGGAACGTTAGTGACAATGTTAAGTGTCACTAACGTTCTCGAAGGTTGGCAAGGCCACGTTAGAAGCCATGTTAACCTAGTTAACATGGGCTCTAACGTGAGGCAAAGGGGTACATGGAACGTTAGTGACAATGTTGAGTGTCACTAACGTTCTCGAACTCATACTTTCACTAAAACGTTAACACCCCTAATGTCCTGAGCTAAAGTCTCTACCCACTTCACACTTTCTATCTGCAAGTAAAACCAAGCCCAAATGAAGAAGAGAACTGCTTCAAACTCAAGATCCAAAGGCCCAAGACTTGAAGAACCAACTAGAAGCTGAGAAGAGTCGTATATATAGGAGTAGCTTTGAATTATCTAGAGAGTTCTGGAAGTTGGAAAATAGCACTACTCTCTGTATTTTACTCTGCTCTTCTAGTTCCATGATGTATTCTCCATCTTTGTTTTCATTTTCTAGAGCTATGAACAACTAAACCCCTTTCATTGGGTTAGGGAGCTCTGTTGTAAGTTGATGGATCAATACTAGTTTTCATTATTCTTCTTCTATCTTTTCTCTTGATTTTACTTGAAAGCTTTCGATCTTCATCCAATTGGGTAGTTATCTTGGAAAAGAAACTATTCAAACTTGGATCTCTTGTTGACCAAGGAATTGGCTATTGATCAAGATTTGAGAGATTGAATTGTAAGGAATTGTAATTCAATCAATTAAGATAGCCAAGGAGATCAATGAGTGCATTGATTGAGGAAGAGATGAAAATGAACTTGATCCGGAGAATTGCAACATCTCCTGTGCCCAATGAACTCCCCAATTCTGATCTCACCCATTCTCTTTAATTTCTGCGTTTACTTTCATGAGCAAACACCCCATTCTCATTTACAATTCTGCAATTTACTTTCAGTCATTTACTTTCAGCCATTTAATTCTAGCATTTACTTTTTCTATTATTTACATTTCCGCCATTTTATTTTCTGCAAATCTCAACCCAAATTCTGAATTCGCTCAACTAGAACATTCTTCTAATTAAAGTTGCTTGATCAATCAATCCCTGTGGGATTCGACCTCACTCTATTGTGAGTTTTTACTTGACGACAAATTCGGTACACTTACCGAAGGAAATTTGTTGAGAGACAGTTTCCACCTGCATCAAGTTTATGGCGCCATTGCCGGGGATTGATTGTGCATCAACAATGATTAAATTAGGAGATCACTAGATTGAGCATTTTTGTTTTGTTGATTTAATTTTCTGTTTGAGTAATTTACTTTCTGTCTTAGTTAACCTTTCCCCTTCTCCCTCTACTCTTTCGTGTTCTTTGTTATTTACCATTCAGTTTTCTAACCTACTAACTGTTTGATATATTGCATCACTCACAACTAACAGTAATTCTGACAGCAATACTATCTTCACATATTGTTACTTGCTTGTACTTGTTGGTTGTATGACAGGGAGAAGAAGCGGGGCTTCAACTTCCTTCGATTCTGAACCAGAGAGGACCCTCCTTAGATTAAGGAGGGAAGCAAGAG
>NC_029781.3:19126139-19126825 GCF_000817695.3 Arachis duranensis
GGATGTCTATAGGCTGCTCTTGTTCCCTTTTTCACTCAGGGACATGGCATCTAAATGGCTTGAATCCTTCCCAAAAGAAAGCCTGATAAATTGGGAGGAGGTAGTGAATAAGTTTTTGGCAAGGTTTTACCCCCCTCAAAGGATCAATAGGCTGAGAACTGAAGTGCAGACGTTCAGACAGCAAGATGGGGAGACACTTTATGAAGCTTGGGAAAGGTTCAAAGACCTAACAAGGAGGTGTCTACCAAATATGTTCAATGAATGGGTGCAGTTGCACATCTTCTATGAAGGCTTGTCATATGAATCAAAGAAGGCAGTAGACCATTCCTCTAGAGGATCATTGCACAAGAAGAAGACCATTGAAGAAGCCATAGATGTAATTGAGACTGTAGCTGAGAATGACTACTTCTATGCTTCTGAAAGAGGGAACACTAGAGGAGTGATAGAGCTAAACAATGTAGATGCTCTGCTGGCTCAGAACAGACTCATTACCAAGCAGCTAGCTGACCTCACCAAGAAGATGGAGAGGAACCAAGTGGCAGCAATCACCACCTTCTCAACAACCCAAGAAGGAGTTGAAGAAGAAGCAGAGGGTAACCTTGAGCAAGCCAACTACATTGGGAATTCACCTAGACAGAACCATGATCCATACTCCAAAACATACAACCCTGGATGGAGGAACCACC
>NC_029781.3:19126943-19127079 GCF_000817695.3 Arachis duranensis
CAATTCACACAGAGGACATATCAACACCCTCGTAACAACACTTCTCCACACCCATATCAAAACCAAAACAACACCTCTACTCCCAATCCACCATCATTTGATGACAAGCTCTCTAAGATTGAAACCTTACTTGAAG
>NC_029781.3:19127296-19129241 GCF_000817695.3 Arachis duranensis
AAGTAAGATGGGAAGATTGCAAAATGGTCACTACAAGTGATCAAGAGGCTGAAGACAAGCAAGGCAAACTCTCCAAACAGCCTGAAGATAACTCAATAGAGGAGGAGGATAGAGATCACCAAGAGCCAGAAATCTCACAACAAGAGTTGCTTAAGCTCTATGCACCATTTCCCCAACTGCTCAATGGTGCTGTGGGGAAGAGAATGTACTCAAGGTTCCTAGATTTGTTTGCATCTCTGCATGTGAAAATACCATTCATCAAGGCCATCCAACAAATGCCTACATTCATCAAGTATATGAAGGAACTTCTTCCCAGGAAAAGCTCAATCAAAGGAGGCCAGACTATAGTGTTGAACAAGGAATGTAGTGCCCTTATTCAACCTGAGTTGCCTGCAAAAAGAAAAGACCCAGGGAGTTTTCACATCCCCTGTGCCATAGGAGAAACAATGTTCGATAGAGAACTCTGTGACTTGGAGGCAAGCATCAACTTACTGCCATTATCCTTGGTAAAGAGGCTGCAAATCAATGACATAATGCCCACAGATGTGGTCATCAGACTAGTTGACAAGACTCAAAAGCAAGCAATAGGAGTGGTGGAAAATGTGTTGCTAAAAGTTGGGAAATACTTTCTCTCAACAGACTTTGTCATTCTGGACATGGAAGAGAGTCACACTCACCCAATCATATTGGGAAGACCATTCCTAGCTACAGCCAAAGCACTCATAGATGTGGAGAAAGGGGAGCTAATATTGAGGATCCATGATGAACGACTCAGCTTTAATGTCTTCAAACTCTCACAAGAAGCAGACCAAGAGCACAAGAAACCAAGCAAAGATCACAATGAGATGTTGAAGGAGGAAGCAAGAATTGAAGCACACCCAACCCATCTAGGAAAACCCATGCATGAGGAACAAGGAAATAGGCAGTTGTCACAACTCAAGGAAAAACTGGAGGAACCTAAACCACCAGAGATATGTGAAGGAAGCAACAAAACCACCTTAGAGGAAGGAGTCATCAAGAGCAAGGCAATGTCAAAAGACACAAGGAAGAAGGTACCAAGGAAATGGAGGAACAAAAAGATCCCTACGGAAGACTTCTCTCCATGGGATAGAGTGATCTTAGCTTACTTCCCAGATATTCCCCCTAATCTCCCCACTGTACCATCTCAGTTACCTAAAGTCTTCACTATCAACAGAGTTCTTTTCCTGAAACATGTCGAGATCATTGATACAACCAATGGATACAAGTCCACAGCAAGAGGTGAAGACTTCAAGCATTACCAACCACCCTGATGAGGGAAAAATGTCAAGCTAGTGACGCTAAAGAAGCGCTTCATGGGAGGCAACCCATGTTTTATATGCTTTTAGAAAAGTAAATAAGTCAATATTTATGAAGTCCAACCCAAACTTGATAAACACTTGGTGAAATCCTTATTGTGCAGTATATAGGAAGGAACAAGTTTGGTGTTCAAAGCAAACCAAGGTGCATGCTAGTCTTGGAGCTTTGAACAGAACTCTTCACCACAATGCTCCACATTAAGTTTGGTGTCACCCCATGGTGCCACCAATATGCATATAAGGACCCACAGTTAGTTAGTTAGTTGGAATTCATAAATAAACAATCTAATCTTTTCTTATTTTAATTCTAGTCGTAAAGTTCATATTGTCATTTTGATATCTTTTCTTACTTTTCTTATTTTATCTTTATAGGGAAAAGAAAAGGAACATTGATGAGGATTGATTGGACAATTAAATGGGTGGATTCGGCCACTTCATGAAGAGAACTACACACTTGTCTCAAGAAGGAACGCATGGGGAAATGTTGCCATGCAAAATTGAAGAAAGGAGACCCTAAAAGACCGAGCAATCTCCATCAATAAGTGATGATCCTTGTCCTTTATCCATGCATAACCCCAACCGTCCATCAAGTAACTACTCCATCAATC
>NC_029781.3:19129360-19137589 GCF_000817695.3 Arachis duranensis
GGTCTACCCCATTACAAACACCACCCTTACTCTCTTCATTGCAATAAAACCCTAAACAACCAAAAGTCTCACACCCTTACCACCTTCACACAACTTTCATTCATGGCTTCTTCAAGTTCTAAACGAAGGAAGGGAAAAGAACTCATGGAGCAACACCCATATGATGAAAAGAAATTTAGAAGCTTGTATCATGCATTGCAATACGGGTGGATGGTTGACAAGGAAATCATTTATGAGCTGGGATTTCAAGTGAAGAAAACTGAGTGTCCAGAAATCACAGAGAAAGTAGAAAAGAGAAGATGGGAGCTCCTCACTGATCCGGTCATTAAGGTGAATGCAAACCTCATAAGAGAATTTTATGCGAATGCGGTCCGATATGATAAGAAAGAAGAGTCATATACAAGCTTCGTGAGAGGCAAGGAGGTAGACTTCAGCCCAAGTGCCATAACAAGAGCTCTTCACCTGAAATCACCTCATTTTGATGAGGCCAGTTATCAGGCAAGGATAAGTAGAAGCCCTGATAATGATGAGCTCTCAGAGATAGTGTTAGACATCTATGTTATAGCAGCTGATTGGGAGAGGTACGCAGATGGGAGGCCCAAGTTCATCAAGAGGGGAGACCTTAGCCCTAAAGCCAAGGGGTGGTTTGAACTTGTAAGGAGGTCCATCCTACCAGCTGCAAATAATTCAGATGTTAACATCAATCCAGCTACTATGGTGCATTGCTTGGTACAAGGTGGGAAAATCAATGTGCATGAGCTCATCACCGAGGGGATTCAAGATTCAGCTGAGAGGGTTGATTCAGGTGCTAGGCTTTGGTACCCCAGCACCATTCTCCACCTGTGCAACAAGGCAAGGGTGGTATTTGAGGGCAGCAATCCAAACTGGGTTAACCCAGGGAGGCCAGTTACACTCGAGCGATTGGCCTATACCACACCTGCTCAGCAACAAAGAAGGCCACATATAGGAAAGCAAAAAGCCAAGGAAGGAACTCATCAAGAAGAATATCATCAGGAAGAATATCAACAAGAAGAGCATCATGACCCAGCCAACCTAAATATGACTCACCTTCTAAGAGCCATTGAGGATTTGAGAATGAGACAAATGGAGGGACAAGAGCAAATACTTCACATTCAGTCCAACTGGATGAGACAACAAGAAGAGTGGCAGAAACAACACATGGAGCAGCAACAGGAGCAATACTCCCAACTCACTCAAGCCATCCACCAAGTTACTGAGAGGCAAGAGCGTCAAGATAAACGCCTTCAAGAACTCAACCAGCGGCAACTAGCTCAAATGAAATCATTCAATGAGTTCAATGTACTGAATGAAGGAAGGCAGTTACATAGGGAGGAGTTTAAGGTAAACACTCAGGCCAGGTTGAACTACATGTCCAGCAATATGCATCATCTACATTATGCCATTCCCACATATGATGAGGTCCAAAAAGAGTTTGTTGAACAAGAAGAAAGGAAGGTGAAACAGCAGAAGGACACACTAAAGAAGAAGATGGAAGATGCTGGCTTCTGGAAGAAACTGCTTGGGAAAGGCAAAAGTGGGAGCACAAGCACTCAAGAAAAACACCAAGAGGACAAGCAAGAAGGAGAGCATGGGCAACCACATGAGTAAAAGGTGGTGGAGCTCCTTCTTTGGTCTCTCTTTTTTCCATTTTGAAATAAGGAAGATCTTGTATGAAATAGAACATGCTTCCATACTAGTTTGAACAACTTTCAATTATGCAATTTAAGTTTTCTGTTGAAAAAGTCTATGCTTGCTAGTCTTTATGTTACTGCATCATATCTTTACTTATTGTATGCTTGTCTTGTAAAATCAAATGAAAAAGAGAATGATTTTTCTTCAAAAGACCAGATTGGAGTTCATGATATGGAGTAAGTTTCTGAGTTTGTGGTGTAGTCATAAGTTAGCTAAGTTAGTTCAAACATAAGGTGGGGATGACAACTATCTGGCCTGAATACTATACTTTGAATATACCCATGAGACTAAGTAAATAACAAGATCCTAATAAGAGAAAGGGAAAGAACACTTAAAGTAAAAAACAAAAGAAAAAGAGTAAGCAATAAGGCTAGGCACCAATGGTTTTAATCTTGAGGCATGTGTCTGTGGTGTTCCTGTGTGAGGGATTTACTTGGATGAATAAGCTCTTAGGGGTGCCTTATCACTTGGTAACTTGGGTTAACTAACTCGGGATTATCAGCTGAAAGTCCACTATCAAGAGTAACCCTCACTACAGAGCATTTAGTAACCCAAAGAGGTGCTGGACACCAAGGTCTCAAGAAGGAAAATAAATGAACCAGATGCCTGTGGTGTGTATGTATGGGGGAGAGACTTGAGGGAGTAAGTCCTTAGGGGTGTCTCAACACCTAGCACCTTGAACCAACTGGTTCGGGAGTGTTGGCTGAAAGCTTATCTTAAAGAGTTGCCCCCTTATAGAGCACTTAGCTTGAAGAACACAAATAAGCCCTGGAATGACAATAAAAGGATCAATAAAGTCTCATGGGATGTAAGCAAAATCAGTGTTTTAGGACATGATAAAGGTCTAAAAGCCAGTAATGGAATGAACCTAAGTTGCTATGCATGAAACCACCATAAAATCAATGACATGACTTCCACAAGAATGACTCATTTCTCTTGGCATTCCATTCATCATTCTCTTGTTCCAGTACTTGCTTGGGGACAAGCAAGCTTTAAGTTTGGTGTTGTGATGCCAGGGCATCTTGGCCAGTTTCACTGACCTTTTCTTTACTGTTTTTAAGATAGTTTCATGCATTTCCTTAGGAAATAAGCTAGTTTTGGGTAGATATTCACTTACACCTTGATTCAAGCATACATTGTGAATTTTACATGATTTCATGATGATTTTGCATGAGTTTAATAACAAATTGTATGTTGCATTACCCATGACTTGGACTAGAACTTTGATGCACTCTATTGCTTGATTTCAAGACAGCGTTAGTGACACTCAACATTGTCACTAACGTTGGCCTAAGGTGCAATGTACCACGTTAACTCCCACGTTAACTTGGTTAACGTGGGAGCTAACGTAAGAGGCAAGGGTGGTCGACAACGTTAGTGACACCCAACATTGTCACTAACGTTGGAAGCAACCACAAAACCCCAATGAGCCACGTTAACTTCCACGTTAACTTAGTTAACGTGGAAAGCTAACGTTAATGAGTGAAAGATGAGCCAACGTTAGTGACACTCAACATTGTCACTAACGTTGGGGATGGCTAAGAATGGCCACGTTAGAAGCCACGTTAACCTAGTTAACGTAGACTCTAACGTGAGACATAGGGGCACATTGGAACGTTAGTGACAATGTTAAGTGTCATTAACGTTCTCGAAGGTTGGCAAGGCCACGTTAGAAGCCACATTAACCTAGTTAACGTAGGCTCTAACGTGAGGCAAATGGGTACATTGGAACGTTAGTGACAATGTTGAGTGTCACTAACGTTCTCGAACTCATACTTTTACTAAAACGTTAACACCCCTAACGTCCTGAGCTAAAGTCTCTGCCCACTTCACACTTTCTCTCTGCAAGTAAAATCAAGCCCAAATGAAGAAGAGAACTGCTTCAAACTCAAGATCCAAAGGCCGAAGACTTGAAGAACCAACTAGAAGCTGAGAAGAGTAGTATATATAGGAGTAGCTTTGAATTATCTAGAGAGTTCTGGAAGTTGGAAAATAGCACTACTCTCTGTATTTTACTCTGCTCTTCTAGTTCCATGATATATTCTCCATCTTTGTTTTCATTTTCTAGAGCTATGAACAACTAAACCCCTTTCATTGGGTTAGGGAGCTCTGTTGTAAGTTGATGGATCAATACTAGTTTTCATTATTCTTCTTCTATCTTTTCTCTTGATTTTACTTGAAAGCTTTCGATCTTCATCCTATTGGGTAGTTATCTTGGAAAAGAAGCTATTCAAACTTGGATCTCTTCTGAGCCTTGAAAGAGGAATGAAGAGATCAAGCTAGAAATGTTTTCTCATGCTGGACTAAATTGGGTTTTGATGGATATGTGACTATAATCCTCTCAATACTTGATTTGGGAAATGCATGTGGTATAATCAGTGACCACACTTCATCTCTTCTCATGAGCAATTGACCAAAGAATTGGCTATTGATCAAGATTTGAGAGATTGAATTGCAAGAAATTGTAATTCAATCAATTAAGATTGCCAAGGAGATCAATGAGTGTATTGATTGAGGAAGAGATGAAAATGAACTTGATCCGGAGAATTGCAACGTCTCATGCGCCCAATGAACTCCCCAATTCTGATCTCACCCATTCTCTTTAATTTCTGCATTTACTTTTATGAGCAAACACCCCATTCCCATTTACAATTCTGCAATTTACTTTCAGTCATTTACTTTCAGCCCTTTAATTCTAGTATTTACTTTTTCTGTTATTTACATTCCCGCCATTTTATTTTCTGCAAATCTCAACCCAAATTCTGAATTCGCTCAACTAGAACATTCTTCTAATTAAAGTTGTTTGATCAATCAATCCCTATGGGATTCGACCTCACTCTATTGTGAGTTTTTACTTGACGACAAATTCGGTACACTTGCCGAAGGAAATTTTTTGAGAGACAGTTTCCACCTGCATCATGGCCCAATATGAATGTTACATTTTTATGTTTAATGTTTGTTTTTTTTTGTTAACATGTGTGTTTCAGATTCTTTATTTTGTCCAAAAAGGCTTTCAAGTTGTTTTAATTTTTATTTCCAAAAAGATTTTCAAAATTTGAAATTCATTTCCTGTTTTATTTTAAAATCAAATAAAATCTTTCTCTTTATGAGGTCATGTCTTTTCAAGTCATATCAAAAGGTGATGCAGTTGCATGGTTTGTGAAAAACTTCTTTTGGGTACAATTACCAACACTCCTTCTCTTTCCTCCATAACTCCTCCTCAAACCTTTCAGTTTCTTCCCACTATCTTTACTGCTTCTCTTTCTTCAGAACTCAGAAACCACCAAATGAGGAAGAAAACCGTAGCACATAAGCCTCCTCATGAAAGAATCTACAAGCTTCCCACTAAACTTTCAACTCGCTCCCAAGACAGAACTTTCACTCCCTCACCTTCTCCTCTTACCTCTCCTCCATGAACCGATCCCATGGCTCGCATTAAGAACCCTTCAAGGTTCCCTTCTTCAGCCAAGTCGACGCCAAACCCTCCACCTTCGAAGGAACCAACATCCAAACCAGGGTCGACGAAGCCGAGCTCATCAAAGGGAAAGCGACCAGCCGCGCCTGAACCTCCATCTGAACCTACACAACCAAAGTCTAGGTCTGTTCCATTACGTTCTCAGCAAGGTAAAACTCGAGTTCCTCTTAAATCTGTTAAAGAACCAGAAGTTGGGCCTTTTGATCACAAATCTCAATTTTTGACCTCTCATTCGAACTATAACCCTTATAGATTCAAATCTACCATGAATAATGACTTTTATGATGGAGTTATTAAGTATCGTACCCCATGTCCCTCCTTTCTTGCTGATTGCCAACTTTGAAAAGAAAATGTTTTTCTTTTGTTAAAAATTTGGAATTTCTAGACTGGCATCATCTCTTTTCCATCAAAAAGCCTGTATATCCTCTTTTGGTCAAAGAATTTTATGCTAACATGACATATCATAAAGGCACTGTTCACTCATATGTTAAGTGCCGAGACATAGTTTTAAATAATAAAATAATTAGTGATTAATTGAAGTATACTGATGTTGTGCCATGTGCTTATGTGTCTGTTAAGTGGGATGAAGGAGTTGGTATTTCTTACCGTGATGCTTTGGCTAATATTTGTGAACATGTCTCCCTGATTGATGGCATTACACCCACTCACAAAGCCCTAGGATATGAATGTGCTCAGTTACACCGAATGGTCAACCACATCATACTTTCTCAAAGTGGTTCATATCAAAGGATTTCCTACACTGATACTCTTGTTCTATATGCCATTCTCACCAAAACAGAAATTTCATTTGCATATTTGATGGTTAGATATATGTTTGACTCTGTTAGGAGTGACAAAGACAAAGAACTTCCTTATGGCATGTTTCTAACTTGCATATTTGAGTATTTTAGTGTTGACTTCATGGTACACAAAATCGTGATTCACACTTTTCACAACTCCGTGCAGCTGACCAGCAAGTGCACTGGGTCGTCCAAGTAATACCTTACGTGAGTAAGGGTCGATCCCACGGAGATTGTCGGCTTGAAGCAAGCTGTGGTCATCTTGTAAATCTCAGTCAGGCGGATTCAAATGGTTATGAAGCTTTGATAATTAAAAGATAAATAAACATAAAATACAGATAGAGATACTTATGTAATTCATTGGTGGGAATTTCAGATAAGCGTATGGAGATGCGTTATTCCTTCTGAATCTCTGCTTTCCTACTGTCTTCATTCAATCATTTATACTCCTTTCCATGGCAAGCTGTATATTGGGGATTGCCGTTGTCAATGGCTACCTCTCATCCTCTCAGTGAAAATGGTCCTCTACGGTTTCTGTACGGCTAATCAACTGTCAGATTTCTCGTCTCGAATGAAAAATACCGGCACAGCTACCGCATGGCTAATCGGCTGTCGGTTCTCAATCGTGTCAGAATAAGATCCAGTGATCCTTTTGTGCACTGTCACTGCATCCCACAGTCGTGAGTTTGAAACTCGTCACAGTCATTCCTTCCTAGAACCTACTCGGAATACCACAGACAAGGTTTAGACTTTCCAGATCTCAGGAATGCTACTAATTGTTTCTAGCCTATACCATGAAGGTTCTAATCTCAGATTTAGATGCCCCATTGTTAGAGGAGAAACGATGTGAATCATTGATTAGAGTCCCAAGAGATATACATTCAAGCTTGTTTTCATGTAGAACGGAAATGTTTGTCAGGCAAGCATTCATAAGTGAGAATGGTGATGAGTGTCACTTGATCATCACATTCATCATGTTCTTGTGTGTGAATGAATATCTTGGAATAAGAATAAGCTTGAATTGAATAGAAGAATAATAATACTTTGCGTTAATACTCGAAGAACAGTAGAGCTCCACACCTTAATCTATGAGGTGTAGAAACTCCACCGTTGAAAATACAATAAGTGATGAAGGTCCAGGCATGGCCGAATGGCCAGCCCCCATAAAAGTCTAAGATAGCATAAAACTGATCAAAGATTCCTAATACAATAGTAAAAGGTCCTATTTATAATAAACTAGTTACTAGGGTTTACAGAAATAAGTAAATGATGCAGAAATCCACTTCCGGGCCCACTTGGTGTGTGCTTGGGCTGAGCATTGAAGCTTTCATGTGTAGAGACTTTTCTTGGAGTTAAACACCAGCTTTTATGCTAGTTTGGGCGTTTAACTTCAGCTTTTATCCTGTTTCTGGCATTTAACGCCGGAATAGGGTAGGAAGTTGGCGTTTGAACGCCAATTTACATCGTCAAAACTCGGGCAAACTATGTACTATTATATATTGCTGAAAAGCCCAGGATGTATACTTTCTAACACAATTGAGAGCGCAACAATTGGGCTTCTATAGCTCCAGAAAATCCATTTCGAGTGCAGGGAGGTCAGAATCTAACAGCATCTGCAGTCCTTTTTCAGCCTCCGAATCAGATTTTTGCTCAGGTCCCTCAATTTCAGCCAGAAAATACCTAAAATCATAGAAAAACACACAAACTCATAGTAAAGTCCAGAAATGTAAATTTTGATTAAAAGCTAATAAAAATATACTAAAAGTAGCTAGATCCTACTGAAAACCTAAAAACAGTGTCAAAAAGCGTATAAATTATCCACTCATCACAACACCAAACTTAAATTGTTGCTTGTCCCCAGCAACTGAAAACAAAATAGGATAAAAAAAAGAGAATATACAATAAATCTCACAATATCAATGAAACATAGTCCTAATTAGATGAGTGGGGCTAGTAGCTTTTTGCTTCTGAACAGTTTTGGCATCTCACTTCATCCTTTGAAATTCAGAATGATTGGCATCTATAGAAACTCAGAATGTTAGATAGTGTTATTGATTCTCCTAGTTCAGTATGTTAATTCTTGAACACAGCTACTTTGT
This sequence comes from Arachis duranensis, assembly GCF_000817695.3. Taxonomy (NCBI): domain Eukaryota; kingdom Viridiplantae; phylum Streptophyta; class Magnoliopsida; order Fabales; family Fabaceae; genus Arachis; species Arachis duranensis. The sequence continues at coordinate 19,137,448 of NC_029781.3, forward strand.
GAGTCTTGGCCGTGGCCCTAATCACTTTGTTTTCCAGTATTACCACCGGATACATAAACACCACATACACATAACTAGGTGAACCTTTTCAGATTGTGACTCAGCTTTGCTAAAGTCCCCAGTTAGAGGTGTCCAGAGTTCT
>NC_029781.3:19137672-19152531 GCF_000817695.3 Arachis duranensis
AGCTTGATTTAGCCGCTTAGACCAGGATTTTATTCCTTTAGGCCCTCCTATCTACTGATGCTCAAAGCCTTGGATCCTCTTTACCTTTGCCTTTTAGTTTAAAGGGCTATTAGCTTTTTCTGCATGCTTTTTTTTTCTTTCTTTTTCTTTTTTTTCGCCATTTTTTTGAACTATTTTTCCTTTTCACTGCTTTTTCTTACTTCAAGAATCAATTTTATGATTTTTCAGGTTATCAATAATATTTCTCTTTGTTCATCATTCCTTCAAGAGCCAACAATTTTAACATTCATAAACTTCACTATCAAAAATATGCATTGTTCAAGCATTCATTCAGAAAATAAAAAGTATTGCCACCACAAACAAAATAATTAAACTAATTTCAAGATAAAATTTGAAATCCAACTACTTTTTGTTCTTTTGTAATTAGGAACATTTGTTCATTTAAGAGAGGTGAAGGATTCATGGAATTATTCATAGCTTTAAGGCATAGACACTAGACACTAATGATCATGTAGTAAAGACATTAATGATCATGTAATGAAGACACAAACTTAGATAACACAAAAAGCATAAAATTGAAAAACAGAAAAATAAGAACAAGAAAATCAAGAAACGGGTCTACCTTAGTGATGGCGGCTAGTTCTTCCTCTTGAAAATCCAATGGAATGCCTGAGCTCCTTTATGTCTCTTCCTTGCCTTTGTTGCTCTTCCCTCATGGCTATTTGATCCTCTCTAATTTCATGGAGAATAATGGAGTGCTCTTGGTGCTCCATCCTTAGTTGCTCCATGTTGGAACTCAAATCTCCCAAAGAGATGTTGAGTTGCTCCCAATAGTTGTGTGAAGGAAAATGCATCCCTTGACGCATCTCAGGGATTTCTTGATGAGGAACTTTCTCATACTCTTGTTGAGGTCCATGAGTGGACTCTCTTATTTGCTCCATCCTCTTTTTAGTGATGGGCTTGTCCTCTTCAATGAGGATATCTTCCTCTATGACAATTCCAGCTAAATTGCATAGGTGACAGATGAGATGCGGGAAGGCTAACCTTGCCAAAGTGGAAGGTTTGTCAGCAACCTTGTATAGTTCTCGGGGTATGATCTCATGAACTTCTACTTCCTCCCCAATCATGATACTATAGATCATGATGGCCCGATCCATAGTCACTTCGGACCGGTTGCTAGTAGGAATGATCGAGCGTTGGATGAACTCCAACCATCATCTAGCCACAGGCTTAAGGTCCGGTCTTCTTAATTGAACCGGCTTGCCTCTTGAGTCTATTTTCCATTAAGCTCCTTCCACACATATGTCCATGAGGACTTAGTCCAACCTTTGATCAAAGTTGACCCTTCTAGTGTAGGGGCGTGCGTTTTCTTGCATCATTGGCAAGTTGAACGCCAACCTTACATTTTCTGGACTGAAATCTAAGTATTTTCCCCGAACCATTGTAAGCCAATTCTTTGGATTCGGGTTCATACTTTGATCATGGTTCTTAGTGATCCATGCATTGACATAGAACTCTTGAACCATTAAGATTCTGACTTGTTGAATGGGGTTGGTGAGAACTTCCCAACCTCTTCTTCGGATCTCATGTCGGATCTACGGATACTCATTCCTTTTGAGCATGAAAGGGACTTCAGGGATCACCTTTTTTTTCCACAACTTCATAGAAGTGGTCTTGATGGACCTTTGAGATGAATCTCTCCATCTCCCATGACTCAGAGGTGGAAGCTTTTGCCTTCCATTTCCTCTTTCTATAGGTTTCTCCGGCCTTAGGTGCCATAAATGGTTATGGAAAAATAAAAAGCAATGCTTTACCACACCAAACTTAAAAGGTTTGCTCGTTCTCGAGCAAAAAAAGAAAGAAAGAAGGGGAAGAAGAAGAAAATGGAGGAGATGGAAGGAGAAAGTGAATTCGGCCAAGGGGGTATAAGGTGATTGTGATGTGTGAAAATGAAGGAAGGATGAGGGTTTTATATAGGAGTGGGGGGAGGGTTGGGTGTGTATAGTTTGGGTTGGATTTGGGAGGGAAAGGATTTTGAATTTTGGAGGTAGGTGGGGTTTTTCGGGAAGAGATATGGAGGTGATTGGTGAAGGGTATTTGGGGAAGAGTGTTATGAAAAGGTGTGTGTGTGTGTGTGTGTGTGTGTGTGTGAGAGAGAGAGAGAGAGAGAGAGAGAGAGAGAGAGAGAGAAACCTGGGGATCCTGTGGGGTCCACAGATCCTGAGGGGTCAAGGACTTCTCATCCCTGCTCCATTTAAGCATGCAAAAATGCAATTAGAGTGCAATTCTGGCGTTAAACGCCAGGTTGCTGCCTATTTCTGGCATTTAATGCCAACTTTTCTTCCCTTATTGGCGTTTAACGCCAATCTGATGCCCTGTTCTGGCGTTAAACACCAGTTTGGTGCCCATTTCTGGCGTTAAACAACTAGAATGGTGCCAAACTGGGCGTTTAACGCCCATTCTGCTACTCTTACTGGCGTTTAAACAACACCAAACTTAGAGTTTGAATGTGTGGGCTTTGTTTGACTCTGTATTGAGAGAAGCTTTTCATGCTTCTTCTCCATGTGTATAGAAGGAGAACCTTGAGTCTTGAATACAAGGTAGTCCTCATTCAATTGAAGGACCAACTCTCCTCTGTCAACATCAATAACAGCTTTTGCTATGGCTAGGAAAGGTCTACCAACGATGATGGATTCATCCTCATCCTTTCCAGTGTCTAGGATTATGAAATCAGCAAGGATGTAAAGGCCTTCAACCTTCACTAGCATGTCCTCTACTAGTCCATAAGCCTATTTCATTGATTTGTCTGCCATCTCTAGTGAGATTCTTGCAGCTTGTACCTCAAAGATTCCTAGTTTCTCCATTATAGAGAGTGACATGAGGTTAATACCTGACCCTAGGTCACACAGAGCCTTCTCAAAGGTCATGGTGTCTTTGGTATAGAGTATTAAGAATTTGCCAGGATACTATTTCTTTTGAGGTAAGGTTTGCTGAACCCAGGTATTCAGTTCATTAATGAGCAATGAAGGTTCATCCTCCCAAGTCTCATCGCCAAAAAGCTTGGCATTCAGCTTCATGATTGCTCCTAAATACTGGGCAACTTGCCCTTCAACAATGTCTTCATCTTCTTCAGAAGATGAATAGTCATCAGAGCTCATGAATGGTAAAAGGAAGTTCAATAGAATCTCTATGGTCTCTGTATGAGCCTCAGATTCCTTTGGTTCCTCATTAGGGTACTCCTTAATGGCAAGTGGATGTTCCCTGAAGTCTTTCTCACTGGGAATCACTGCCTTTTCACTCTCTCCAGGTTCGGCCATGTTGTTGATCACGATTATAGCCTTGCACTCTCTTTTGAGATTCTTTTCTATATTGCTTGGGAGAGTGCTAGAAGGAGTTTCAGTAACCCTTTTACTCAGCTAACCCACTTGTGCCTCCAAGTTTCTGATGGAAGACTTTGTTTCATTCATGAAACTGAGAGTGGCCTTAGATAGATTAGAGACTATATTTGCTAAGCTAGATGGGTTCTGCTCAGAATTCTATGTCTGTTGCTGAGAGGATGATGGAAAAGGCTTGCCATTGCTAAACCTGTTTCTTCCACCATTGTTATTATTAAAGCCTTGTTGAGGCTTTTGTTGAACCTTCCATTAGAAATTTAGATGATTTCTCCATGAGGGATTATAGGTGTTTCCATAGGCTTCACCCATGTAATTCACCTCTGCCATTGCAGGGTACTCAAGATCATAAGCTTCTTCTTCAGAAGATGCTTCTTTAGTACTGTTGGATGCATTTTGCAATCCATTCAGACTCTGAGAAATCATATTGACTGGCTGAGTCAACATTTTGTTTTGAGCCAATATGGCATTCAGAGCATCAATTTCAAGAACTCCCTTCCTTTGAGGCGTCCCATTACTCACAGGATTCCTTTTAGAGGTGTACATGAACTGGTTATTTGCAACCGTTTCAATGAGTTCCTGAGCTTCTACAGGCATTTTCTTCATGTGAATAGATCCACCTACAGAATGATCCAATGACATCTTAGACAATTCAGACAGACCATCATAGAATATATCCAGGATGGTCCATTCTGAGAGCATGTCAGAAGGACACTTTTTGGTCAGTTGCTTGTATCTTTTCCAAGCTTCATAGAGGAATTTACCTTCTTTATGCCTAAAGGTTTGAACATCTACTCTAAGCTTGCTCAGCTTTTGAGGAGGAAAGAATTTGGCTAAGAAAGCCGTGACCAGCTTATCCCAAGAGTTCAGGCTATCTCTAGGTTGAGAGTCCAACCATATTCTAGCTCTGTCTCTTACAGCAAAAGGGAAAAGCATAAGCTTGTAGACCTCAGGATCAACTCCATTGGTTTTAACAATATCACAGATCTGCAAAAATTCATTTAAGAACTGAAAAGGATCTTCTGATGGAAGTCCATAAAATTTGCATTTCTATTGAATCAGAGAAACTAATTGAGGCTTTAGCTCAAAATTATTTGCTCCAATGGCAGGGATTGAGATGTTTCTTCCATGGAAGTTGGAAGTTGGTGCAGTGTAGTCACCAAGCATCTTCCTTGCATTGTTGTTGGGTTCAGCCATGTCTCCTTCTTTTTTGAAAATTTCTGTAAAATTTTCTCTGAAGTGTTGTGCTTTAGTTTCTCTAAGTCCTTTCAGGTTCAGGGTCAGCTTCAACAAGAATGTCTTTATCCTTACTCCTGCTCATATGAAAAAAAAGAGAACAAGAAATAATAGGGATCCTCTTTGTCACAGTACATAGAGTCCTTTATGTGAGTAGAAGAGAAGAAGAATAAGAATGAGGAAAGAATGAGAAAAATTTGAACTCAGAGAGAGGGAGAGGGTTCGAATTTTTTATGAGTGGAGGAGAAGTGTTAGTAAATAAATAAAATAAATAGAAGGAGAAGAGTGGGGAGAGAATTCAAAAATTAGTTAAAAGAAAGGAAAAATATTTTTGTTTTTATTTTAATTTAGAATTCGAAATTATTAAAAGAAATAAGATAAAATTTAAAATAATTAGTTAATTAAAAAGATTTTTGAAAAAGAGGGAGGTGATTTTCGAAAATTAGAGAGAGAAATAATTAGGTGGTTTTGAAAAAGATAAGAAATAGTAAACTTTTAAAATCAAACAAAAAAATCAAGTAGTTAATTGAAAAAGATTTGAAAACAAATTTTGAAAAGATAAGAAGTTAGAAAAAGATTTTGAAATAAAATTTTGAAAAGATATGATTGAAAGAGATTTGTTTGAAAAAGATATGATTGAAAAGATATGATTGAACTTTATTTTGAAAAAGATTTGAAAGATAAATTAAAAAGATTTTATTTTTAAAATTAAAGTTGATGACTTGACTAATAAGAAACTAAAAGATATGATTCTAGAATTTAAAGATTGAATTTTTCTTGATAGGAAAGTCACAAACTTGAAATTTTTGAATAAAAACATTAAATGTTAGTATTAATTTCGAAAATATAAGATAAAATTAAGAAAAAGATTTTGAAAAATTAATTTTTAAAATTTTCGAAAAAATTAAGAAGAAAAATAAAAAAGATTTTATTTTTGAAAAAGATTTGAAAAGATAAATTTTTTATTGAAATTGAAATTTTGCTTGACTAAAAAAAAGATATGATTTTGAAAATCTTTGACTAATTTATTGCAAAATTTCAAAAATTATGAGTAAAATAAGGAAAAGATATTTTTTTTATTTTTGAATTTTAATGAGGAAAGACAAAAACAACTAAATGACTCAAGACATAAAAATTTTAGATCAAAACAAAGAATGCATGCAAGAACACTTTGAATGCAAAGATAAACACCAAGAACACTTTGAAGATCATGATGACCATCAAGAACATATTTTTTGAAAATTTTTTAAGAAAAGAAAGACATGCAAGATACCAAACTTAAAAATTTTTAATATTTAGACTCTAAGAATTCAAAAATGCATATGAAAAACAAGAAAAGACACAAAAGAAGAAAATTTAAAGATCAAACAAGGAGACTTACCAAGAACAACTTAAAGATCAATAAAGAACATAATGCATAGAATTTCGAAAAATGCAAGAAAAAAAGAATACATGCAATTGACACCAAATTTAAAATTGACTCTAAACTCAAACAAGGAACACAAAATAATTTTTTTTTTGAAAATTATTTTGAAAAAGAAAATAAGAAACTCAAAATTTTTAATAAGAATTCCAGGAATCATGTAATGTTAGTCTAAAGCTTCAGTCTAAAAAAATTAGACATGGCTAGCCAAGTTTTAGCAGGATATTACATACAACAACCAAATTGATGGGAATCAACTAGCTCCTGTGATGATAAAAGCATCATCTGAAACTCTAGAATTCATTTTTAAAAATTCTGAAGGAACAAAATAAAAAGAAAAATACCTAATCTAAGCAACAAGATGAACCGTCAGTTGTCCAAACTAGAACAATCCCCGGCAACGGCGCCAAAAACTTGGTACACGAAATCGTGATTCACACTTTTCACAACTCCGTGCAGCTGACCAGCAAGTGCACTGGGTCGTCCAAGTAATACCTTACGTGAGTAAGCGTCGATCCCGCGGAGATTGTTGGCTTGAAGCAAGCTATGGTCATCTTGTAAATCTCAGTCAGGCGGATTCAAATGGTTATGAAGCTTTGATAATTAAAAGATAAATAAACATAAAATAAAGATAGAGATACTTATGTAATTCATTGGTGGGAATTTCAAATAAGCGTATGGAGATGCGTTATTCCTTCTGAATCTCTGTTTTCCTACTGTCTTCATTATATCATTCATACTCCTTTCCATGGCAAGCTGTATGTTGGGGATCACCGTTGTCAATGGCTACCTCTCGTCCTCTCAGTGAAAATGGTCCTCTACGATTTCTGTACGGCTAATCAACGTCGAATTTCTCGTTTCGGATGAAAAATACCAGGCACAGCTACCGCATGGCTAATCAGCTGTCGGTTCTCGATCGTGTCAAAATAAGATCCAATTATCCTTTTGTGCACAATCACTGCGCCCCACAGTCGTGAGTTTGAAGCTCGTCACAGTCATCCCTTCCCAAATCCTACTCGGAATACCACAGACAAGGTTTAGAGTTTTCGGATCTCAGGAATGCTGCCAATTGTTTCTAGCTTATACCATGAAGGTTCTAATCTTAGATTCAGATGCCCCATTGTCAGAGGGAAAATGATGTGAATCGTTGATTAGAGTCCCAAGAGATATGCATTCAAGCTTGTTTTCATATAGAACGGAAGTATTTGTCAGGCACGCGTTCATAAGTGAGAATGGTGATGACTGTCACTTGATCATCAAATTCATCATGTTCTTGTGTGTGAATGAATATCTTGGAATAAGAATAAGCTTGAATTGAATAGAAGAACAATAATACTTTGCATTAATACTCGAGGAACAGCAGAGCTTCACACCTTAATCTATGAGGTGTAGAAACTCCACCGTTGAAAATACATAAGTGATGAAGGTCCAGACATGGCCGAATGGCCAGCCCCTATAAAATTCTAAGATAGCATAAAACTGATCAAAGATTCCTAATACAATAGTAAAATGTCCTATTTATAATAAACTAGTTACTAGGGTTTACAGAAATAAGTAAATGATGCAGAAATCCACTTCTGGGCCCACTTGGTGTGTGCTTGGGCTGAGCATTGAAGCTTTCATGTGTAGGGACTTTTCTTGGATTTAAACACCAGTTTTTATGCCAGTTTGGGCGTTTAACTCTAGCTTTTACCCTGTTTCTCCCGTTTAACGCCAGAATAGGGTAGGAAGTTGGCGTTTGAATGCCAGTTTGCGTCGTCAAAACTCGGGCAAAGTATGGACTATTATATATTTCTGGAAAGCCCAAAATGTCTACTTTCCAACACAATTTAGAGCACGCCAATTGGGCTTCTATAGCTCCAGAAAATTCATTTCGAGTATAGGGAGGTCAGAATCCAACAGCATCTACTGTCCTTTTTCAGCCTCCAAATCAGATTTTTGCTCAGGTCCCTCAATTTCAGCCAGAAAATATCTGAAATCACAAAAAAACACACAAACTTATAGTAAAGTCCAGAAATGTGAATTTTTCTTAAAAACTAACAAAAATATACTAAAAAGTAGCTAGATCCTACTAAAAACTACCTAAAAATAATGCCAAAAAGCGTATAAATTATCTGCTCATAACTTGACCAATGAGGATTATCAAAATAGACATTCATATCTAAAGGGAGGTGGTGCAGTGAAATAGCAAAAGGGACCTACTTGATCTGAGAAAGTGGTTCTAGATGATGATGAAGAGTTCATTCCTGAGGAATCTCCTCCTCCTTCCACCAAGGGTACCTCCATCTCTACAGGCCAAAAATCTACTTTGCTGAATGTTGTCAAGGATGTTGTTCAGGAGTTTGTCTCCCAATCTAATCACATGATTGCAATGAGCAAGGAGCAAAGAAAGCTAGCCAGCAAACATGAGAATTTCCTCCAGAAATCAAGGGACAGAGTGGCTGTGTTTATGACATTTATTGACAACCTACAGAAGGATGAAGACCCTACCACTGACGCTGATGAAGAAGATGACTCCGAAGGCAACGGTTCTGATGCTTAAGATTGTCTCATCCAGATGCCGCTGTCTACCTTTTTGTCTCATGAGTTCTGTTTCTTTTGCTACTGTTGAACTAGTCTTTCTTGTTGTCTTGGATGACTGTAATAACTCTGACATCTGCTGCACTTTTATTACTTTGTTATATATTTAGAACTGTGCTCTAACTATTTTCTACAGGGTTCAAGGTGTTGTTTTTGTTAATCTTGCTTATTATCTGCCCTTGATGACAAAAGGGGGAGTAATAGCAATAGGATAGGAAATGTTAAATTTGACTGATGAAGTTTATTGGTATTACTGTAGCTATTATTATTTTTTGACTTTTGTTTGACTGCTGCATTGGAACTTGCTTTCATATGTTGATAGATTGCCCTAGATTAAACTTGATGCTTATATTCTGCTGCTGATATGATATGTTCAGTGTTGGGCTGATTTTGTGGTTGTTTGTTTAAACTCCCTTACTCAAGATGAATGTGTGTAGCTCTTTATTGTGTTCTATATAAGTACAATGCAAAATAGGAACAAAGAGAAAAGCCTAAATCCAGGGGGAGCTACTCTTGAAAAGGAAAGGGGGAGCAACACAAAAGCAATAAACATCAATCAAAGGGAAGTTTTCTAATTTTACTAAAATTCAATTCCTTTTGGTTATTGCTTAAATATGTTTGTCATCAAAGGGGAGATTATTGAGTTAAGAAATTAACTAAATTAATTAGTGATGAGAAACATTATTTTTGGGCAAAATAAATAATTAGTGTTGATTATTGATAATTGTATATTACTAATTATTTATTAAATGTTGCAGGCCAAAATTTAATTTAATAGCCCAAATGGAATGAAAATAAAATAGCAAGGATGGTGGGCTGATAACAAAAAATAGAAGCCCAAAGAAAAACAAAGAAAAGAAGTCGGATGGGCCAAACGAGTTGCATGAAACAGATTTGATCCAAGCCCGTTAGCAACAAATCCCTCCAATTTGATCTCACATCACAAGCAACGTTCACTTCTGTGTGTTGGTCAGAAACTCAAAAAAGTGGGAAAGAGAGAGAGAGCTTATTCCCTAAGCTAATGACCAAAGAAGCAAGAAAGAGAGAGATTAAGGTTGAAAGGCAGATGTCAAATCAGTAAGTTCAAACCAAATCAAGCTTAAGAAAAGATTAAAGGTAAACCATTTTCATATACATGCATCTCAGTTTCTTCTCCTCTTCCTAACTCTCTGCTCAGTTCGAAATAGGATACAAAGGAAAGTTGTTTTTTGTTCTTCACTGTTGTGTATCTACGGTCACAAGTGATTCTTGGGGACCAAGTAGCTTCTCAATGGCTCAGATTCGGTTAACCATTGGAAGACTTTTGTGGTTGCTGTTTTATGGCTTTCGGTCAACAAGAGAATGTCAGAGGCAAATTTTCTACTCTGATGATTAATGAGAAAAAGTGAGTTTGTGGGTTGGTGAAGCACAGTGCTCAAGGAGTTGACCTAGGAAGAAGAACCCAGCAACATGCAAGGAGATAAAAGAGGTTTGCTGTTCATTCATAAGCCAAGGAGAGTAAACCAGTGTTATTGAGGTTTGTTTTGTGAAGAGTTCCCTGAAAAAATTCCTCTACTTGGATAATGATTTCTCTCAAAGAAGCATTCGGCCAATACTGAAGAACTAAATCAGAGGCGTGCAAATCTGGTTTATCACATAGCAAAGAGGCTATTGATGAAGTCAATCTCCTTCATATTTTACAGATTGTAATGTACTTTTCTATGTTTATCTTTCTGTAATTTCTTGAGTGAAAAAGCATAGTGAGAGAGCTCAAGTAAAAGCCATGAGTGGAAAGAGGCTGAGTGATACACTTGAGAGAAAAGCCTAGAGTTATTTTCAGATTTCTTTAGGTATGTCTATGTCTTGTATCTTGTACCTGTGAGGTATCCCATTCTTATTTGGGTTAGCACTAAGGTAGCGTTTGGTGGAGAGATAGAGACGGAAAGACTAAGACTGAGAGACAGAGACTAAAAGACAGAGATTGAAATAAATTTCAGTATTCTGTTTGGTACAAAATAGAAGACAGGAATTGAAACAAGAATGAAACTCTAATTTAATTTGTACAAAAGATAAAATTGGAATTAATTAATTAAAATGATAGTATTTTAGGTATAAAATGTTATTAAAGTTTCAGTCTCCATCTCTAAAAATTTTAGTCCCCTGTGTCCCTACTTTTTGGAGGTACTGAAATACTGAAATTTTGGAGATAGAGACAGAAATTTTAATACCAGTCCCTGAATCAACAAACACAATACTGAGTCTCAGTCTCTCAGTCTCTGTTTCAGTACCTCAAAACAAACGCTACCTAAGAGTGAAGAGTTAGGTATTAGCATAGCCAATGTTATGTTAGGTTAGAACTTGAGTGTGAAAGGATTGTGTCAATCCTGTGAAATTGGTGTATGTAATACTTTTAACTATAGTGGAAATTCCTCCATTATTGTGGAGGAGACTGGACGTAGGTTGTATTGCACAAGGCAACCGAACCAGGATACATGTGGGTGTTAGCTTCTCTCTTCTCTACTGTGTTCTGTTTTCTGATATTCATGAGACAAAAATAAATTGTCTCATAATTTTTTTGCTGCTGAGTTTAAACAGAAGCAGAATTGAAAGTTTATTTTAAAGGGTCATTTCAGTAATCAACTTAAAAGAAGAAAGGCATAGATTCAATCCCCCTTTCTCTAAGCCTACCACAACCTTCAAAAATAAAAGAAACTATTTATCTGAGGTCAGAAAGAATAATTTGCTGCATGTAATATCCTACCACATAAAATTTTACACTTAAGTTTGTAAAGCAGAGGTGGTGAGATATTACAACCTCAAAAAGTAAAATGCATACATAGGCATAAAGAAAAAAATGTAACTAGGAGCCTTGAAGAAAAGTTTAATAAAACAAAAATTCGAAAGTCGTATCACACTCGAAACGGGTAAGCATAAAGGGATAGATAACAACGCATGAAAAGGAAAATAAACATATGATATAGAGTGCCAAAGATACAAATAGCAAGCTCCAGGCTCGACCTGTGAAGCAAAGGCCGACCATACTTATACATATATACAACCCAAAGTGTGTTCCAAAAGACAAAATACAAATCCTGTTTCTCCAAGTCAACCTCTAGGAGGGACAAAATACATATATATAAGGGAAAAAGACAGATAGGTCCCTGACTTTTCAAACTTTTGACAAATACATCCCTGACAAAATTTAAATACAAAAAAGTTCCTGACTTTAACAAACGGAGGACAATTTAGTCCTTCCGTCTATCTGCCTCTCATACACCTAATGGAACTGGCTGACGTGGCTGAAACGGTGTACAGGTGTCCGTTACGGTGTCACGTTGGAAGGGAAAAAAAGTTCGAAGGACAAATAAGTCCTTGACGTCATTTTACAAATAAAGTTCGAAGGACAAATAGGTCCTTGAGAATTTTTTTCATTATACTTCTATTATGCTTCTATTATGAGAATTAGTTTATAAAATTAGGCTAATTTTTTTTTGTATGAAAAAATATTGGTGTTTTTGTTAAAAATGGGAGAATGTGGTGTAATTATAGATGGGTGGATTTTTTTTGTGGGAAGTCAACACGTGCGGGGCGTGGTGCAACACGTGGGGGGCGTGGTGAACACGTGGCATCATTCTGACAAACACGTGGGGGGCGTGTTGAACACGTGGCAGCATCTTAGCCAACACGTGGGGGCGTGTTGAATAATTTCCACAATACTGTAATACACTTCAAATGTCAATATTCAACCAAAACACCAATTTTCTTTCCATATTAAAAATAATTTCTGATAAAATTATGCTTGTATTTTTAAATCTAGTTAACTTATTTTATTCTACAATTTAAATTATTTGTATTAAAATTGTAGAAATTGGGCTTGTTATGTTTCTACTCTTTTTCTTAAATTGCATTAGTTTAGTTTAGTACATTTGTGTATTATATTAGAATTTGTTAAATTGCATTAGTTCAGTTTTCATCATACCAGTGGCATTAGTTAGCATCAGTTCATTTATGCATCAAGTTAGCATTAGTTTATTTGTGCATCATTCATGTATTAAGTTAGCATTAGTATATTTGTGTATTATATTAGAACTAGTATTTTTATCCATAATAACATTACAAGAATAATTTTTTTAATTATAGTTCACTTTGTTCTAACAGTATAAATTATGCATGACACAAAAGATTTATAAAATCAAATTACTTTTACAAAAAAGTCGTAAGTTGACAAAAGTTTCTGACTAAGAAGATCAAGATATCTGCAGATAAAAAATTAAATAATAAGATTTTTAGTTATTATTTTTATATGAAAAAGTCTAATTTTTTTTAGTAATTAATTTTAACATTCGTTATCTAAAATTTAAAATAATTTAATGTGTATAATTTTACATTTAAAATATTTTAATTGTAAAAAAATATCGAATGACATATTTTGATTTGTCAAATTACTAATATAAAATATAATTATATATAGAGTAAAAATAGTAGAGAGAAATATAAAAATGGAGAGAGGTAGATGAGAGAATTTAGGAAATGAGTTTATTAATTTTGAAAAAAAAAATTCTCAAGGACCTATTTGTCCTTCGAACTTTATTTGTAAAATGACGTCAATGACTTATTTGTCCTTCGAACTTTTTTTCCCTTCCAACGTGGCACTGTAACGGATATCTGGACACCGTTTCAGCCACGTCAGCCAGTTCCGTTAGGTGTATGAGAGGCAAATAGACGGAAGGACTAAATTGTCCTCCGTTTGTTAAAGTCAGGGACTTTTTTGTATTTAAATTTTGTCAGGGATGTATTTGTCAAAAGTTTGAAAAGTTAGGGACCTATTTGTCTTTTTCCTTATATATAAAGAGGAGAATCTATATACACACATACGCATGCGCGCGTGCACACACTCACACATATATATTGCTTCTGTATTCGACGCTTCTTACGTTAACATTTCATGTGTGAATATTGGCTATCGATTTTGTTTATCTTTCCCTCACAGGGTCCTAGTTATATTGTTATTCTTCAAGTATTATGTATGGAAAAAAGTTTGGGAGCCAAAATAATTCGGCCATAATAACTAGCCAAAAATTTCTTAATTTAACTTCATTTATATAACTTTTCTACATTTTGATTTTTTATTTCACTCTCTTATCATTCAACTTATCACATTATATTCCAAACTATTAGAATATAACATATCATATATTAATGTGACCATTTATAATTTGATTTTCATATATACTATTGCATTAAAGATTAATCATAATAACATACTTTAAATATCATTAATGTTAATTAATTTTTTTTGTAATCACTAATTTATTTTTTCTTTATTGTTTTACTACACCTACATAATATTATTGTAAAGGTTGGAGTAATCTAAATTTTAATTGCTATTAATTTTAATTAATTTTTTTAGTCACTAATTTATTGTCTGATTTACGTAATATTTGTTTTATATTTTTCAAAGTGAAATAATAATTTATTCTAATTTTTTAACACAAATATTTTCAAATTTTATATAATTGGATTTAAAAAATATCAAATACTTAAATTAATTTATTCAATTGACAAATTTACTCATAACATTCATAAGTTCATACACATAACATCCGTAATTTCATATTAATAACATCCATAATTTCAAACGTATGATGTCTATAATTAATAAATTTTTACAATTAATATTACCAAATTTTAAATTATGTGTCTTATTGTATTTTTTAAATTATTATCTCATATGTACACTAATAAATCATAATTTTAATTATTTTAATATTTTTTATTTAATATCCATATGTTCTATACCTTTAACTAAGAAAAAATGGGATCAATTTATTGTTGATCTATAATAATGAATTGGTGTTAATTTATTATTTATTATTTTATTTTTGTAGGTTAAAAATTAATAATTTTGGACGTTTTTAATAAATAAAGACTAATTAAATATAAGATATTTTATTTTTTATAAAATGTATTGAAGTGATTTAAAATTTTTCTAGGATTAAAAATATCAAAATTTAAAATTTTTATTTAACAAAATTTATAGAATTATAAATATAATAATAATGGAAGAGCATTATTGAGATTTAATTCACATTTAAATTTAAAATTAATTTTTAGTGTAATTAAATAAAAAAATAATTCTAAAAAAATTAATTGTATCAATTAAATTCAAAGAATAATTCACACTCTTTTATAAATATAAATATTATTAATCATATATTTTTATTTATTGCCATAATATTTTGACTACCT
>NC_029781.3:19152651-19153115 GCF_000817695.3 Arachis duranensis
AGGACGACCAAGGATCTTCTATATCTACATATTTATAGAGTAGAAGTACAACGAATAATTATTATATTTGAAATACATTCACATTAAAGCTCTGTACGTAATTGAATTTTATTATTTTATGCTTTTTGAACGTTGCAATAACTAAAGTATGAATCCACATGTTTTTTTAAGTTAATGATTGTATTTAATTTCCTGCAAATATGGGAAGAACACATGAATCCACATGGTTATTTATTAACAAATAAATTAGAATAAACCACCAAAACTACTTTCTAATTATTAATTTACTGAAAAAACTAAATTATCTTTTAAATTTGTTAATTTAAAAATATTCTTAAAATATATTTTAACAAATATTATGTGCACAACAAAAATCGATAATTTTATAATTAACTATTATATATTTATGTATGAACACATATATTATTTAATTTATTTTTAATATATATATATATATTTTATAT
>NC_029781.3:19153152-19166193 GCF_000817695.3 Arachis duranensis
TTCAACTTATATTCTATATTTAATGTCTTTCGAAAAAATAAGAAGTGCAACACTCCTTAAATTCTAAAGCATAAATTTTAAAGGGTTACACTAGATATAATCGATTTTTTTTGAATAACATAAACAACATGCTTTAAAATTGGCCTAATTCAAGTAAAATACACTACACCTCCAAATTACTCACCTAAATTCTAATATTAGAATAACTATCCATACACTTAATGAATTGAACATCTAATGTATTCATTATTCACAGTTTAATATTTTTATTGTCTACCCATACTTTTCTAACTTTAAATCCTAAAATATTAAATGTTAAACACTAAATTGTAAAATCTAAAATTTAAACCTAAATCATTGATATAAAATATTATAAATAAAGTTAAAATTTATTTAGTTAACAAGAAATATAACTATCAGCTTGTATAAATATGTATAACAAAACTCTATGTAACACACTAGTTCATACACCAGTTTACTTTCATTCAGTTCTCTCTTCTCTCCACACTCATCACCTTGAATTCTTTCAAGTCTTCAATATTCTTTTAGAGAAGCGAATTGGGCACATAAAAATTATGATAAACTTTCGAAAGAAAAATGTTATGGAATCTAGCGTCATCAAGCTACAGTCACCCTTGGCTTGGCTAACGAGCCTCTGCACATGTGGCCATAAGTTTATTGATCAAGCTTAACATGATTTTTTCCCGTAGTTTTTATTACTAATAAATTGTAGTTTAACCGGACAAGTGCATGGAACATTAATGTAATGTTCCATGCAAGTAGTTCAGTGGAAGACTTGAAAGTCTTCCTATAACATTAAGTCAATTTACACTATTTCCATGGTGTGATCCAAGAAATTAATAAAACTGCGGCCGGCCAGGGTTCCCATATACCCAACATTTCTAGCCAATTGAAAATTACTATTAATTTATCACCCTATGTCTATTATACTTAATTGACTCAGTTATTAATGGGGTAATATATATAATTTTTCTAGCTAGAAAGGAGGGAAAAAAAAATAAAGATTCTCAGATCGAGAACAGAAAAATAGAAAATAACCTCTTTGTAGTAGCTATCAAAGACAATGATGATAATTTAAATATAAATCTAAATCTTATTAATAAAAAGAAGAAGAAGATGTCGTGGTATTTACAATGGACTTTCATATTTTTCGGCTAAAAATTAAGTAAATATTTAAATTTATTATAAAGAAAAATTTAAATTTTATAAACTTTATTATCATTTAAAATAAGATTAAATGTCACTATCTTTAGAAAGGCATAATAAAAGCACAGAAATTTGTAAAACAATAAAAGAATTTAGATAATAATTAATCTCTACAAACAAGTCATTTAAACAAATAAATCCAAACAAGTAGTATTTCGAGGGTTACTTGAAACTGCAGGTCGATTTCAGATGAGATCTTCAGTTGTGGCTGAAGCTGTCGTGTCCGACTTGTGTGATCTTGAGATGGTGCTGATCCTCCTTCACCGGAGGGTAGTGGTACCTGCAAGAGACTCCGATGCTTAAGTTAGCATAGGCTTTAGGCAAGTTTTTTTATAGAATCAGAGTATAAGTTATACCTGAGTGTTCCAGTGTATTTATAGTAGTGTTTGATGACCTTCCTTTGCGATAAGTTTGTTATCTTATCTTATCTTTTTAGAGGGGGCTGTAATCCTCAACTTTGGGCCTGCTTAGGCATTTATGGAAATTTGGCCGAGCTCTTTAGGAAGAGGTCGGTAACGAGCCAACCTTTACAAGAGGTCGGTCGCTTTGACGTCGTCCAACCAGGAGAGTATACTTCGGTCCAGGGTATGAACAGTGCCCTTGCTTGAGTTCGGACCTTTCCATGAGATCGTGCTTGTTGAGCTTCGATCTTTTTGAGAAAGTCGTGCTCAAGCATCTTGGTCCTATCTGTTCCTTTGTTATGTTTTGAATGCGAAGCCTTTTGCATTTAGCTCCTTTATTGTCGTGTTTGTTCCTCGAGGGGGGTTACTTCCTTGGGAATACGCACGTGTCTTCAATGCTCTTTGATTGGCTTTTACTTTATTTCGCCGTTTCCTTTCCCTCTTTTTTTATTTTCAAGAGGGTTTAAACCTTGTTTCCTCTTCCTTTCCTTTTTTCTGTTTCCTTTGTCTCAGACTTTGAAAGAAAAGAATTTCTCCTCTTTTGGCTCTCGCTTTTCTGATTTATTGCCCATAAGCTTCTTGCTTTCATTTTCGAGACGCTCATTTGGTGTGGCTTTTGCGCTCACTCATTCTTCGTCGCAAGTTGGTATTTTTCTTCACGCCTTTTTGTTTTATTTATCGCCCTCCTTTGTGTTTTGCTCCTTGCATGTTTTCTTTATGTATAAAGTTTGGATCTTTGCTGTTTGAGAGAACTTTTGAGGCTTTATAGTGATTTGTATTCCTTTGTTTTTGTTTGTTTCGTCTTGGGAATATGTACATGCTTTAGGTGATGAGGTTTTGATTGTGCTTTCTTTTTCGATGGAAGGGCTAGAATCTCGATTTAAGATCTTGATTTTTTGTTGATTTTCCTTTGTATCTCCATTGCCTCCAAAGGGTGCCCCTGGTCTGTTGGTGTTTTTGTGGAGCCTGGGGTGCCCTTTTGCTGTTGTATTCTCTATGTGCTAGTTATTTTCTCACTTTCTATTTTTTGTCTGAGTTGCTTTGGTAGTGACTTCTTTTCTTTTTCTTACTGTAGGGATAGTTGTTCTATGTCTTCGCGAAAAAACATTGTCGAGATGTCCACCAAAGTTCCTACTAGTATGGCCGATTGGCTAAATTCAATAGTCTTTATGTGTGTGACGGTGGCTGATCCCGAATACTGTGAGAGGCTTAGAAGGTTCCATGGGATATGTAGTAATAGGGAGGATGAGAAGAATTACGAGCTAGTGTTGCCCGACCCTGAGGAGAGAGTTAGTTTTCCTCCCTTAGTTCAGACAGAGCGACCTTTTTTCTATGCTTACGATTACTTCTTTAGCTAGCTAGGTATTACTCTTCCTTTTACTGCTTTTGAGACCGACCTCTTGTGGTCCTATAATGTGGCCCCTTCTTAGCTCCATCCAAATTCTTGGGGTTTTATAAAGATTTTTCAGCTGTTGTATCAAGAACTGGATGTCCGACCAACTGAAACTCTTTTTCTTTACCTTTTTGTATTGACAAATCCCGGGGTGGCTAAGAAGAAAGCCTCTTGGATTTCCTTCCGAGCTACTCAAGGGAGGAAGGTGTTTTCTATGTTTGATGAGTCCTTTCGGGACTTTAAGAATTATTACTTCAAAGTCTGAGCTGTTGAGGGTGCTCGTCCTTTTTTCTTGGATGAGAATGATGAGCCCACCTTCCCTTTATGGTGGCAAAAAGATGTAGTAACAGTCAGATATTCTTAGGAGAGTTTGAGTGAGGTATAACAAGCTTTCGTAGGTATTTTAGAGGAACACTAGGGGGAGCCTCCCCATTTGGATACAAAGATGTTTCTAGGAGATCCTTCCTTCCTCCGTGACGAGCTAGGTAGTGCCCAAGTTCTTTCTTTACAGATAATTGAGCCTTTATCTTTATGATTTTATCTGTTTCCAACTGTGTGATTATTTTCCTGATTCTTTTTTAGAGATAGTTAAGTCTTCGGATTCCATGAAGGCCTTCCGGAAGGCCAAGAAGGCGATGACTGCCCAGAACTTGACGGCGAAGACGTTGCGGGAAGGGTCTTCTCAGGTGCCCTCGAAGAAGCTAACTTCTGACTCTCAGGGCCCGAGAAAGAACATTCTGACCCCTAGAGTTCGGACAGTTTCTACCGACTTTCCTGTTGATACTTCTGATGCTACCTCTTCTCATACTGCTGGTCCTCCTCCAAAAACGTAAAAGACTGTTGGGACTTTCAACCTGAATGACAAATAGTTTGATGGTGTGGCCTCTGCCTTGGAGTTGATTGCTCCTCATCGCCAGGTTTCGACTGAGAACATGTTGATCCTTCATCATCTTGACTTCATAACGAGCAATAGTATTCGGATGGCCAATCTTGGTGCGGCCTTGTCCCGAGTTGTCCAAGAGTCCCCAGTTCGTGCGACTAAGGTCTTCATGGAGGATGCTAAGTCTGAGTTTGGTAGAATTAAAGGTTTGAAGGACGAGTTAGATGCTAGGGTGGCTAAGTTGGAGCTGGATATGGAGAATAAAAAATCTCGAGCTACTACTACAGAGGTAGTTGCAAACCTAGCTGAGGAGACTGCTAAAAAGTACAAGGAGAGCTACAGCCGCACTTATGGCGAGCTGCTAGAAACCAGAGAAAGACTTCAGTCTGCCCAGGATGATTATGCCAAGCTTCAGGGTTCTTGCTTCTGAGCTCGGCCTCTCCTTGTTTAGCATGGACAACATGGTGGAGGATGGCAAGATTGTGCCTGCCCCCGATGATGATGATGAGGGTCCTCCCCTTGTGCCTCCAGCCAAGGCTTCTACAGCCTCCACTACTGCCACTCCTTCTGCCGAGGTGGTTCCTCCTGGGTCCGATCCTGATGTGGAGATATTAAATGGCCCAGATGGAGTTGTTAATGCCACCCCATCTCGACCAGGCCTCTTGGGCTACCCTTTAGGCGGCCTTTGAGTCTTTAATGTTTTAATTTGAAGGATTCATTTTGCTTATACGTCAGTCAAATCTTTGATATTTTGCCCTTGCGATCCTTGCGGATTTTATAGAGGTTTGGTACTTCCTAGTCCGACCTCCTTTTTAATGGTGGCGTGGGTTTTCTACCCTTTGCATTTTGGATTACGCCTTGCTTTGAGTTTCTGTTAACGACCCTCTGCTTTGGCGAGATTATCCTTGCGGCTTCGTATCCAGGCTTTTTAGCGACTTGTCCGATAACTTTTTAGTGTTCCTTGTATAGAACCTTTTTTAGTTTGTTCGGATGACCTTTGTAGCCTTGTTTTGAGATTGCATCTTCTTTGAGCGGGGTTGTAACCTTCTAAGAACTTTTGAGCCTTAAGTTGCTTTTTAACCTTTTTGGCTTTTGCTTGTTCTTGTTGCCTTTGTCTTTCTAGGTTGCGCTTCTTCCTAGCTGATGTGGACCTATATGGCTTTGTTGCCTGAGCTTTTAGTCATATTCCAACAACTTTTTAGGTAGTATTTCGAGAAGAAATCTTTTCTTTATAGTTTGTTTGGAAGAATTTTTAGCTCCATTTTTAGACCATGCTTCTAGCTTTTAAGTAGAATCTTTTTCAGGACTTTGTACCTTTTTAGCTGAGCACTTTTTTTGTTTTTGCGAGATTTTTTTGTCCCTTTTTAATGATCCTTTCATTGGTCCGACTTCTCTGTCAGGCCTTCTTAAGTTATTTTTAGTAATCCCATTTTTTAGTTAGACCTCGCCAGGCCACTTTTTCTGGGTTACTTTTTATAACTTCTTGCATTAACTTGTTTCTACCGCTTCACCTTGCCGACTTCTTGTAATCGGGCGATAAATTTTTGCATTTTGTGAGCTTAGATTAATGCGTCTTGGTAGAAAACTTTTTAGGGAATTGATAGCTTTTATTTTAATAATAACAAGATAAAAATATAAATGAAAGTATGCACATGTGGTTGCTTACCCTTGTGGGTCGGGTAGTTTTCTAGATCTCGGTCTGACGTCTCATTAAAAAACCTTTTTAGGAAAAAGAGTGCGCCTTGACCTTAGATCTTTACTATTTTCTAGCTATAGTACCTTCTTAGGTTACAGGCATGCCATGACCTTGGTAGCTCCCGCCCTTCGAGGTCGGCCATCCTGTAGTAACCTTTCCCCAGTACTTCTGTAACTCGGTATGGTCCTTTTCAGTTGGTTGCTAGCTTTCCTTCTCCTGACCGACCTGCTCCAATATCATTTCGGATTAAGATGAGATTGTTGGTGGCGATTGGCGAAGCTTCAATGGACTACCTTCCTATTATACCTCAGAGCCATTCGACGCTTTAAGGCTTCCTCTCTGATCCGAACTCTTTCTCGGACTTTTGGAAGTAGGTCGAGTTCTTCCCTTTGAGCTTGGGAACTGGTGTCTTCGTTGTAGAGGATCACTTTAGGAGATCCTTTTTCTACTTCCATGGGAATCATTGCCTCCATTTCGTAAGTGAGTCGGAATGGTGATTCTCCGGTGGTAGAGTATGGCGTTGTCCAACATGTCTATAGAACCTGCGAGAGCTCGTCTGCCCAAGCTCCCTTGGCGTCATGTAATCTCCGTTTTAACCCGACCAGTATGACTTTGTTGGCGGCTTCCACCTGTCCATTGGCTTGTGGGTGCTCGACAGAGGTGAACTAGTGCTTGATTTTCAAATCGGCTACCAGGTTTCTAAAGCCTGTGTCGATGAACTGAGTGCCGTTGTCTGTGGTAATGGAGCATGGGACCCCAAACCTTGTGACAATGTTTCTGTACAAGAACTTCCGACTTCTTTAGGCGGTGGCAATGGCTAAAGGTTCAGCCTCGATCTATTTTGTGAAATAGTCTATTCCTACGATGAGGAACTTGACTTGTCTTGATTCATGGGGGAATGGTTCGAGGAGATCTAGCCCCATTTTGCGAATGGCCAAGGTAAAGTGACACAAATGAGGTCTTCGGGTGGTGTGATGTGAAAGTTGGCGTGCTTCTGCATGGAGGGCATGTTTTGACAAACTCAGTTGTTTCCTTTTGCAAGGTCGGCCAGTAAAAACCGGCTCAGAGTACCTTTTTGGAAAGAGCTCGCGCCCCGAGGTGGTTACCGCACATGCCACTGTGGACTTCTTCTAAGACTTCCCTCGTAGTGGAGGTCGGGACGCATTTTAGGAGGGGTGTAGAGATTCCTCTCCTATATAGAACATTGTGCAATATGGTAGTACTGTGCTTCTCGTACTAGCCTTTTTGCCTCCTTTCTATCTGTGGGGAGAGTTTCAGACTTTAAGTAACTGATTATGGGAGTCATCCACCCTTGGTCCTGGTCTGATATGCTTAAGACCTTCTTTTCTTCCGAGGTTTACGGACTTTGTAGCGTTTCTTGGATGAGGCTTCTATTGTTGCCCCCTGGTTTGGTGCTGGCTAGTTTCAAAAGTGCATCAGCTCGGGCATTTTGTTCTCGAGGTTTATGTCAGATCTCATATCCCGTGAATTGTTCGAGATGTTCCCTATTCTTGTCTAAGTACTTTTTCATGATGGGATCCTTAGCCTGATAGGTCCCTTCTATTTGCGAGGTGACTACCTGTGAATCACTGAAGATGGTAAGCTTCTGACTCCTACCTCCCTAGCCAGCTTTAAACCAGCCAGTAGGGCCTCGTATTCAACTTGGTTACTTGAGGCATGGAACTCGAACTTTAATGAGAGCTCGATTTGGTTCCCTGATTACTCTCCAAAATGACGCCTGCGCCACTCCCGGTTTTGTTCGAGGAGCCATCCACGTAAAGGCTCCACTCTGTGGGGGTACCTATGGTGTCAGTTTATTCTGCGATAAAATCGGCTAAGTACTGCGATTTAATAGTTGTCCGAGCTTCGTATCTGAGGTCAAATTCAGATAACTCGACTGCCCATTGTAGGATTCTTCCAGCTAGGTCCATTTTCTATAAGATACCTTTTATGGGTTGATTGGTCCGTACTCTGACGGTGTGAGCTTGAAAGTATGGTCGGAGTTGTCGGAAAGTAAGTATAAGGGCATAGGCGAACTTTTCTATCTTTTGATAGTTCAATTCAGCCCCTTGCAAAGCCTTACTGATGAAATAGACATGTTGTTGCCCGTTCTCATCTTCTCTGACTAGTGTCGAGGCTATTGCTCGACTTCCAATAGCGAGGTATAGGATTAGTTCTTCACCTTCCCTAGGTCGGGTTAAGATGGGTGGTTGCCCCAAGAATGTCTTGAAGTCTTGAAAAGCTTGTTCACATTCTGGGGTCCATTCAAATCTTCTTCCTTTCCTTAGTGTCACATAGAAAAGGAGAGATCTCAAGGCCGATCCAGCTAGAAACCTAGATAGGGCCGCTAGTCTTCCATTGAGCTGCTGGACTTCTTTAACGTAGGTT
This sequence comes from Arachis duranensis, assembly GCF_000817695.3. Classification (NCBI taxonomy): domain Eukaryota; kingdom Viridiplantae; phylum Streptophyta; class Magnoliopsida; order Fabales; family Fabaceae; genus Arachis; species Arachis duranensis. Next base: position 19,161,138 of record NC_029781.3, read on the forward strand.
GGACTTTTCATGCGAAGTATGGCCTGGCATTTATCTGGGTTTGCTTCGTTTCCTCTTTGGGTGAGCATGAAGCCCAAGAATTTGCTAGCCTCTACTGCAAAAGTGCATTTTGCGGGGTTAAGCCTCATCCCATGCTTTCTTATGGTGTTGAACACTTCAGCGAGGTCGGATAGCAACGTTTCCTCCCTTTGTGTCTTTACCAGCATTTCATCTACATAAACCTCCATCAGCTTCCCAATGTGGTTGGCAAAAACTTTATTTATCAGTCTCTGGTATGTAGCCTCTGCGTTCTTGAGTCCGAAGGGCATGACTATGTAGCAGTAGTTTGCTTTTGGAGTTAAGAATGAGGTTTTCTCCTGGTCAGGTTGATACATTGGGATTTGATTGTATCCTGAGTAAGCATCCATGAAGGAAAGGTACTGATACCCTGATAAAACATCGACTAGTGTGTCTATGTTCGGGAGTAGGTAGGGATCTTTTGGGCAGGTTTTGTCGAGGTCAGTGTAATCAGTGCACATCCGCCGCTTTTCGTTTGACTTCGTGACCAATACTACATTGGCTAGCCATAATGGGTATTTTACCTCCCTTATGAATCCTGCTTCTAACAAGGCTTGTACTTGTTCCTCGACGGCCTGTGACCTCTCTGGGCCGAGCTTCCTACGTTTCTGTTGTACTGGCCGGGACCCGGGATATACGGCTAACTTATGACACATTAGTCCGGGATTAATACCAGGCATGTCGGCGGCCTTCCATGCAAAGAGGTCAGAGTTATCCCTTAGGAGCTTTGTTAGCTGCTTCTTTAGGTCTCCTCGTAGATTCGCCTTTATACTTGTTGTTTTGTCTCGAGTATTTCCGATTTGAATTTCTTTGGTTTTCCCTTCTGGTTGAGGGCGGAGTTCTTCGCGAGCTCGGATTCCCCCAAGTTCTATAGTATTGATTTCTTTTCCACTAGGGTCGCCTTTAAGGTTCAGACTTTCATTGTAACAACGTCGCGCGAGTTTTTGGACCCCCTTTATGGTAGCGATCCCTTCTGTAGTTAGGAACTTCATGCATAAATATGGAGTGGAGACCACCGCGACGAGCTCATTTAACGTTGTCTGTCCTATGAGGGCGTTATATGCAGAGCTCACGTCGTCCACAATGTAGTCTATACTCAGTGTTCTTGACCGAGTTCCTTTCCCGAATGTTGTGTGTGGTGAGATGTACCCAAGTGGTTGGATTGGTGCGTCTTCGAGCCTGAACAAGCTATTTGGATATGCTCTGAGCTCTTTTTCTTGTAGGCCGAGTTTATCAAAGGTAGATTTGAACAGTATATCTGCTGAGCTACCCTGGTCGATCAGTGTTCGGTGGAGGTTGGTGTTGGTTAGTATGATAGTAACAACCACCGGGTCGTCGTGTCCCGGGATGATGCTTGCGGCATCTTCTTGAGTAAAAGTGATAGTAGGAAGGTCTGATGACTTATCCCCTTCTCCAACATGGTACACTTCTTTGAGGTGTCTTTTTCGGGATGACTTGGAGATCCCTCCACTTGCGAATGCTCCATTGATCATGTGGACATATCTTTCGGGTGTGTGAGGGGGTGTTCAGCTCGTCCTCCCTCTTCATCCCTTCTCCTCTTTTTTGGTTCGTCCAGTTTATTGTCTAAGAACCGATCTAGTCTTCCTTCTCGGGCTAGTTTTTCTATGACGTTTTTTAGGTCGTAGCATTCGTTGGTAGGGTGCCCATAGATTTGGTGGTACTCGCAATATTCTGTTCGACTTCCTCCCCTCTTGTGTTTAATTGGGCGAGGTGATGGGATCTTTTCAGTGTTGCATATCTCCCGGTAAACATCCACAAGAGACACCCGAAGAGGGGTGTAGTTGTGGTACTTTCTGGGTTTCTCAGTAGGTTGGTCTTCTTTTTTCCTAGACTCTTTATCCTTGTCCCGAGGTGGGTAGGAGAATCCAAATTTTAAGGCTTCCCCTAATCGAGAGTTTTCTCCCATATTGATGTATTTCTCCGCCCGCTCTTGTACCTCGTTCAGATATGTTGGGTGTTTCTTAGATATAGAGTGGTTGAAGGGTCCTTCCCACAGACTAGGGGTGTTCGTGGTGCGGTTTGGTTTGGTTTTTTAGAGAAAAGTCATCCGATCCAATCATTTAATTAATATACGGTTCGGTTTGGTTCAGTTTTTTTACCAAGACCTCCGAACCAAACCAAACCAATTAAATTCGGTTTGGTTTTGTTCGGTTTGTTTGGTTTTTCAATCAATTCAAAAAATATACCACCATACAATTTCACAATGTCATCACATTGAAATCAACAAACACAAATACAAAATAACTAACAGTCTTGATCTAATGAAATTAAACGACAAAAGAAATTAACGTTCGATAATTAAAGAAGTTTAAAAGTTCAATAGTCAACACAACAAAAAATAAATATAAATTTCCAGTGTTTCTACGAGGAGCTGGCGCAGCAGGCAATGCAGTTGGAGATCTGATGCTTGTAGATTCATTTGGAAGAGGAACTGGCGCAGCATCAATCCATCATCATAAACACATAAACTCTTTCTTGACCATTTATATGCTATTTTTTGTTTTTGTATCCTGTAAATTTCTGCATATTTAAACAATAAGAAAGGATATTTCTGGCTCATAAACATCATGATTCACTGAACATTAAAAATACCTGTAGTTTGATAGGTTCTCCAAAGTTGTTCATATGAACTCTTTTCAACTGAATGCATAAAATATGCAAATAGAGATCCAAATATTTCAAGCAATTGGGAGATCCAAAGCTAACTGTATCATTGAACAAGTATGTCCAGCTGATCGAAGAAATGGAACACATAATCTTGGAAGATTAATAAAGCTTTTCAAGTTCTACCAGATTAATAAAGCCACAAATTTACAACAAGGAAAGCAATCAATTGCAAGATTCTGACCACTGTTTATGCATCCTGCAGCTGCCTGTACCATCTCGAAACAATTACCTCGCTTCGTTCCATTAATGAAAGATACTTGATCGCAGCATTATGCCAACAGTAGCGGCAGTGATAGTTCTCAACATGCTCACCAACAATGAACAAATACATTGAACAATCAGAAGCAATTTTCCTAAACAAATACATTGAATAGTGAACCACAGAACCAATTTCCCTAAACAAATACATTGAATAATCAGAAGCAATTTCCCTAATCAAATACATTGAACAGTGAATTCCTATGCTCAAAGCAAATTCTAAATTAAATAAACATATGTAAATTCCTACAGAGTATATACTCCATACTCCATAGTTTAATAATTAATAGTATTTTTTTTCTATCATATCAATAGGTTCCCACAGAGCACATGTTGCTCTTCTTGCTAACAAAATTCATTAAACAAATTACTCAAAACAACAAAATGATCAAGCAGATTAAATTCAAATATATAACAGTGAACAACATAACAATAATCAGAAGCAATTTCAGGAAATCAACAACAAGTAAATTAAACCATCAGAAGCAATTTCAGTAAATCAACCACAAATAAATTAAACCATGAACAAAAACCAACAACAAATATATACTGAAACAAAAATTGAACAATAATATACAAAAATCAACAACAAATTAAACCAAGAACAAAAATCAGCAACAAATATACACTAAAACAGAAATTTAACAACAATGAATCAATGATTATTAAACAAAAATTGAATACCTGAATTGGAGGCTCCATATCTGACTTGACTCGGTAGCTGGGTGGCGAGTGTTGTCCGCGTCTCCGCGAGGCCAAAAACGATGTTGTGGGTGGCTGGGTGGTGCTGTCTCCGCGAGGCTAGAAACGATGCTGTGGGTGGTGGCGGGAGTGGTGCTAGCTCTGCGACGATGGTGTTGGCTGGTGCTGTCCGCGAGGAGGTGCTGGGACGAAGGGTTCGGCGGCACTGTGTGAAAGACTGGAACTATGGAAGGGTTCGACGGCGCTGGGAGGTGGTGAGAGGAAGGGGTTCATCGGTGCAGGGAGATGGTGGGAGGAAGGGGTTCACGCAGGTTGGGAGAGGGAGGTGCTGGCTGTTGCAAAAGTGGGAGAGGGTTTTGAGAGTAGAGATGCAGAGTGTGTGAGGGTTGACGGCTAGGTTAGGTCACGTTGTGGGGGTGGGGTTGGTTTTATTTGAGTTTTTTGAACCGGTTCGGTTCGGTTCGGTTAGGGTTTTCAGTGTCAGAACCAAAAACCGAACCGAACCACAATAAAAACAGCAAAATACAATTTTTTCGGTTTTTTTGGTTTTCGGTTTATTCGATTTTCGGTATTTTCGATTCGGTTGATCGGTTTTGTTCAGTCCAGATCGGTTTTGAACACCCCTACCGCAGACCATTGATTAGTCTTGTTCATACCCTGACCGAGCTCCTCCAACTCGGCAAATTTATAAAAGGTCCGACCTCGTCCTAAGGCTCACGCCTAAAGGTCGGACCTCGGACAAATAAAGCAAGGGAGGCCCATCAAAAGGAACGTAGCCCAAAACCTAAAGGCCGAAAAGGCCTAGAAAAGGCGGTTCCACAAAGATAGAGATAAAACTCCCAAAAGATAAGATAAGATAAGAATATCTTATCCAGGGAAGATCACGGCCAACTACTATAAATACACTGGAGCACCCAGGTATGGCATTCATTCAACATTCTACACATATCTGCTTGGACCCATGCTAACTTAAGCATCGGAGTGTCATTGCAGGTACAACCACCAACCACTCTACATATCAAGCTCGGGTCCCTGAACCCCCACCTCGGGCCTTCCCAGACGACCGAGCTACACATTTCAGGTAACCCTCGGAACATTGGCGCCATTGCCGGGGACCTGGAAGTCATCCCTCTACCATGGCGGACGACCCTCACAACAATGACCGCGCTGCATCTGAATAAGAAGACGAAATTAACACCGGAGAACGACCGGACAGCCCTCTATCACCACGCACTCCAGGAGGAAACAAACAGAATCGCCCAAAGACATCACTCCCAAACAAAGATACACAAAATTCCGAAAAAGAGAAGAGCTCGGAAATTCTAGAAGCAGTCCGGGCACAACAAAACCG
>NC_029781.3:19167097-19172138 GCF_000817695.3 Arachis duranensis
CACGTCCGAGAAGACAGTCCCCTGCCCGAACTACCTACTATCTCGTTTACCCGATAAGATGCTCAAGGGATAATACCCGGGCACGACGATCCAATGGTGATCACCATTATCCTAGCAAACGCCAACTTACATCGAACCCTGATTGACCAGGGAAGCTCAGCAGATATCCTGTTCAAAACGGCCTTCGACAAGCTCGGACTTGAAGAAAAAGAACTAAAGGCCTATCCCACCGACCTATTTGGGCTAGGGGATACCCCGATCCATCCCTTAGGATACATCTCGCTACACACTACCTTTGGAAGAGGCGAGCAATCTAAAACATTAAGCATCGACTACATTATAGTCGACGTCACTTCAGCATACAATGCCCTCATTGGACGACCAACCCTAAACAGGTTGGCAGCTATAGTCTCGAACCCACACCTCTGTATGAAGTTCCCTACCGCAAAAGGAATCGCTACCCTAAAAGGCGACCAAAAACTAGCGCGGCGATGTTACAACTAAAAGGCGACCAAAAACTGGCGCGGCGATGCTACAACGAAAGCCTGAGCTTAAAAGGAAAAGAGATCAACACAATAGAACTCGGGCGAGTTCAAGCCCGAGAAGATCTTCGGCCACAACCAGAGGGAGAAACCGAAAGAGTCCAGATCGGGAACACCTCTGAAAAAGTAACAAACATAGGAGCAAACCTCGAAACGGGCCTAAAGGAGGAACTCATAACCCTCTTAAGGGAGAATTCCGACCTCTTCGCCTGGAAAGCCTCAGACATGCCAGGCATAAGTCCCGACCTGATGTGCCATAAGCTATCAGTTTACCCGGGATCCCGACCTGTCCAACAAAGACGCCGAAAGCTCGGACTCGAGCGCGTGCAAGCAATAGAAGAACAAGTACAAGCACTGCTAGATGCAGGGTTCATTAGGGAAGTAAAATACCCCCTATGGCTCGCAAACGTGGTCCTGGTAAAAAAGCCCAACGGAAAATGGACGATGTGCTTCGATTACACGGATCTCAACAAAACCTGCCCCAAAGACCCATAACCACTACCAAACATCGACGCCTTAGTAGACGCAGCCTCAGGCTACAGATATCTCTCCTTACTATAGATATCTCTCCTTCATGGACGCATACTCGGGATACAATCAGATCCCGATGTACGGACCCGACCAAGAAAAGACCTCGTTCATAACCCCAAGGGCAAACTACTGCTACGTAGTGATGCCCTTCGGGCTGAAGAACGCAGGGGCAACCTACCAGAGGCTAATGAACAAGGTGTTCTCCGAGCACATCGGATTACAGCTGGAGGTGTATATCGACGACATGCTGGTAAAGACACAAGAAGACAAAAACTTGTTGTCCGACCTCACCAGTATCTTCGGTACCCTCAGAAAACACAACATGAGACTTAACCCGACAAAGTGCACCTTCGCCGCAGAGGCCGGAAAGTTCCTAGGCTTCATGCTGACTCAAAGGGGCATCGAAGCAAACCTGGACAAATGCCAAGCGATACTCAATATGAAGAGCCCGACGTGTGTCAAAGAAGTACAACAACTGAATGGAAGGTTAGCTGCCCTATCAAGATTCTTGGCAGGATCAGCAATAAAGTGACTACCTCTCTACTCACTCCTAAAGAAAGGGAAGCCCTTCTCGTGGACCCCGAAGTGCGAAAAAGCCTTTCAAGAATTCAAGGAATTCCTCGGGCAGCCACCAATCCTAACCCGACCTATAAAAGGATAAGAGCTTGTACTATACCTCTCGATTGGACATCGAGCAGTCGCTTCAGCATTAATACGAGAAAATGACCAAGGACAACGCCCCATATACTTTGTAAGCAAGGCACTACAAGGGGCCGAATTAAACTATCAGAAGATAGAAAAATTCGCCTACGCCCTAGTGTTCACAGCTCGGAGGCTCCGTCCCTACTTTCAAGCCGACACCATCAAAGTCCGGACAAACCAACCCATGAGACACATCCTCCAAAAAACAGACCTGGCAGGACGAATACTGCAATGGGCGGTGGAGCTGTCCGAGTTCGACCTCCACTATGAAACCCGGACTGCCATAAAATCTCAGTATCTAGCCGACTTCATCGCAGAATACACTGAGACCCCTGGAACCCCACTCTCATGGAACCTGTATGTCGACGGGTCCTCAAACAAAACAGGAAGCGGAGCCGGGGTTATACTCGAAAGCGACCAAGGAACACGACCTGGACCAAACACAGGCGCAACTACGCCACTTCTCAGAGATACAGATTCAGCACATACCTCGGGAACAAAACGCCCGGGCAGACGCCCTCTCAAAGCTCGCCAGCACCAAGCCCGGAGGCAACAACAGAAGTCTCCTCCAGGAAACCTTACAATCTCCCTCCGTGATAAGAGAGGACGAAACGCTAAATATATCCAACCGACAGCAAGGATGGATGACCCCCATACTCAACTACCTGAAGTCGGGAACTCTTCCCGCCGAAAGAAAGGAAGCTAAAAGACTCACGAAAGACACCTAGAATTATACACTAATTCACGACGTATTATACAGAAGAGGATTCTCAAATCCCCTCCTTAGGTGCGTCCCGACCTCAGAAACAAAGAACGTCCTCGAAGAAGTCCACGGAGGCATGTGTGGGAACCATCTCGGACCTCGGGCATTATCCAAAAAAGTAGTCCGGGCCGGGTTCTACTGGCCGACCTTACAGAAAGACGCAACGGAATTTGTGAAAATATGCCCCCCTGCCAAAAACACGCCAATTTCCACAAGGCACCACCAGAAAACCTTATCAGCATCACCGCACCATGGCCCTTCGCAAAATGGGGATTTGACCTACTCGGCCCATTCCCCCAAGGACCGGGGCAAGTCAAATACCTCATAGTAGGGGTCGACTACTTCACAAAGTGGATCGAAGCCAAACCATTAGCCACCATTACGGCTCAGAAAAGCCGCAAATTCCTATATAAAAACATTGTCACAAGGTTCGGAGTCCCCTACTCCATCACAACAGACAATGGAACACAGTTCACGGACACAAGTTTTCAGAACTTGGTGGCCGAACTAAAAATCAAACAGCAATTCACATCGGTCGAGCACCCACAAGCCAATGGATAAGCAGAGGCTGCAAATAAAGTCATCTTGGCCGGGTTAAAACGAAGACTCCAGGAGGCCAAAGGGGCATGGGCCGAGGAGCTCCCCCAGGTGCTATGGGCGTATCGGACAACCCCACACTCTACAACGGGAGAATCGCCATTCCGACTAGCTTACGGGATGGAGGCAATGATTCCTATTGAAATAGATGAAGGGTCACCTAGAACCATCTTCTACAACGAAAAAGGTAACCCGCAGGCACAAAGGGAAGAACTCGACCTCCTCCCCGAGGTCCGAGAAAGAGCCCGGGTCCAAGAAGAGGCCTTAAAACGGCGAACGGCCCTCAGATACAATCAAAAGGTAATAAAGCGAAGTTTCTCCATTCACGACCTGATTCTAATCCGAAATGACATCGGAACACAAAAGTCGGGAGAAGGAAAGCTAGCCGCAAATTGGAAAGGGCCCTACAAGGTAACAGAAGTCTTAGGAACAGGCTACTACAAAGTATCCGACCTAGAAGGCAACGAGTTGCCCAGGGCCTGGCACGCCTGCAATCTAAGACGATACTACAGCTAGAAAAAGATAACCCAAGGTGTACACTTTTTCTCTACAAGGGTTTTTTAATGAGACACCCGGTCAAAAAGACACCCAACCTAGTCAAGGGTAAACACTCTGTAAATATTCTTTCTTTTTTAATACTAATCAAATTTTTCTATTTTCTTTTCTTCTTCCTCATGATGAAACAAATCCTAGAAAGTACCCCCCCAAGGCGCATTAATTTATGCTCGGCAAAACGCAAAAAATCATTTGCCAAGAGACCACACAAGGTCGGCAAAGATAAAGCGACGAGGTTCAAATTAATGTGAGAAGTTATAAAGCAACTCTGAAAAGGCTCAAAAAGCCAAATAAAAAGAGATTACAAAAATAACTTAAAAGGCCGACCAACGACAAGGTTGGGCCCAACAAAGGGAAGTACTCAAACACCCGAGGTCCGAAAAAAAGCCCGGATCCAAGAAAGAAGCCTTAAAACGGCGAAAGCAAAGATTTCGAAAACGCTTACTAAAAAGTTGCTATACAAAAACAACTAAAAAGTACAAGCGCTAGCTAAAAGGTTGTTATCCAAAAACAACTAAAAAGCATAAAAGCGGAACAAAAAGTCAAACGCAAACACCGCATAATACGCTAAAAAGTTACTACAAGTAGCTAAAAGCAAAAAGGTGTCCAAAAGCGTCCACAAAAACCATCCAAAAACAAAAGAGCCCACAGGCCGGGCAAAAAACCAAAGATAAAAGGGTTACAGAGGATCAAGGTCCTTTCCGGACTCCACATCAACAGAAGGCTGCGGAGGAAACATAGAAATCGGGACAGCATCGACGGCACCGTCATCTCGGTTTAAAACCTCCACACCAGATCCATCCCCGGCCAAAGGTGAAGTCGGGTTCGCAACCGGAACTTTGGGGGCGGACACCGGAACCTCATCCTCGTTGGGAGCAGGAACAATCTTTCCCTCCACAACAACGTTATCCGTACTAAATAAGCTCAGATCCAGGTCAGGAGCAAGAACCCGGACCTGAGCCTTCAAATTTTCAAACATAGAATCCATACCCTTAGCCACATGACCTTCTAGCTCGTAAAAATCATCCTGAGCGGATTGCAATCTCTCCTTTGTCTCCACAAGCTCGGCATATATCCGAGTATAATTCTCCGTCGCCGCCTTCGCCATCTCCTCAGAGGCTTTCGCTGCCGCCACAGCCGCGGTAGCTTTAGCTTTCTCCTTCTCCAAAGACGCCTCCAGCTCAGTAATCCTAGCAGCCTTCAGCTCACTAAACTTCTCAAACTCAGACTGAGCCTTCTCAAGTCAGGAGCTGGTCGCACCAATGGGGGATTTCTTGAACTCCCGGGAAATAGCGGCATGAAGACTGGCCATCCAGACACAGCTCCGCGCCATATACTGAAAATGGTGCTC
>NC_029781.3:19172623-19196465 GCF_000817695.3 Arachis duranensis
CGGACATCTCCAGTAGCCCGGACCTTGAAATAAAAGTTCTTAAAATCATGAAAGGACTCATCATACAAGGTACAAAACTTTCTCCCCTGGTTAGCTCTAAAAGAGACCCAAGATACCTTCCCTCCACCCGACCCCGGCTTCGTCAACACAAACAAATAGGAAAAATCCACCCGACCCCGGCTTCGTCAACACAAACAAGTAGGAAAAAAGAGAAATAGAGGGAGCAATGCCCAAAAACTGACACAAAAGTTGAAACAGCTTTAAAAACGCCCAAGAATTTGGATGGAGCTGCGTAGGGGCAAGGTTACAAGACCATAACACCTCGGACTCCAGATCGGTAAAGGGAAGTCGGACACTCAGCTTAGAGAAAAAACAATCATAAGCATAAAAGAAGAGCTTCTCGGAACTATCTAAGGGCGGGAAGCACACTTTCTCCTCGGATTCCGGGGCCACTAGTTCGTAATCCCTCTCAGACTCCCTATTCTCACATATGCTACAGTGCCTACGGAACCTAGCTAAATACTCAGAATCTACCACAGAAGGGACTCTTAGAGGAAGAGGGTCTACCCAACCAAGACCACATGGAATCTTAGTCGACATCGCTTGAAGAACCTTTCGAGACATAAAATTTTGACCTACAAAGAAGAATACAGCAGCAAGCAAAAATCACATAAAGAAGACAGCGAAAACCCATTCAGCAAAACAAGAAACAAAAACCCCACGAAGAAAACGCGGCAACCCGGAACAAAAAATACCGGAGAACAAAAAAGAGCCCCCCATATACAAACAAACAAAGCAATGGCGGCGCCTCTTTTCGGGGCAACCCAGGCATAAAGAAAAAGAAACAAACAAAAGCCACATAAAGAACAGAAGCATATGTGCACAAGAAAAGAGAAACATGGGAACAAACCTGGAAGAAAGAAACGAAGACGACGAGCTCCGAAGCAAGGAGAACGAAACGACGGCGCAGAGGGAACCCCAGAAAGACACACGGAGAGATTCGGGGAAGCAGAGCAAAGAGAAAGAAGAAGCAATGCTCGGAAAGGATAAAACAAAAAACGCAGAAAAAGGAGGAAAGGGGCAAATAAATAAAGCCTTCACAGGGCCCGAAATGGAAATCAAGAAAAAATGGTAAAATGCAATAAATGCAGGAACGGCCATTTTTGAATTTTGAAAAACTACTATGCCCGAGCTCGACCTCCCAAAAAGGACGAACTCGGGCAGGGGCACTGTTCATACCCTGACCGGGCTCCTCCAAACTCGGCAAATTCATAAAAGGTCCGACCTCGCCCTAAGGCTCACACCTACAGGTCGGACCTCGGACAAAAGAGCAAGGAAGGCCCACCAAAAGGAACGCAGCCCAAACCTAAAGGCCGAAAAGGCCTAGAAAAGGCGGTTCCACAAAGATAGAGATAAAACTCCCAAAAGATAAGATAAGATAAGAATATCTTATCCAGGGAAGATCACGGCCAACTACTATAAATACACTGGAGCACCCAGGTATGGCATTCATTCAACATTCTACACATATCTGCTTGGACCCATGCTAACTTAAGCATCGGAGTGTCATTGCAGGTACAACCACCAACCACTCTACATATCAAGCTCGGGTCCCTGAACCCCCACCTCGGGCCTTCCCAGACGACCGAGCTACACGTTTCAGGTAACCCTCGGAACAAGTCTCATAATTGCTGCTTCTGTAGAGAGATTATGTATGTCAAGGCATGCTTTATTGAATCTTTCTATATAATTGTGGAGGCTCTCCCGATCTCCTTGTTTAATCCCTAGTAAGCTTGGTGCGTGCTTGGTTTTGTCTTTCTGAATGGAGAACCTGGCTAGGAACTTCTTGGCGAGGTCATCGAAGCTTGCAATCGACCTTGGTGGTAAGCTGTCGAACCACTTTATTGCCGTCTTGGTCAAGGTTGTCGGGAAAGCTTTGCAATGAACTGCATGAGGCATCCGTGAGGTACATCCGGCTCCTGAAGTTGCTGAGATGATGACTTGGGTCGGATATGCCATCGTAGGGGGGTCATGTCCGAAGCTTTGAAATCTTTTGGGACTTTTGCTTTTATGATTTCTTTGGTGAATGGGTCTTGGTCTTTATGGGAGGTATCTTCGTGATTGGGCCAAGCAGTTTTATTTTTATGGTCGGCTTCGAGTTTGAGAAGCTTGTCTTCCAGCTCTCGACGCCTTCTTGTTTCTCTGCGAAGGTCTTGCTCGGCCTCCCGCTGCCGGTTAACTTCTTGTTCAAGCTGTTTAAGGCGATTCTGTTGTTCATGGATAGCTTCTAAGATTTCTTTGTTTGGGGGTTGCTTGTCCTCCCCATTTTGAAGTGTGTCCTTTGATATAGCGTCCGTGTTCTTATTTGGCGTTCTGTCCACCAAGCCAGAGTTGTGATCGTTGTCATGGTTGTCCGCCATGGTGATGGGATGACTTTCCAGGTTCCCCGGCAACGGCACCAATGTTCTGAGGGTTACCTAAAACTGAAGGTCGATATCAGATGAGATCTTCAGTTGTGGCAGGAGTTGTCGTGTCTGACTTATGTGATCTTGAGATGGTGCTGATCCTCCTTTACCGAAGGGTGGTGGTACCTGCAAGAGACTCTGATGCTTAAATTAGCATGGACTTTAGGCAGGCTTTTTGTAGAATCAGTGTATGAGTTATACCTGGGTGCTCCAGTGTATTTATAGTAGTATTTGATGACATTCCTTTGAGATAAGTTTGTTATCTTATCTTATCTTTGGTGGGTGAGGTCACCTTATCTTTTTTGGCTAGCCACCTTTAGAGGGGCTGTAATCCTCAACTTTGGGCCTGCTTGTACCTTTATGGAGATTTGGCCGAGCTCTTTAGGAAGAGGTTAGTAACGAGCCAACCTTTACAAGAGGTTGGTCGCTTTGATGTCGTCCAACCAGGAGAGTATAGCTCGGTCCAGGGTATGAACAGTAACCATTGATGCTCAAAGCCTTGGATCCTTGTTCTTGCCTTTTGGTTTAAAGACCTATTGGCTTTTTTTTTTCTTTCTTTTCTGGTTGCCCTTTTTTTTGCTGCTTTTTCTATCTTCAAGAATCAATTTTTCGATTTTTCAGATCACCAATAATACTTCATTTTTATCATCATTCTTTCAAGAGCCAACATTCTTAACTCCAACATCAAACATGCACTGTTTATTCATGCATTCAGAAAATAAAAGCAATGCTACCACATCAAATAATTGAACTATTCTTAATATATAACTCGAAATCTATGTACCTTTACTGCTTCTAAAAAAATCAAAATTTTATTCGAGTTCAAAAAGATGATAAGAGGAACATTTTATACCTTATTGAAAAAAGGAAAATAGAAACTTAAATCCTAATAATGCTCATGTAATTCTTAAATTAAAAGACAGAAACTTAGATAAAAAACTTTAATACTACTAGTGATCATGTAAATCTAAACATAAAAAATAGTAATTAGAATAGGCACAGAAATAGGGAAGTGGAACTCAACCACCTTAATCATGGTTGATGTTAGGCTCTTTAGGGGATAATTTCTTACGCTTCAGCTCTTCTAGTTCATGCCCCTACTTCTTTTGTTCTTTGGCTAGTTTGCAAAGCATGCTAGTCTTGTCTTTTTGTTCCTCTCTTAATTGATCCAAGGTGGTTTGTAATTGTGCAACAAATACTTCCAGCTGGGTCCAATATTCAATTGGAGGGATCTCTTGTGTTTGAAGAGGCTAAGACATCTTCTTTTTCAGTTGGTCATCTGGTAGTCTGGCGCTTTTCATCACTTGCTTGGTGATTGGGCATTCTGCCGGGATGAATGAGTCTCTGTTAATCAGGACTTCAACCTCCTTGCATAAGCGAAAGATAAGGTTTGGATAGGCCAAGTTGGCTTGAGTTGATATCCTTTTTGCAGCCATGTACAACTCAATGGGAATTACTTGGTGGAGTTCCACCTCATTCCCCATCATGATGCAGTGAATCATCACAACCCCTTCTGATGGTGACTTCAAAACAGTTGCTAGTAGGAGTATGGAATGCCCAATGAAATCCAGCCAACCCCTAGAAACTGGTTTGAGATCCAATCTTCTCAGTTGATTTGGTTGAGCTTTTGTGTTATTGATCCACTAAGTTCCAGGTAGACATGTGTCTTCTAGAGTCTGATCCAGCTTGGGGTTAGCCACCACCCTCCTATTAAAGGAATCTGGATTATCTCTTTATGGAGATAATTTAAAGATCTCTCTTACCTTGTCAAGATGAAAATAGAGAGTCTTTCCCCGGACCATGGTGCGAAAAGTATAGAACCTTTGTCCATCTTTCTTTTGCTTATCTGTCATCCACAGATTCGCATAGAATTCATGAATCATTGTTGATCCAACATTGGTCTCAAGGTCAGCCAGGGCTTCCCAGCCTCTCTTTTGAATCTCCGGGTACTCATCTTCTTTTAATTTGAATCTGGCTTCTAGGATTACTGTCCTCTTGCACATTATTTTGTAATAACGTTCTTCCTGGTACTTGGTATAGAATCTAAAAGGTTTGAAAACAACTATTTGGTTGTCTTCTTTCTTACTCTTGAAGTGGGTTTTCCACTTTTTGGAGCCATGGAGTTCGAATGGAGTGAAAAGGAAAGGCTCTTTCCACACCAAACTTAAAAGGTTTTCTCGACCTTGAGCAAAAGAAAAGAAAGAAGACGAAGAAGAGGAGGGGGATTCGAAAAGAATGTGGATGAGGGAGTGTGTGGGGCAAATGTTATATATAGGGAGGGGATGGTGGGTTTTCGAAATTAATTAGATAAAAGATAAAGAAGATATGATTCACACTTTGGTAGAAGATAGAAAAAGATAAGTTTTAAAATTTGTTTAATCATTAAAAGATATGAAAAAGATAAAAAGATAAGATATAAGGTTTGAAAAAGATTTTAAAGTTTAATAAAAGATTTGAAAAAGAATCGCAAAAGATATAAAATTTTGAAAAAGATTTGAAAAAGAATTGGGAAAGATTTAAAAAGAATTTAAATTTAAAAGGAATTTGAAATTAAAAGATGATGGTTGAAAGAATCTTGCTTAGAAGATATGATTAAAAACATAAGATTTGGAAAAGATATGTTTTGAAGAAGTCAAAAACTTCCCCAACCTTTGTTAGGCATTGAACGCCCAGAATGCCCCTATTCTGGCGTTCAACGCCCTGATGGGGGAAGCAAGGCTGCTTCGACTCATATTCCCCAAAAAGTGGATCCCGCTCTAATAGCTCCGAATAAATTAAATACATGCATTAAGAATTCCAAACTACCCGTTATCCAATAAAGACCTAAAATACCTAATAATAAACCAAAATCCCCTACACAATTAGTTACAAATGCCTTTTGACAAGCATTTGCTGCAATAGGACGTGTAAACCAAAAACCTATTAATAGATAAGAACACATTCCAACTAATTCCCAAAAGATATAAATTTGGATCAAATTCGAACTAGTAACTAATCCCAACATTGAAGCATTAAAAAAACTCATATAAGCAAAAAATCTCAAATATCCTTGATCGTGAGACATATAATTATCACTATAAATAAGAACCAAAATGCCAACAGTAGTGATTAATATTAACATAATAAGGGTAAGTGAATCGCCCTACCGTACTCCAGCTTGGTAGTTTCCACCGCCTGTCCAGGGTTGAGCCCTGGGATTTGACGGCGAACTTAAAAAGCTAGTAATTTTTCCGCTATTTATTGAAAATAAAGGATTTCCCCCGCTTAATAGGTAAGCATTTGCTACCAATGGGGAAATTTGTCTCATCTTAAATTGTAAATTGAGGTGATTGGATTTCTACCAACCAAAAAACCATAAATTTGATACACAATAGAAGAATATATATAGATATCATTTTTTTTATTATCCATTTCTAAATTTTATAGATTTTTTTCAGTTAAGATAGTGAAGGGAAGAGCTCCTCTTTCTCGAAATATGGACAAATGGGAGTTTAACTCCTAAAGAAGCGCTTTATGAAGCCTCCCGTAATTTGGTTGTCTTTTTTTTTCTCTCCGATCACTCGATAATTTCCACAAGCACAAATTCCACTTTTTACAGGTCCAAAAATTCTTTCGCAAAATAATCCATCTTTTTCAGGCTTATTAGTTTTGTAATGAAAAGTATAGGGCTTTGTTACACGTTTAGGGTTTAGGGTTTAATAGAATATTATGTTGTTCTTTTTTGGCTCTCTCTTTAGCCCTATGTCTCTTATCCTTAGGAGGTCTTCCTCCACTAGCAGGTTTTTTCGGGAAACTTCATTTATTCTGGTGTGGATGGCAGGCAGGCCTATATTTCTTGGTTTCAATAGGACTCCTTACGAGCGTTGTTTCTATCTACTATTATCTAAAAATAATCAAGTTATTAATGACTGGACGAAACCAAGAAATAACGCCAGCCTTGCTTCCCCCATCAGGGCGTTGAATGCCCAGCCAATGCTCCCTGGCTGGCATTCAACACCAGGCTTGCTACTCCTTGAGGGCGTTGAACGCCCAACCAGTATCCCCTGGCTGGCGTTCAACACCAGTCTTGCTGCCTCATTGTGGCGTTCAACACCTCTCCTTCCCTCTTGTCTAGTGTTCAATGCCAGCAAGGGGCTTTCCCCAGGGTGCTCTGTTTTTAGCTCTAACTGTCTTAGCTTATGTTTTAACTACTACACATGATCACAAACCTAAAGAAACAATTATGAAAATTAAACTGATATAATTTAAATATACTTAATGAAAACAAAAATAACTTTAATTATGTTTGGGTTGCCTCCCAACAAGCGCTTCTTTACTGTCGTTTAGCTGGACTTTACTGCACTTATGTTAGCAACAAGGTGGATTTCTCTTGCTCAACTTCATCACCCAAGTAATGTTTTACTCTCTGGCCATTAACAGTAAATCTTTTATCAGAGTAATTACTCTGGAGTTCTATATGACCATATGGTGATACATTAGTGATCAGGAAAAGTCCTGTCTAACGTGACTTGAGCTTTCTAGGGAAGAGTTTCAGTCTAGAATTAAAGAGCAGAATTTTCTGTCCTGACTCAAAGACTCTAGAAGAAATCTTTCTGTCATGCCACTTTTTGGCCCTTTCTTTATAAATCTTTGCATTTTCAAATGCAGCAAGTCAGAATTCATCCAACTCATTTAGCTGGAGCAACCTTCTCTCTGTTGCTGCTTTTGCATCAAGGTTTAGGAGTTTGGTTGCCCAGTAAGCCACGTGTTCTAGCTCCACTGGCAGGTGGCACGCCTTCCTATACACTAATAGATATGGTAACATTCTTATAGGGGTCTTGAAAGCTGTTCTCTATGCCCAGAGAGCATCATCAAGCTTTCTTGCCCAATCCTTTCTAGAGGCATTCACCATTCTTTCTAGGATTCTCTTTAATTCTCTATTTGAGACTTCAGCTTGCCCATTTGTCTGTGGATGATATAGGGTAGCCACTTTGTGGCAAACTCCATATCAGTTCAGTACATAGTCAATCTATTTGTTGCAGAACTGAGTTCCTCCATCACTGATCAGTGTCTGAAGGACACCAAACCTACTGAAGATGTTCTTCTGAAGGAACTTTATCACTACTCTAGTATCATTTGTGGGTGATGCGATTGCCTCAACCCATTTAGACACATAATCCACTGCCACGAGGATATAGGTGTTTGAGTATGAGGGTGAGAAAGGACCGATGAAGTCTATACCCCATACATCAAACAGCTCAATCTCTAGGATTCCTTGCTAAGGCATGTCGTGACCATGAGGGAGATTGCCAGCCCTTTGGGAACTGTTACATCGATGGACAAATTCTCGGGAATCCTTAAAGAGTGTGGCCAGTAGAAACCACTTTGGAGGACTTTAGTGGTTGTTCGCTTTCCTCCAAAGTGTCTTCCATAATCGGAGCCATGGCAATGCCATAGGATTTTATGTGCCTCTTCTTCAGACACAAAGCAGCGGATTATCCCATCCGAGAATCTCTTAAAGAGATATGGTTCATCCTACAAGTAGTATCTGGCATCATGAATGAGTTTTCGGGCTTGCTGCCTACTGTATTCCTTGGGGATGAATCTTATAGCCTTGTAATTTGCAATATCTGCAAGCCAAAGTGTCATCCGGATGGCAAAGAGTTGCTCATCCGGGAAGGTTTCAGACACCTCAGTAAAGAGAAGAGATGTCCCTTCTACTGGTTCAATTCGAGACAAGTGGTTAGCCACTTGATTTTCTGACCCTTTTCTATCCCTGATTTCCATATCAAACTCTTACAGGAGTAATACCCATCTTATTAGCCTAGGCTTAGAATCCTACTTGGTAAGTAGATATTTGAGAGTGGCATGGTCAATGTAGATAATGACCTTAGATCCTATTAGATAGGATCTGAAATTGTCAATGGCATAAACTACTGCAAGTAATTCCTTCTCTGTGGTAGTATAGTTCTTCTGCACATCATTTAGAACATGACTGACATAATAAATGACATGCAGAAGCTTGTCATGCCTCTTCCCCATAACTGCGCCAATGGCATGGTCACTGGCATCACACATTAGTTTAAATGGTAGGTCCTAGTTGGGTGCAGAGATGACAGGCGCAGTAATAAGCTTAGCTTTTAGAATCTCAAAGGCCTGCAGTCACTCTTGGTCTAAGACAAATGGAGTGTCGGTAGCTAGTAAGTTGCACATGGGTTTTGCAATTTTGGAAAAATCCTTTATAAACCTCCTGTAGAATCCTGCATGTCCTAGGAAAATTCTGATTCCTTTGACATTAGTGGGTGGTGGTAATCGCTCAATTACCTCTACCTTAGCTTGATCCACTTCTATTCCCTTGTTCGAAATCTGATGCCCAAGAACAATTCCTTCAGTCACCATGAAGTGGCATTTTTACAATTTAAAACTGGGTTCATCTCTTGGCATCATTTGAGAACTAGGGCCAGATGGTCAAAGCAGCAGTCAAATGAGTCTCCAAAGAAGGAGAAGTCTTCCATGAACACTTCAAAGAATTTCTCCGCCATATCAGAGAAGATGGAGAGCATATACCTCTAAAAGGTGGCAGGAGCATTGCATAGGCCAAATGGCATCCGCCTATAACCAAACACGCCATATGGGCATGTAAATGCTGTCTTTTCTTGGTCCTGAGGATCTACTGCAATTTGATTATAGCCTGAATACCCATCAAAAAAGCAGTAGAATGCATGACCTGCCAGTCTCTCTAGTATTTGGTCTATAAATGGCAAAGGAAAATGATCTTTTTTAGTGGCGTTATTGAGCCTCTTGTAGTCAATGCACGTACGCCACCCTGTAACTGTCATTGAGGGAATCAGTTCATTCTTTTTATCATGAATCATTGTCATGCCTCCCTTTTTTGGAACAACTTGGACAGGGCTCACCCAGGGGCTGTCAAAAATGGGATAAATAATCCTAGCCTCCCTTAATTTTGTGACTTCTTTCTGCACCACCTCCTTCATGGCTGGATTCAGTCGCCTTTGTGGTTGTACCACTGGTTTGACGTCATCCTCCAGCAGGATCTTATGCATGCATCGGGTTGGGATAATGCCCTTAAGGTCACTTATTGTCCACCCAAGAGCTGTCTTGTGTGTCTTTAGCACTTGGATTAGTGCTTTTTCTTCCTGTGGTTCTAAGGCCGAGCTTATAATCACAGGATAAATATATTCATCTTCTAGAAATGCATATTTCAAGGATGATGGTAATGGCTTGAGCTTGAGTTTAGGAGGCTTATTCTCTTCCTTAGGAGTTTTCAAAGGCTCCTTTATTTCCTCTGGTTCCTCTAAATCAGGCTGGGCATCAAAAAAGATGTCGTCCAGCTCTTCTTCGAGTCTCTCAGCCATATTCACTTCTTCCACTAAAGAATCAATGATATCAATACGCATGCACTCCTCTGGAGTGTCTGGATGTTGCATGGCTTTGACAGCATTTAGCACAAACTCATCCTCATTGACTCTCAGGGTTACTTCCCTTTTTTGAACGTCAATGTGGGTCCGTCCTGTAGCTAGGAAGGGTCTTCCTAGAATTAGGGTTGCACTCTGGTGCTCGTCCATTTCTAGCACCACAAAATCTGTGGGGAAAGCAGGGGGTCCAACCCTAACAATCATGTCCTCAATCACGCCTGATGGAAGTTTAACAGAGCCATTAGCAAGTTGAAGACATATGCGGGTAGGTTTAACTTCGTGAGTTAAACAGAGCCTCTTTATTAATGACACAGGTATTAAGTTAATACTTGCTCCGAGATCACATAGGGTTGTCTTTGTCCAAGCATCGCTGATAAACCCATATTTTGTGAGTTCTTTTGTGCTTAATTTAGTGACTTATATAATCCTTCACCTACTTATTCACATTAATTGAATGGTTTTACTTTCCCTTCCTTATTATGTCGTATTGTGAAAAACTTATTTCCTAAGCTTTAAAAATTAATTATTTTAATTACCTTTATTTCCATTCGATGCAGTGATTAGTATGTTGAGTAGTTTCAGATTTTCTAAGGCGGAATGACTTAGAGGATGGAAAAGGAAACATACAAAAATGGAAGGAGAAAGCAAAATGGAGCTTTAAGGAAACTGATGTTCACGCGATCGCATGGACGACGCGATCACGTGCCAGAAGCAAAGATTCAGCGACGCGGCCGCATGACTGATGCGACCGTGCGCCTTAAGCAGAACGCACATGACGCGATCGCATGACTGACGCGACCGCGTGGCAAGGAAAAGCTCCAAATGACGCGACCGCGTGACCCACGCGGACGCGTGACAGAGGCCACGCACCAGAAAATTACAGAACACGCCCCAGCGAGTTCTAAACCCCTTTTTGGCCCAAATCCATGTCCAGAAAGCATAGACCAGAGGTTATAAAGTGGGGGAATGCATCCATTCAGAAGAAGGCTTTTCATAATTCACTTTTTATGTTTTAGATGTAGTTTTAGAGAGAGAGGTTCTCTCCTCTCTCTCTCTTAGGATTAGGACTTCTCTTAGTTTTAGGAGTGACTCTCAATCCCAGGTTTTTTATTTTTATTTATTTTCAATGTTCCATGTTTAGATTGATTTTCTTAATTAATGTTATTTGAGATATTTCAGATTGATGATTGCTTTTTTTATTGATATAAATAATTTGGATTTTCCTGTTGCCCAATTGGCGGTTGATGACATTTTTATTTAATGATATTTGAGGTATTTTAGTTTATGATTGTCCCTTTTTATTATTCCCAATCTGAGGATATTGGATAACTAGGAAAGGACCTCCAGTTCTTATACCTTGCCAAAGGTTTATTTTACAGCTATTATTATTTTATTTTACTTGTCATATAATATATTCGCACCTTACTTCCAAAACCCCAATTTTACCTTTTTCATAGCCAATAATAAGAACATACCTCCCTGCAATTCCTTGAGAAGACGACCCAATGTTTAATACTCGGTTATCAATTTTAAAGGGGTTTGTTACTTGTGACAACCAAAACGTTTGTACGAAGGGATTTCTGTCGGTTTAGAAACTATATCTACAACGCGAATGTTTTTATGAAATGCTTTACTGGCAAAAATCTTAACGTCAATTGCCTAAGGTGCAGGGTATCATAAAGCTCCCAGGATCTTTGAGTTTCTCTGGTAAGCTCTTTTGGATTACTGCACTACATTCTTCAGTGAGGAGGACTGTTTTTGCCTATCTCCAATCCTTCTTATGACTTAAGATGTCTTTCATGAAATTAGCATAAGAAGGTATCTGCTCAAGAGCCTCTGCAAAAGGGATATTGATTTCAAGTGTCTTGAGATAATCCGCAAAGCGGGCAAACTATTTATCTTTTTCCACTTGGCGGAGCATCTGAGGATATGGCATCTTCCCCCTGTACTCATCAACTTTAGTTGATGTAGGTTGAATGCCTACAGAACTAAAAGGTGGTTTATTGGCCTGCTTAGAAAGGTTCTTATCATCACCTGTATGTATCTGATCATCCCTGTTTGGGCATTCAACGCCCTTGTTACCCCTTTCCTGGCGTTCAACTCCACGAACACTATTCTCTTTTGGGCATTCAACGCCAGGGTTACTGCTCCCTTCCTGGCGTTTAATGCCATGAACATTGTCCTTTCTTGGGCATTCAACGCCAGGAGTGCTGCCCCCTTCTTGGATTGTAGTCTGGTTACCTTCTGTCAGCTTTTCTTCTCTTGTTCTCCTATTGTTCTGAGGTTGGGTGTTTAATATTTTTTCACTCCTCAGTTGAATGGCCTGACACTCTTCTTTTATCTGCTTAGATAATTGCTGCCTAGTTTGACTCAGCTGTGCTTCTACATTCCTGTTAGAAGTATGAATTTCTCGCAAAGCCTCTTGCAATTCCAGCAACTGCTGTATAAGGGCGTGTAGCTGCTGAGTCAATGGACCATTTTGTTCTGGAGGGTTAGATTCAATAGATATTGCCTTAACCTCTCCTTTTATGGAAGTCTCATCAACCAAGTACAGATGCTGGTTCATGGCAACTGTCTCAATAAGTTCGTGAGCCTCTTCAATTTTTTTTCTCATATGTATAGAACCACCAGCAGAGTGGTCTAGAGACATCCTAGCCATGTCTGTGAAGCCGTAATAAAAGATGTCTAATTACACCCATTCTGAAAATATTTTAGTAGGGCATTTCCATAGCATTCTTCTATACCTCCTCCAGTCATCATGAAGAGATTCATTATTCTCTTGCTTGAAGCCTTGGATGTCCAGCCTTAACTGGGTCAACTTTCTTGGGGGAAAGTATTGATTCAGAAACTTGTCTACTAGTTGCTTCCATGTTTTCAAGCTGGATTTGGGTTGGTTATCTAACCACCTCTTTGCTTGATCCCTTACAGCAAAAACTCAGTAGGCTCTTCTTGTGGAAGTCTAGAATACTGGCAGTTTTGCTGTACCAAAGTAATGAGATGAGGATTTAGCTCAAAATTACTTGCTCTAATGGGGGTATACTGATACTTCTTCCATAGAAATCATGAGTGGGGGCCATATAGGACCCCAAAGTTCTTCTAAACTGTTCATTCCCATTTGGGTTCATGGTGAAGAAAAGTAGGAGAATTTGGATATTAAGAAGTAAAAAGAAAAACTAGAATTACAATATTTTTATTTTTATTTTATACAACTATTAAATTTTGAAAATAAGAACGAAATTAAAAGCTAATTAACTAAAAAGATTTGAAAATAAAAAGGTGGTTTTCAAAAAAAAGGAAAGAAAGAATTGCAATTGAAAAAGTTTTAAATTTTAAAATTTAAAAGAAAGATAAGATAAGAAAGAATCAAATTAAAAGAAAAGATTTGAAAATATTTAAAAAGATAAGATTTGAAATTTGACTTTACTAACAAGAGAACACCAAACTTTTAAAATTTTTAAATCAAAATATGAAAAGAAAGCAAGATTTTAAAAAATTTGAATACAGATGAAAGAAATATTTTTTATTTTTTTGAATTAATGAAGAAAGAGAAAAACAACTAAAAGATACCAAACTTAGACATTAATTTTTAAAAAATTAAAAAGAAAAACACCAAAAGACACCAAACATAAAAATTTTAAGATCAAACAAAGAAAAGAAACAAGAACAACTTGAATACCAAGAAGAACACTCAAGAACAAGTTCGAAAATATAAAGAAAATAAAGAACACACAAAGGACACCAAACTTAAGAACTGACAATAGACTCAAACAAAAGACAAGAAAAGATGGATTTTGAAAAAGTTTTTGAAAAAAAGAAAACAAAAGACATAAAACAAAAGTAAAAAGTACCTAATCTAAGCAACAAGATAATCCGATAGTTTATCAAACTCAAACAATCTCCGGCAACAGCGCCAAAAACATGGTGCATGAAATTGACTCTGCAATATTCGCACAGATAGACTGGCAAGTGCACTGAGTCGTCCAAATAATACCTCAGGTGAGTGAGAGTCGATCCCACGGAGATTGTTGGTTTGGACAAGCAATGGTTATCTTGTAGATCTTAGTCAGGCGGATAGAAAAGATTGTTGTTGTGGAAAAACGTATAAAACAGAATAAATAAATAAAATGTTACTAGAAAGATGTGAAATCGATGGTATGAGAACGGTTGAGGCTTCAGAGATGCTTCTTCCTTCTGGAACAACTTTTCTTACCATCTACTCCAACTTCTGATTGATTCATTCCATGGCAGGCGGTAAATTATTGATGCCGGGTCAGCGGTCATTAATCTCGTCTACTTCAGATCAAATGCCAGGTCAACGGTCATCCAATCTGAAATGAGGTGAAGCTCTAACAATCCATTCCCTTGGTGATACTCAAAACGCCACAGACAAGGTCGGATCTTACATATTAGAGAATGCTGCTTCGTGATTCTAGCCTATACCACAAAGGCCCTAATCACCCCGTACCTCGGCTGCACTGATGTCTCCAAGTACCTAACGCAGTCGTGGATTAGCCGTCTAAGAGATGTATAATCAAGCTTGTGGTTAAGTACTATCCTGTCAAGGACTCGCAAGAACCCATGTGAAATAGGGATGACAGTCAAGTTACACTTCTAATTCATTAGGATGAAGAACGAAGATACATCTTAAAATAGAATCAAGCATAGATTGAAATAGAACAATGATATTATTAATCCATAAGAATCAATAGAGCTCCAAACCTTAACCTAGGAGGTTAGTGACTCATACTATACATAGAATAGTGTTTGAATGTAAAAGGGGGGAGGAAGAAGATCCTAAACAAGGGTGATCTCCTCCTATATATACCAATCTGCTAACTAAGAATTACATAAATAAGATAAACTAGTCTTGTAGTACAAAAATCCACCTTTTGGGCCCACTTGGTGAGAGTTTGGGTTGAGCTTAAAAGAAGCCATGAGTTAGTGCTCCCTTTTGGGCATCCAACGCTAGCTTTGGACTCCTGAATGGGTGTTGGATGCCAGCTCCCCCTTTTGAGCATTGGACGCCCAGAATGAGGCTGGTAGCTGACGTTAAACGCCAATTTTGGGCCTTCATTTCCAAAGAAAAGTATAAACTACTATATATTTTTGTAAAGCCCTAGATGTTAGCTTTCCATATTCGTTGAGAGTGCACTATTTGGACTTCTGTAACTCTAGAAATGCTCTTTCGAGTGCATGGAGGTCAGAATCTGACAATATCTGCAGTCCTTTCTTTGTCTCCGAATCAAACTTTCTCCAAAGCTCCTCAATTTCAGCCAGAAAATACCTGAAATCATAATAAAACACACAAACTCAAAGTAGAATCCAAAAATATGAACTTTGCACTAAAATCTATGAAAATATAATAAAACTTAAACAAAACATAATGAAAACTATATGAAAATGATGCCAAAAAGCGTATAAAATATCTTCTCATCAAAAATATTTTTTTTAGATTTTTCCATTGTAAAATAAACCTGTTTTCGTACAAAATAAATATAAATTTAATAAATTCAAATTTTTATCTAATTTGTATTCAAATATTTATAATATTTCAAAAAATAAACAAATTCATCGTAATATCAAACTAAAAGAAAAGTACTATAAACAAGCAAGTCAATATAATTCAAAACATAAACAAAGTGTATTGATACATCAACAATAATAATAAGTAACAACCATACATCAAAGTATGTTGATACATCAATTATATTCAAAACATAAACTCAATGTATTGTTCAACTATACTAAGTTATGTAAATAAGAAGACCATATAAAAATTCCTCATATGTTTGAAATTTCAAGACAAAAATCTGCTAAAACATCAAGTCATTATCTTTGCCTCATTACATCTCTGTTTATAGCTTCTCCTTTTATTTTCATGTGCAATCTTTCCAATTTCATCAATATCATTTTCCATCCTCTTCTTGATAGCTGAAAATGATGTTGCATTTCCATCAGTGATCATAGTGCATTAAGTTTCAGTCAATGGTGAAAATATAAAATCTTATTAAAATATTCTAAATCTGAATTAAAATAATGTTATAAAAAATGAACAATTTTCAATAGTTATAGGGAAACAGGGAAAAAAGGGAACACAACTTAGGGGGTTACCTGAAATTGAAGATGGCATCAAAGGTTGCTATTTCACTACTTCTCAATATGAGTTCCCTTCAAAATGCTGAAAAAATTTCAACTCTAGAAAATTCAGAGAAGTAAAATACTTCTATGCCACAAATAAGGTTGGAGATGAAAGGATGATAACATTAGATTCAATCAATAGAACTATTTTTGCTAAAAATAGCATCACATAAATCAAGTGTTTTCATATCAGAATTATTGGGCTTCAATTACTTCCTAAAGGAAAATATAGTTTCTATTGCAACATATATAGAAGACAGACATTCATGCTAGCTGTATTAGAAAAACGGGTTAAAATATCCTTTGTGGCACTATTATTGTGATTGTTAGACAACAGGATCAACCCTTACTGCAGCCTGTAAGAAGCGTAAAAAACGATTAGCTGAAATCAAAATTAGACGAAATGCTAGGAGAAAGGGAAGTGTGGGAAGCATTTTGATTCCCTAGGTGGCAAAAATACTATCATAGTACAATCCAGTTGCATGGAAGGGGAATATTGGATTTAGGGAATTGGACCAAACAAATTGGAATTAGCAAGGAAATAGAGAAACAAAAAGGGAAGGGAACAGAAGGGAAGAAATGAATCACCTGAAGATAGCTTGATCTGGAAACAGAAGAAGAAGTGAGAAAGAAGCAAAGAAGAAAGGGGATTTCGAGGTTACTAATGATAAAGCTAACAGAGATCTAAGCAGATCACCAAGCTTATATAAGAAATCCCATACCAAACTCATCTCTTTGGCCTCCATCCTATTACATAATTGATTAAAAATGGATTTTACAATTTCCAAAACGGTACACCAGGACCCTGAAATAGAAACAGAGATAAAAATAATGTTATTTGAAACATTAGAAATCAATCACAAGTTTAGTCAGAGTCTACCTTGCTAATACCATAAAATCAAGAGTAGGAGCATCTATTTAATACAATTATTATACAATAATCATGCTGGAGTCTAGAACATCAAAATGCTGTGTTTCAGTCAAACAACTATAGTATTAATACTAATATAAATATTAATATTATTTACATTCCTTACCTTTTATGAACAAAATAAGCATCTTAACATGACCTTTTAACATATTTAGTACTGCTGACCAAAGTACTAAGAATTTTGCAGAAACATGCCTAGGAATAAACCTCTAGTCTGGTTGCCACTTATAATCTAAATAGTATCATACTTTTGTAAAAGTAATACTAAATATTATTCTATCGTATATATGTAGGAGGATTTAAGTAGAGACAAGCTTGCCTTGGTTAGCTTTATCATCAGTAACAAAATTTGCCTTTTTTCTTATGGCTTTATCACCTATAGAAAATTGCAGGTGACTCATTAGTAAGACATATGGAATAGAAGAATTGCAGCTAACAGAGCTCTAAGTAGATCACTAAGTTCAACCCTTGTAAATCATAATCCATAATTGTATTCTCTTAGAAGGATCACTATCACACTGCAGTAAGAAGCAGCAGCAAAAGAAAAGAGATAGTGCAGTGAAAGAAAACACCAAAAATTGAAAAACCATGAGGACAAAAGTTTCAACAACAAATTTCATTGGTTAGGATACCGATAGTGCGGTTTTCTATGTGCATGCTGATCCAAAGTCAATAATTTTGATTTTTGCTGGCTTCACAGTGCTACATATAAAACACAATTTCATTCAACCTCAAGATAAAATAGTTGAATTCAATATTTGACATACCTGCTTAGAGAATAGCTTAACAATGCTAAGTGATAATCCTCTAAGAAATACTCCAAAAAAGAAGAATTTTCTTGCAATAGTGAGTATAGTAGAAGAACAAAGGAAAATTGTAAAGTAGGGACCAAATTGTACATAGGACAAATCTGCTAGTAGAGACCGAATTGTAAAGTAGGACAAATAAAAATCAAGCACAAATTGTAAAAATTTTCATAGGTGCCAATCTTGGAAAACTCAAACTTAAGAATGGAACTATTTTCATTAGAGTTCATTTCACTCAATTTATGAACAATGTCTGATAAAGCTATTAAAACACATTTAGAAGGTAAAAAAGGCAGGTCATTCAAACAACCAGAGCACATCACAATCGAGTTCACAGGCGAGCGTGCACGCAAAGACAGTTTCATATAGCAAGATGAGGGTGTTTTGCAATTGGTCATGTCCTCAAACAAATAGTGAACAATCAAGCAATATTTAGAAATAGAAATGGATGCATCAAAGAATAGTAAAAACAAGCCATCATTGAAGGAATTTACTTGAGGAAACAAAGCTGAAGTGTGTTTGGGTCTGAGAAGTGAAAGCTGCAGCATCAGATATGTGGTATTAGCTGAATTCAAGATTTGACATACCTGCTTAGAGAATAGCTTAACAATGCTAAGTGATAATCCTCTAAGAAATACTCCAGAAAGACATTCATGCTAAGTGATAATAGGGACGGTACCTTTAAATTTAGCACAGCCAAAATAGTCGAATATCAGAATTGATTGCCATGGTAAAAACATATGTATATAAATATGTATGCTTTCTTCTCAAACCCTAAGTAACATACATGGATCCTTAGCAAAATCACACCAAAATCGAGAACATTGAACTCGCTAATCAACTAAACTTGTGCCTGCATCATTTACATGTGTTGCAAATGGAAATTAAAATTAAGAAAACTTAATATTTTATATATAATACACTTAGAGAAAGTGGAAACCACTTTTACTTACTAATTTAATTACTAATGTAGTAGTTAAAATTGAAAATAAAATTATAACAAGAACGAACAACCTATAATAGATATATCATGAGTTCATATACTTGCTGTAAATTTGTAACGACCCTTTGATCCTCAAGGCTGACTCTCTTCATCTCCTCCATCTCCATGGGCGGAATGTTGGCCACCGCTACCATTAGCCATAATAGGCTTGTATTTATTAAGAGCTGCAAGCATTCCCAGGTTACTTTCATGTGAATTAGGGTTACCTGCACAGTTGAGGCAAGATCGAAGAGAGAAACACAGCAACACACGGAGAAGAGCAAGCACTAGTTTATCAAAATTGGAAGTGCAACAGTGAATGTCACACAATCAGAAAATTGTCAAATAAATAATTAGAACAATTCTAGCAAAACAGCACAAAATATCAACAATTTAGTCAAGTAGTTTCCAAACAAAATTAGCAGTAATGTTCAGCAATGTAGATTAACAATCTAAACATTTCTCAGGTATTCAAAATCAAAACCTAATCTATTCAAAACCTAAAAATCTACTAATCAGAAAACAAATCTAATTAAACTAATTACTAAAATCAAACTAACCAAACAAAATTAATTGACTTAACAGAAATTAAAAGAATTTTGAAACTAAAACCTGAAAGCATTGACTGGAGGAGATGATGGCTACGACGCTAAGATATGCGAGCCAGAACTGATGGGGGATAAAAGGAGAGAGAGAAGCGCGGCGGTGGTGGGGACAGACACTACTACAGGTGGCACCGGCATGTTGGAGCTAACCTGAGACGAAGAGAATAGGAGATCGAGCTTGATTTGTTCTACGAACGAGAAAGAACAAGAGAGACAGGGAATGTGTTCTATTGGTTCAGTGTTTAAAAGAGAGGAGATGAAGGAGAAGGTAGCTATGGTGGTTAGGGTGGCCGGCGGTGGCGCTGTGAGTGAGGAAATGAGAAGAAGAAGCTCGTGCGACAGAGAGAAGAAGAAGCTCGTTGAAGGAGAGAGGATCAAGCTCGTTTGATTTGTGATTTTGTGTGTGTGTGTGTGAAACGAGCTCGATAGGGTGGGGTGAAGTTAGGTCTAAATTAAAATTTTTCGATGGAATATTTTAAATTATAGATAGATTTTCTGTCTGTAATAATTTAACAAAATGCAACGTTTTGTTCATTTAAATACAGACGAATTTTCCATCGGTAATTATTTCTCACGAAAAAAGAATAATTTTTTCGACAGAATTATCGATGGATTCTATTTTTTGTCTGTAATTTATGCTAATTCATTTTTCTTTGTTTCCGACAGAAATTCCCTTGTAAAATCTGTTTGTATTTCTGTGGGATAAAATCTTTCAAAAATATCTGTCTGTAATAAATAGTTTTTTAGTAGTAAAAATGAAGAAATTAAAATTTGCTTTTTGAATTTTATTTATCTTTGTCAAGATTTAGTTTTTATAAAAAATATTAAATTATTATATTTACAAAAAAATCCTCACATATAATAATTATAAAAAATAAATATATTCTTATAATTAATTTTGTTAAATGACTAAACAATTTTTTTGTTTATGTAACAAGAATATCCTTCTTTAATAACAATTAAAATTAAAGCATCAAACCATTTCAAAAAATAAAAAGAAAAACAAAATCGATTAATCAAAAACATCATTTTGTGTTTACTCATCTTCTTCTCTCATCATCAAAAGTGCCAAAAAATAATGAACAAACTCTAATCCTGGCAAAGTCTCAAAATCAATCCTTATATTCCTTTCTCTGCTCACGATGCTCTTCCTTGTTGCTTTCCTAGCCTTGTCTCTGCTGTGTGCTCTCCTACCTCGCGTTGTCCTACCTTCGCCATCCTGCCTCACATCGTCGCCCTTGTCTGTGGGTGTTGTCGTGTGGGTGTTGTTTCGCACGATTCTCCCTGCTGCGGTCTGTGGGTGTTGCTGTGTTGGAAGTTGCTAGTGTCACTGTCGATGATGCTTTCTTCTCCGCCGTGGCGCCCCCGGTTTAGGTAAGCCGCAAACCTCCTCTTTCACCCCTCTGATAGTTGATGAGCGGATATTTTATACGCTTTTTGGGGGTAATTTCATATAGATTTTAGCCTGTTTTAATTAGTTTTTAATAGAATTTTATTAGTTTTTAAGAAAAAATCACATTTCTGGACTTTACTATGAGTTTATGTAATTTTCTATGATTTTAGGTATTTTCTGGCTAAAATTGAGGGAGCTGAGCAAAAATCTGATTTAGGCTGAAAAAGGACTGCTGATGTTGTTGGATTCTGACCTCCCTGCACTTGGAATGGATTTTTTGGAGCTATAGGAGTCCAATTGGCGCGCTCTTAATTGGGTTGGAAAGTAGACACCTAGAGCTTTCCAGCAATATATAATAGTCCATACTTTGCGCGTAGATAGACGATGTAAACTGGCGTTCAACGAAAGTTCCATGTTGCAGTCTGGCGTCCGGCGCCAGAAACAGGTTACAAGTTGGAGTTCAACACCAAAAACACGTTACAACCTGGTGTTCAACTCCAGAAATAGCCCAGGAACGTGAGAAGCTTAAGCCTCAGCCCCAACACACATCAAGTGGGCCCCAGAAGTGGATTTCTGCACCAATTATCTTAATTTACTCATTTTCTGTAAACCTAGGTTACTAGTTTAGTATTTAAACAACTTTTAGAGACTTATTTTATATCTCATGACATTTTTAGATCTGAAATTTGTACCTTTTGGCAGCATGAGTCTCTAAACCCCATTGTTGGGGGGTGAGGAGCTCTGCAGCGTCTCGATGAATTAATGCAATTATTTCTATTTTTCCATTCAAACATGCCTGTTCCTATCTAAGATGTTCATTCGCGCTTAACTATGGAGAAGGTGGTGATCTGTGACACTCATCACCTTCCTTAATCCATGAACGTGTGTATGACAATCACCTCTGTTCTACATCAGATTGAATGAGTATCTCTTAGATTCCTTAATAAGAATCTTCGTGGTATAAGCTAGAATTGATAGCGGCATTCATGAGAATCTGGAAAGTCTAAACCTTGTCTGTGGTATTCCGAGTAGGATTCTAGGATTGGATGACTGTGACGAGCTTCAAACTCGCGAGTGTTGGGCGTGATGACAAACGCAAAAGAATCAATGGATTCTATTCTGATATGATCGAGAACCAACAGTTGATTAGCCGTGCTGTGATAGAGTATTTGGACCATTTTCACTGAGAGGATGGGAAGTAGCCATTGACAACGGTGACACCCTACATAGAGCTTTCCATGGAAGGAACTTTGCACTTTTGCATGAGAAGAATATTACGTTACAGGAATTCAGAAGACAAAGCATCTCCAAAACTCCAACATATTCTCCATTATTGCACAACAAGTAATTATTTCACGCTCTTCTATTTTTTAGTAATTCAAACTGATAATCATAATTGATCTCCTGACTAAGAATAATAAAATAATCATATCTTGCTTCAAGCCAACAATCTTTGTGGGATCGACCCTTACTCACGTAAGGTATTACTTGGACGACCCATGCACTTGCTGGTTAGTTGTGCGGATTGCAAAAGTGTGATTGCAATTTCGTGCACCAAGTTTTTGGCGCCGTTGCCGGGGATTGTTTGAGTTTGAACAACTAAAGGTTTATTTTGTTGCTTAGATTAGGAATAATTTATTTTTGTTGCTATAGAGTCATTAAATTCTGAGTCATTTATTTCCTTTTCAAAAATTTTTCAAAAATATTATTTTTCTTTATCAATTTTTAATTTTTTTTGTGAGTTTAGTGTCTTGTTCCAAGTTTGGTGTCAATTTCATATTTTATATTTTCCTTTTAAATTTTCAAATTTGTGTTCTTTGATCTTCAAGTTGTTCTTGTTTATTTTTCTTGTTTGATTTTTAGTTTTTCTTGTTTTGTGTCTCTTCTTGTTTTTCTTGTTCTATTCCAAAGCATTAGTCTTCCAAAAGGAATATATAAATATATACCTCTTCAAAACAAGTGTTACCTTTACTGCCCAATTGGCTAGAGCGTTGGTCTATGTTCTTGGTAATTGGGTATCCTCTTTTTAAAATTTTTTTCAAAAATAATTTTTCTTTGATTGAATCTTGTGCCAAACTTTAAGTTTGGTGTTTTATTGTTAATCTTTTTTTATAATTTTTGAAAATTTTATTGAAGTTTTCTAAAAATTTTAAGTTTGGTGTTCTTTCTTTTGTTCTTGTTGTTCTTGTGAATCTTCAAAGTGTTCTTGAGTCTTCTTTATGTTTTGATCTTAAAATTTTTAAGTTTGGTGTTCCTTGGTGTTTTCCCTCCAAAATTTTCAAAAACAAGGAGCATTAGGATCTAAAAATTTTAAGTCTTGTGTCTTTTGTGTGTTTTTCTCTTTCATCATAAAATTCAAAATTCAAAAAAAATCTTTTCTAACTATTTTTAAGCTACTTTTTTGAAATTTTTTTTATAAAAAATTCAGATTTCAATTTCAAAATTTTTCAAATCTTATCCTTTTAAGATTTAAAAAAAAAAATATTTTATTATCTTTTTCAAAAAAATATCCTAACCACTTTCTCTCTCAATTTTTTCGAAAATCTTCACAAAACATTTTCAAATTTTTTTATTTTTATTTTTATTTCATTTTTATTTTATCTTATTTTACTTTATTTTACATTTTGAAAATAAATTTTTATATATAATAAAATAAATAGTATTTACATCCATATCATCTCCCTTGCTCCATCATGGAACTAAGTGGAAATGAACAGTCCAGAAAGACTCTGGGGTCATATGCTAACCCCACTACTGCTTCATATGGGAGTAGTATCTGTATACCCTCCATTGGAGTCAGTAGTTTTGAGTTGAATCCTCAGCTCATCATCATGGTGCAGCAAAGTTGCCAGTATTCTGGTCTTCCACAGGAAGAACCTACAGAGTTTTTGGCACAATTTTTACAAATTGCTGACACGGTACATGATAAGGAAGTAGATCAGGATGTCTACAGATTATTACTGTTTCCATTTGCTGTAAAGGACCAAGCTAAGAGGTGGTTAAATAACCAACCTAAGGACAGTATAAGGACATGGAAACAGCTGTCAGAAAAATTCCTGAATCACTATTTTCCTCCAAAACGGATGACACAGCTAAGGCTAAGCATC
>NC_029781.3:19196588-19200560 GCF_000817695.3 Arachis duranensis
TTTCTCTAGACCACTCAGCTGGTGGATCTATACACATGAGAAAGACAATAGAAGAAGCTCAAGAGCTCATTGATACAGTTGCCAGAAATCAGCATCTGTACCTAAGTAGTGAACCTTCCATGAAAGAAGAGGCTAAAACAGTAACTACTGAAATGAGTCCTACAGAACAAGTTACAGAATTCAATCAGCAATTGGATTTTCTAATAAAACAGTTAGCCAAATTCAAAGAGATATTACAAGAAACAAGAATGGCTAATATGAATATGGAAGTGCAATTGAAGCAAACAGAACAGCAATTATCAAAACAAATAACAGAAGAGTGCCAAGCAGTTCAATTAAGAAGTGGGAAAACATTAAATACCTCACTTCAAGACAGCAGGAAGCCAAGAAATGAGTAAACTACCCAAAATCTCTCTGAGGACAGTAAGAGCCCAGAGAGGAATAATTCTGGCGCTCAAACGCCAGAGAATGGGTGGAAATCTGGCATTGAACGCCCAAACTATGCTCAGTCCTGGCGTTCAACGCTAGAAACAAGCAATGATTTGGCGTTAAACGCCCAAAGGGAGCACAGTTCTGGCATTCAGATGCCAGAAACAAGTAAGGAGTTGGCGTCTAACGCCACTCCAGCTTCCACCCTTGGCATTCTAATGCCAGTGGGGGATCAGACACATACTAGTGCTGATAATAACCCTTCTAAAAAGGCTTCCCAACCCACATCTGTAGGCAATAAACCTACAATAACTAAGGTTGAGGAATACAAAGCCAAAATGCCTTATCCTCAAAAACTCCGCCAAGCGGAACAAGATAAGCAATTTGCCTGCTTTGCAAACTATCTCAGGAATCTTGAAATAAAGATTTCGTTTGCAGAGGCACTTGAGCAAATATCATCTTATGCTAAGTTCATGAAAGAGATCTTAAGTCATAAGAAGGATTGGAGGGAAACTGAAAAAGTTTACCTCACTGAAGAATGCAATGCAGTCATTCTGAAAAGCTTACTTGAGAAGCTTAAAGATCCAGGAAGCTTTATGATACCATGCACATTAGAAGGTACTTGTACCAAGCAAGCTCTATGTGATCTTGGGGCAAGTATTAACCTAATACCTGCAGCCACTATCAAAAAGCATAGGTTGACTGATGAAGTTAAACCAACCCGGATATGTCTCCAACTTGCTGATGGCTCCATTAAATACCCATCAGGCGTGATTGAAGACATGATTGTCAAGGTTGGGCCATTTGCCTTTCTCACTGACTTAGTGGTGCTAGAAATAGAGGAGCATAAGAGTGCAACTCTCATTCTGGGAAGACCTTTCCTAGCAATTGGCCGAACCCTTATTGATGTTCAAAAAGGGGAAGTAACCCTGAGAGTCAATGAGGATGAGTTCAAGTTGAATGTTATCAAAGCCATGCAGCATCCAGACACCCAAAATGACTGCATGAGCGTTGATATTATTGACTCTCTAGTAAAAAAAGTTAATATGGCTGAGAGTCTCGAATCAGAGCTAGAGGATATCTTTAAAGATGTTCAGCCTGATCTGAAGGAATCAGAGAGAATAATAAAACCTTTGAAAATCCCTCAGGAAGAGGAGAAACCTCCCAAACCCGAGCTCAAACCATTACCACCATCCCTGAAATATGCATTTCTGGGAGAAGGTGATACCTTTCCTGTAATCATAAGCTCTATCTTAGAGCCATAGGAAGAGGAAGCACTAATTCAAGTGCTAAAGACACACAAGACTGCTCTTGGGTGGTCCATCAGTGATCTTAAGGGCATTAGCCTAGTCAGATGCATGCACAAGATCCTATTGGAGGGTGACGCTAAGCCAGTGGTTCAACCACAGAGGTGGCTGAATCCAGCCATGAAGGAGGTGGTGCAGAAGGAGGTCATTAAATTACTAGAGGCCGGAATTATTTATCCCATTTCTAACAGCCCCTGGGTAAGCCCTGTCCAAGTCGTCCCTAAGAAAGGTGGCATGACAGTGGTTCAAAATGAAAAAAATGAACTGGTTCTTACAAGAACAGTTATAGGGTGCGTATGTGTATTGATTACAGAAGGCTCAATACAGCTACCAGAAAGGATCATTTTCCTTTACTATTCATAGACCAGATGCTAGAAAGACTAGCAGGTCATGAACACTACTGCTTCCTGGATGGATATTTAGGTTTTAATCAAATTGCAGTAGATCCCCAGGATCAAGAGAAAACAGCATTCACATGTCCATCCGGAGTATTTGCATACAGAAGGATGTCATTTGGCCTGTGCAATGCACCTGCAACCTTTTAAAGGTGCATGCTCTCTATTTTCTCTGATATGGTGAAAAAATTTCTGGAAGTCTTCATGGATGACTTTTCAGTATTTGGAAACTCATTAAGCTCCTGTCTTGACCATCTAGCACTTGTTCTAAAGAGGTGCCAAGAGACTAACCTGGTTCTAAACTGAGAAAAATGTCACTTTATGGTGACTGAAGGAATTGTCCTTGGGCACAAAATTTTGAATAAGGGAATAAAGGTGGATCAAGCTAAGGTAGAGGTAATTGAAAAATTACCACCACCTGCCAATGTTAAAGCAGTCAAAGGCTTTTTGGGGCATGCAGGATTCTATAGGAGGTTTATAAAGAATTTTTCAAAAATCGCCAAACCTCTAAGTAATCTGCTAGCTGCTGACACGCCATTTATCTTTGATAAGGAGTGTCTGCAGGTGTTTGAGACTCTGAAAGCTAAGCTGGTCACAGCACCAATCATTTATGCACCAGACTGGACATTACCTTTTGAACTGATGTGTGATGCCAGTGACCATGCCATTGGTGCAGTGTTAGGACAAAGGCATGACAAGCTTCTGCACGTCATTTACTATGCCAGTCGTGTTCTAAATGACGCACAGAAGAATTACACAACCACAGAAAAGGAGCTACTTGCAGTGGTTTACGCCATTGACAAGTTCAGATCCTATTTAGTAGGATCAAAAGTGATTATGTACACTGACCATGCTGCTCTTAAATATCTACTCATAAAGCAGGATTCAAAACCCAGACTCATAAGATGGGTGTTGCTTCTGTAAGAGTTTGATATAGAAATAAGAGACAGAAAAGGGACAGAGAATCAAGTAGCAGATCACCTGTCCTGAATAGAACCAGTAGAAGGGGCGTCCCTTCCTCTTATTGAGATCTCTGAAAACTTTTCAAATGAGCAACTCTTTGCCATCCAGGAAGTGCCATGGTTTGCAGACATTGCAAACTACAAGGCAGTGAGATTCATACCCAAAGAGTACAGTAGGCAGCAATCAAAGAAGCTGATCACGGATGCAAAGTACTATCTTTGGGATGAACCATATCTCTTCAAGAGATGTGCAGACGAAGTAATCCGTAGATGTGTGCCTAAAGAAGAATCACAGAAGATCCTCTGGCACTGCCATGGATCACAGTATGGAGGACATTTTGGAAGTGAGCGAACAGCCACAAGAGTCCTCCAATGCGGCTTCTACTGGCCTACTCTCTATAAAGATTCCCAAGTGTTTGTACTTAATTGTGACAGTTGCCAAAGATCTGGCAATCTACCTGATGAGCGGATAATTTGTGCGCTTTTTGGCATTGTTTTTAGTATGATCTAGTTAGTTTTTAGTATATTTTTATTAGTTTTTAGTTAAAATTCACTTTTATGGACTTTACTATGAGTTTGTGTGTTTTTCTGTGATTTCAGGTATTTTCTGGCTGAAATTGAGGGACCTGAGCAAAAATCTGATTCAGAGACTAAAAAGGACTGCAGATGCTGTTGGATTCTGACCTCCCTGCACTCGAAGTGGATTTTCTGGAGCTACAGAAGCCCAATTGGCGCGCTCTCAACGGCGTTGGAAAGTAGACATCCTGGGCTTTCCAGCAATATATAATAGTTCATACTTTGCTCAAGATTTGATGGCCCAAACCGGCGTTCAAAGTCACCCTCAAGATTTCCAGCGTTAAACGCCGGAACTGGCACAAG
>NC_029781.3:19201523-19202909 GCF_000817695.3 Arachis duranensis
ACTGAGATTTACAAGGTGACCATAGCTTGCTTCATACCAACAATCTCTGTGGGATCGACCCTTACTCGCGTAAGGTTTATTACTTGGACGACCCAGTACACTTGCTGGTTAGTTGTGCGAAGTTGTAGTGATCACAATTTCGTCCACCAAGTTTTTGGCGCCGTTGTCGGGGATTGTTGAGTTTGGACAACTGACGGTTCATCTTGTTGCTTAGATTAGGTATTTTTCTTCAGAGTTCTTAAGAATGAATTCTAGTGTTTCAAGATGATCTGTTGAAGTCTAGCTGGCTGTGAAGCCATGTCTAATTTCATTGGACCGAGGTTTCAACTTATCATCACAAGAGCTTGTTGATTTCTATCAATCTTGCTATTGGAGCAGTGATCTGCTAAGGCTTGGCTTGCCATTGGCCATGTCTAGTGTTTTGGACCAAAGCTTTCTTTGAAAGCTTGGCTGGCTGTGAAGCCATGTCTAATTCCTGGACCGGAGTCTTAGACTAAACATTGCATGATTCCTGGAATTCTCATTAAAAATTTTGATACCTTTATTTTCTTTTTCCACTTAATTTTCGAAAAATCCAAAAAAATTACAAAATCATAAAAAAATCCAAAAATATGTTTCTTGTTTGAGTCTAAAGTCTCATGTTAAGTTTGGTGTCAATTGCATGTTTCTGTTCTTTTTGCACTCATGCATGTATCTTCATTAATCTTCAAGTTGTTCTTGATGATTTCTTACTCTGATCTTTGAATTCTCTTGACTTGAGTGTTTATGTGTCTCATATGCATTCTCATTAGTGTCAGTAGTATACAAACTGCTAAGTTTGGTGTCTTGCATGCATTGTTATTTGACTTTAGTTGCATTTTGATTATTTCTCACTATTAAAAATCCAAAAATATTTTAATTTATGTCTTTTCAAGTCAATAATACAAAGAATTGAAGATTCAGAACATACAACAGAGGAATTGCACAGAAAAAGCTGGGCGTTAAAAATGCCCAGTGAAGAAGACAGACTGGCGTTTAAACGCCAGCCAGGGTGCCTGGCTGGGCGTTTAACGCCCAAAAGGGTAGAGTTTTGGGCGTTAAACGCCAGAATGTGCACCATTCTGGGCGTTTAACGCCAGGATGGCACAAGAGGGAAGATTTTGTTTCAATTCAGATTTTTTTTCAAGTTTTCAAAATTTTTCAAAATCAAATCTTCTTCAAATCAAATTTTTTCAATCAAATCTATTTCAAAATCAATTTCTTTCCATTTTCAAAGATACTTGCTATCAATTAATGATTTGATTCAACATATCAAGTATGTTGCCTTTTCTGTTGAGAAAGGTTTAATGTTTGAATCATATCTTTTCTTGATAGCCAAGTCATTAATTTTCAAAATCAAATCTTTTT
>NC_029781.3:19203041-19203918 GCF_000817695.3 Arachis duranensis
AAATCTTTTTGATTTCTAATTTCAAATTCTTTTTCAAAAATCATTTGATTTCTTTCCCACTTTTATTTTTGAAAATCAATTAGTGTTTTTCAAAATGTTTGAAAAATCCTTTACTTAATTTTCGAATACTACTTCCCTTCTTCTCACATCCTTCTATTTATGGACTAACACTATTCCTTAATGCACAATTCGAACTCCATCTCTCTTGATAAGTTCGAATTTTCTA
Organism: Arachis duranensis; assembly: GCF_000817695.3. Taxonomy (NCBI): domain Eukaryota; kingdom Viridiplantae; phylum Streptophyta; class Magnoliopsida; order Fabales; family Fabaceae; genus Arachis; species Arachis duranensis. The sequence continues at coordinate 19,203,268 of NC_029781.3, forward strand.
CCTCTGCCTTCTATTTTTCTTTTCCTCTGACACCTCAAGGAATCTCTATACGGTGACATAGAGGATTCCATATTTTCTTGTTCTCTTCTCTTTCTTATGAGCAGGAGCAAGGACAAAAGCATTCTTGTTGAGGCTGATCCTGAACCTGAAAGGACCTTGAAGCGAAAGCTAAGAGAAGCCAAGGCACAACTCTCTGTAGAGGACCTAACAGAAATCCTCAAAGAAGAAGAACCCATGGCAGCCGAAAACAACAACAATGCCAACAATACAAGGAAGGTGCTGGGTGACTTTACTGCACCTACTCCCGACTTCTATGGGAGAAGCATCTCTATCCCTGCCATTGGAGCAAATAACTTTGAGCTTAAGCCTCAATTAGTTTCTCTAATGCAACAGAATTGCAAATTCCATGGACTTCCATTGGAAGATCCTCATCAGTTCTTAGCTGAATTCTTGCAAATCTGTGACACTGTCAAGACTAATGGGGTTGACCCTGAGGTCTACAGACTTATGCTATTCCCTTTTGTTGTAAGAGACAGAGCTAGAATATGGTTGGACTCACAACCTAAAGAAAGCCTGAACTCTTGGGAAAAGCTAGTCAATGCCTTCTTGGAAAAGTTCTTTCCACCTCAAAAATTGAGTAAGCTTAGAATG
>NC_029781.3:19204109-19204435 GCF_000817695.3 Arachis duranensis
ATCTTTGGATAGCTCTGTTGGAGGATCTCTTCATCTGAAGAAGACGCCTACAGAAGCTCAAGAACTAATTGAAATGGTTGCAAATAACCAATTCATGTACACTTCTGAAAGGAATCCTGTGAACAATAGGACTAGTCAGAAGAAAAGAGTTCTTGAGATTGACACTCTGAATGCCATATTGGCTCAGAACAAAATATTGACTCAGCAAGTCAATATGATTTCTCAAAGTCTATCTGGAATGCAAAATGCACCAAACAGTACTAAGGAAGCTTCATCTGAGGAAGAAGCTTATGATCCTGAGAACCCTGCAATGGAAGAGGTGAATT
>NC_029781.3:19204546-19204850 GCF_000817695.3 Arachis duranensis
CGGAGAGGAGGAAAAGGCAGTGAACGCCACTGAGGAAGACCTCAATGGACGTCCACTGGCCTCCAATGAGTTCCTCAATGAGGAACCATGGGAATCTAAGGCTCAAAATGAGACCATAGAGATTCCATTGGACTTGCTTCTGCCATTCATGAGCTCTGATGAGTATTCTTCCTCTGAAGAGGATGAGTATGTCACTGAAGAGCAAGTTGCTAAATACCTTGTTGCAATCATGAAGCTGAATGACAAGTTATTTGGTAATGAGACTTGGGAGGATGAACCCCCTTTGCTCACCAAAGAATTAGAT
>NC_029781.3:19205997-19206846 GCF_000817695.3 Arachis duranensis
TTGGTGCAGGGATGACTTTTCCTTGACACCTCAGGATCTGTGGACCCCACAGGATCCCCACCTACCCCACCACTCTCTCTCTTCTTCACCCATTCACCAATCACCTCAACACCTCTTCCCCAAAAACCCTTCACCTATCAAATCCCATCTTTCTCTTCACCACTCACATCTATCCTTCATAAAACCCCACCTACCTCACCCTTCAAATTCAAACCACTTTCCCTCCCAAACCCACCCATACATGGCCGAACCACAAAGCCCCCTCCATCTCCCTCACTTCTTCTTCTTCTACTCCCTTCTTTCTTCTTTTGCTCGAGGACGAGCAAACCTTTTAAGTTTGGTGTGGTAAAAGCATTGCTTTTTATTTTTCCATAACCATTTATGGCATCCAAGGGTGCATCAAGACCACTTCTATGAAGTTGTGGCCTTGAAGAAGGTGATCCCCGAGGTCCCTTTTTCACTCAAAAAGAGTGAATATCCGGAGATCAGACATGAGATCCGAAGAAGAGGTTGGGAAGTTCTTACCAACCCCATTCAACAAGTCAGAATTTTAATGGTTCAAGAGTTCTATGCCAATGCATGGATCACCAAGAACCATGATCAAAGTGTGAACCCGGATCCAAAGAATTGGCTTACTCTGGTTCGGGGGAAATACTTGGATTTTAGTTCGGAAAATGTAAGGTTGGCATTCAACTTGCCCATGATGCAAGGAGATGAACATCCTTACACTAGAAGGGTCAACTTTGATCAAAGGTTGGACCAAGTCCTCACAGTCATATGTGAAGAGGGCGCCCAATGGAAGAGAGACTCAAGAGGGAAGCCGGTTCAACTGAGAAGGCATGACCTCAA
>NC_029781.3:19206971-19207223 GCF_000817695.3 Arachis duranensis
TGCATCATGATTGGAGAAGAAATAGAAGTTCATGAGGTTATAGCTCAAGAACTTTATAAGGTGGCGGACAAGTCCTCTACCTTGGAAAGGTTAGCCTTTCCTCATCTCATTTGTCACCTCTGCTATTCAGTTAGAGTTGACATAGAGGGAGACATCCCCATTGATGAGGACAAGCCCATCACTAAGAAGAGGATGGAGCAAACAAGAGACCCCACTCATCATGAGATCCCTGAGATTCCTCAAGGGATGCAC
>NC_029781.3:19207470-19207730 GCF_000817695.3 Arachis duranensis
GCCATCTCTAAGGTGGACCCGTTCTTTAATTTTCTTGTTCTTTATTTTCCTGTTTTTCGAATTTTAGTGCTTATGTTTCTCTATGTTTGTGTCTTGTGATCATTAGTGTCTTATTGTCTATGCCTTAAAGTTATGAATGTCCTATGAATCCATCACCTTTCTTGAATAAAAAATTGTTTCTAATTGAAAAAGAGAAGAATTGCATGAATTTTGAATTTTATAACAGTTTAATTATTTTGATGTGGTGGCAATATTTTTGT
>NC_029781.3:19207851-19208405 GCF_000817695.3 Arachis duranensis
GACATGTTACTGAGGATCTGAAAAATCATAAAAATGATTCTTGAAGCAAGGAAAAGTAGTGAATACAAAAATTTCAAAAAAAAAATTTCGGAAAAAAAAAGAGAGAGAGAAAGAGAAAAAGAAAGAAAAAGAAAGAAAAAGAAATAAATAAAGTTGTGATCCAAAGCAAAAAGAGTGTGCTTAAGAACCCTGGACACCTCTAATTGGGGACTCTAGCAAAGCTAAGTCACAATCTGAAAAGGTTCACCCAATTATGTGTCTGTGGCATGTATATATCCGGTGGTAATACTGGAAGACAGAGTGCTTTGGGCCACGGCCAAGACTCAATAAGTAGCTGTGTTCAAGAATCATCATACTTAACTAGGAAAATCAATGACATTATCTGGATTCTGAGTTCCTAAAGAAGCCAACCATTCTGAATTTCAAAGGATAGAGTGAGATGCCAAAACTGTTCAGAGGCAAAAAGCTAAAAGCCCCGCTCATCTAATTAATACTGATCTTCATAGATGTTTTTGGAATTCATTGCATATTCTCTTCTTTTTATCTTATTTGAT
>NC_029781.3:19208625-19209191 GCF_000817695.3 Arachis duranensis
TATCTCTGTACACCCTAGGCTACTAGTTCTCTATAAGTAGGACCTTTTACTATTGTATTTTCATCTTTGGACATCTAGTTCTTAGATCATATCTTGGTTCTTCTGGTTCCCTCTCTGGGGCCGAAACCAATGATCACTTTTGTTCTTATGTATTTTCAACGGTGGAGTTTCTACACACCATAGATTAAGGTGTGGAGCTCTGCTGTACCTCGAGTATTAATGCAATTACTATTGTTCTTCTAGTCAATTCCGCTTGTTCTTGTTCTAAGATATCACTTGTTCTTCAACTTGATGAATGTGATGATCCGTGACACTCATCATCATTCTCACCTATGAACGTGTGACTGACAACCACCTCCGTTCTACCTTAGATTGGGTGAATATCTCTTGGATTCCTATTACACGATGCATGGTTGATCGCCTGACAACCGAGCGCTCGCCTGACAACCGAGCCAGCCATTCCGTGAGATCAGAGTCTTCGTGGTATAGGCAAGAACTGATGGCGGCATTCAAGAGAATCCGAAAGGTCTAACCTTGTCTGTGGTATTCTGAGTAGGATTCAATGA
>NC_029781.3:19209222-19210726 GCF_000817695.3 Arachis duranensis
ATTCAATGATTGAATGACTGTGACGAGCTTCAAACTCCTGAGGGCGGGGCGTTAGTGACAGACACAAAAGAATCACTAGATTCTATTCTGGCCTGATTGAGAACCGACAGATGGATAGCTGTGCCGTGACAGGGTGCGTTGAACATTTCCACTGAGAGGATGGGAGGTAGCCACTGACAACGGTGAAACCCTTGCATAAACTTGCCATGGAAAGGAGTAAGAAGGATTGGATGAAGACAGTAGGAAAGCAGAGAGACGGAAGGGACAAGCATCTTCATACTCTTATCTGAAATTCCTACCAATGAATTACATAAGTACCTCTATCTTTACCTTATTGTTATTTTCGTTCATTATCATATCAATTGAGTTTGCCTGACTAAGATTTACAAGATGACCATAGCTTGCTTCATACTAACAATCTCCGTGGGATCGACCCTTACTCGCGTAAGGTTTATTACTTGGACGACCCAGTACACTTGCTGGTTAGTTGTGCAAAGTTGTCAGTACACTTGCTGGTTAGTTGTGCGAAGTTGTGTTTATGCCATGGTATTGAACACCAAGTTTTTGGATTCATTACCGGGGATTATTTGATTTGTGAAAAGTATTGATCACAATTTCGTGCACCACTACCTCACAGTTATGCCATGCCTCAACAAGAGATCTTGGAGATGGAGTTGTTTGATGTATGGGGTATTGACTTCATGGGGCCTTTTTGATGAGCGGATAATTTATACGCTTTTTGGCATTGTTTTTAGGTAGTTTTTAGTATGATCTAGTTACTTTTAGGAATGTTTTCATTAGTTTTTATGCTAAATTCACATTTCTGGACTTTACTATGAGTTTGTGTGTTTTTCTATGATTTCAGGTATTTTCTGGCTGAAATTGAGGGACCTGAGCAAAACTCTGATAGGAGGCTGACAAAGGACTGCTGATTCTGTTGGAATCTGACCTCTCTTCACTCGAAATGAATTTTCTGGAGCTACAAAACTCCAAATGGCGCGCTCTCAACGGCGTTGGAAAGTAGACATCCAGAGCTTTCCTGCAATATATAATAGTCCATACTTTGTTCGAGATTAGATGATGTAAACTGGCGCTCAACGCCACTTCCATGCTGTATTCTGGAGTCAAACGCCAGAAACACGTCACGAACCAGAGTTGAACGCCCAAAACACGTTACAACTTGGCGTTCAACTCCAAGAGAAGCCTCAGCCCGTTGATAGATCAAGCTCAACCCAAGCACACAACAAGTGGGCCCCGGAAGTGGATTTATGCATCAATTACTTACTTCTGTAAACCCTAGTAGCTAGTTTAGTATAAATAGAACTTTTTACCTTTGTATTAGACATCTTGGATTGTATTATTCAGTCTTTTGACCGATCCTAGATCCTGAATTGTATTTTTGATCCTGTGACACGTTTTGGGAGCTGGCCTCTCGGCCATGCCTGAACCTTCATCACTTATGTATTTTCAACGGTGGAGTTTCTACACACCATAGATTAAGGGT
>NC_029781.3:19211004-19228645 GCF_000817695.3 Arachis duranensis
AGTATTCCGAGTAGGATTCCGGGATTGAATGACTGTGACGAGCTTCAAACTCGCGATTGCTGGGCGTGATGACAAACGCAAAAGAATCAAGGGATTCTATTCCAACATGATCGAGAACCGACAAATGATTAGTCGTGCTGTGACAAAGCATTTGGACCATTTTCACTGAGAGGATGGGATGTAGCCATTGACAACGGTGATGCCCTACATACAGCTTACCATAGAAAGGAGTGACAAAGATTGGATAAAAGCAACAGGAAAGCAGAGATTCAGAAGGAACACAGCACCTCCATACACTTATCTGAAATTCCCACCATTGAATTACATGAGTAACTCTATCTTTATTTTTTGTTTAATTTATTATTATTATTCGAAAATCCAATAATCTCTTAATATAGTTGAATCTGCCTGACTGGGATTTACAAGATGACCATAGCTTGCTTCATACCAACAATCTCTGTGGTATCGACTCTTACTCACGTAAGGTATTACTTGGACGACCCAGTACACTTGCTGGTTAGTTATGCGGAGTTGTAACAAAGTGTGATTTATGTTTGAGAGCACCAAGTCTTTGGAGCCATTGTTGATGATCACAATTGCGTCCACCAAGTTTTTGGCGCCATTGCCGGGGATTGTTCAAGTATGGACAATTGACGGTTCATCTTGTTGCTCAGATCAGGTAATTTTCTTTTTGTTTTAATTTAAAAAAAATTTCAAAAAAAAAATCTTTCAAAAATTTTTCTCTTTTTCATTTTCCTAAATAATATTTTCGAAAAAAAATAATAAAAATACAAAAAAATAATAATAATAAAATCATAAAAATCAAAAATATTTTGTGATTCTTGTTTGAGTCTAGTGTCAATTTTTAAGTTTGGTGTCAATTGCATGTTTTAAAAATTTATGCATTATTTTTCGAAAATTCATGCATTCATAGTGTTCTTCATGATCTTCAAGTTGTTCTTGGTAAGTCTTCTTGTTTGATCTTAATGTTTTCTTGTTTTGTGTCTTTTATTATTTTTCATGTGCATTCTTGCATTCATAGAGTCTAAGCATTAAAAATTTTTTAAGTTTGGTGTCTTGGATGTTTTCTTTGCATCAAAAAATTTTTTCAAAAATATGTTCTTGATGTTCATCATAATCTTCAAAGTGTTCTTGGTGTTCATCTTGACATTCATAGTGTTCTTGCATGCATCATGTGTTTTGATTCATAATTTTCATGTTGTGAGTCATTTTTATGTTTTTCTCTCTCATAATTAAAAATTCAAAAATAAAAAAAAAGTATATTTTCCTTAATTTTCTCATAATTTTTGAAAATATGAGTTGACTTAGTCAAAAAATTTTAAAATTAGTTGTTTCTTACAAGTCAAGTCAAATTTCAATTTTAAAAATCCTATCTTTTCAAAACTTTTTCAAAAATCAAATCTTTTTCATTTTTATCTTATGATTTTCGAAAATTTAAAACTAATTTTCAAATTTTTTTTCTTATTTTATTTTAAGTTTTCGAAACTTAACTAATAAGTAATGTGATTGATTCAAAAATTTGAAGTTTGTTACTTTCTTGTTAAGAAAGGTTCAACCTTTAAATTCTAGAATCATATCTTGTAGTTTCTTGTGAGTCAAATAATTAATTTTAATTTTAAAAATCAAATCTATCTTATCTTATCTTTTATATCATATCTTTTTCAAAATTTTATCTTTTTCAAAAATTTGATTTTAAAATATCTTTTCTAACTTTTTATCTTCTTATCTTTTCAAATTTGATTTTCAAATCTTTTTCAACTAACTATTTGACTTTTTGTTTGTTTCTTATCTCTTTCAAAACCACCTAAAAACTTTTCTCTCTCTAATTTTTGAAAATATCTCATCCCTTTTTCAAAATTCTTTTTAAATTAACTAATTGTTTTAAATTTTAATTTTAATTCTACCTCATCTTTAATTTTCGAAAATCATTAACTCCTTTTCAAAATTAATTTTCGAATTCTCTCTCTTATCTTCTTCGATTTATTTATTCAATTACTAACACTTCTCTTCACCTCTTTTCATCTCCAATCACTGCCTCTATCCTTACCCTTGTGTTTGGATTCTCCTTTCTTTATTCCCTTTTTCTTCTACCACTAATAAGGAACCTCTTTACTGTGATAAAGAGGATTCCTCTTCTTTTTTTTCTGTTCTCTTCTCTTTCATATGAGCAGGAACAAGGAAAAAGGCACTCTTGTTGAAGCTGATCCTGAACCTGAAAGGACTCTGAAGAGGAAACTAAGAGAAGCTAAATTACAACAATCCAGAGGCAACCTTTCTGAAATTTTTGAACAAGAGAAGGAGATGGCAGTCAAACCCAACAACAATAATGCAAGGAGGATGCTTGGTGATTTTACTAAACCCACGTCCAGGTTTGATGGAAGAAGCATCTCAATTCCTGCCATTGGAGCAAACAATTTTGAGCTGAAACCTCAATTAGTTGCTCTAATGCAACAGAACTGCAAGTTTCATGGACTTCCATCTGAAGATCCTTACCAGTTTTTAACTGAGTTCTTGCATATTTGTGAGACTGTTAAGACGAATGGAGTAGATCCTGAAGTCTACAGGCTCATGTTTTTCCCTTTTGCTGTAAGAGACAGAGCTAGAACATGGTTGGACTCACAACCTAAAGATAGCCTGGACTCCTGAGATAAGCTGGTCATGGCCTTCTTGGATAAATTCTTTCCTCCTCAAAAGTTGAGCAAGCTTAGAGTGGATGTTCAGACCTTCAAGCAAAAAGATAGTAAATCCCTCTATTAAGCTTGGGAAAGATACAAATTAAATTGGAGAATTTGAATAATGTAAATAAAAGCCTTGACTGGGAGTTGATTAGTTGGAAGCCCCATTATTGTTGGATTACTCTCTAGATTAATTGATAATTAAAGGTTATCCTGTTTAGTTATCTCTTACTAGGTAAGGAAAAGTCAAACAAGTTGGAATGTTACGTCCGTTCACAAGTTGCAACCCACTTAATAAAAAGGGATTGGTGTTAGTGACTAGACGGCAATCCAACAATAAACCCAATTACAATCTTTCTTTTAAGCTTTCCAACTCGAGGGTTCCTTTCAATCAACTCCCCATCAAGTTAGGGAACTACTCGCACATTGTGAATGTAAAATTCATAACATATGAAAAGGAATTAAAGAAAGAAATTGTAAATAAAATCAAAATAATCAATTAAAAATACAAGTAATCCTTGTATTAAATAATCCTAAAAATATTCCAATGGTAAAATTAAACAAAGCAAAGGACATGGAAGAGTAAAGCCAAGTAAAGAAAACGAACTAGAATGACGAAGTCTTGATGAGGTAATGACTCTTCTCAGTATCCCAATGCAAAAAGTGGTAGAAAAATAAAATACTAAGAACTATGAATGTGTAGAAAGAAAAACCTAGAGGAGGAGTAAAACTAGATCTAAAACTAAAACTGTGTAGAAAGAATTGTTGTTCTGGTTTCTGCATGCTCTCTGGCTCTAGTCTGTTGTTCTGGGCCGAAAACTGGGTCAAAATAGGGTCCAAAATGGCCCCCAGCAAATTCTGCAGATTATGCAGATCACGCACGTCACGCGATCGCGTCATCCATGCGGACGCGTCATTTGCGTTTTTCCCTACCACGCGTTCGTGTCGTCCATGCTTCCGCGTCACTTGTGCTTTTCCAATCTGCGCGGTCGCATGAGCCATGCGGCCACGTCACTGCGATTTCTCCTCTTTCGCGCGAATGCATGAGCCATGCGGCCGCGTCACTTCTCGCTGGTCATCTCCTCAATTTCTCGTGTTCCTTCCATTTTTGCTAGCTTCCTTAATCTCCAACTCATTCATGCCCTATAAAGCCTGAAACACTTAACACACAGATTACGGCATCGAATGGAATAAAGGAGAATTAAAATGCATAATTAAAAGTTTCTAGGAAGCAGTTTTCAATCGTGTAATAATTTTAGGAAGGAAATATAAATGCATGCTAAATTAATGAATAAGTGGGTAAAGATCAAGATAAAACCACACAATTAAACACAATATAAACCATAAAATAGTGGTTTATCAACCTCCCCACACTTAAACATTAGCTTGTCCTCATGCTTAACTAAAGGAGATAAGATAAATAAGTATGAACATGTAAAAGCTCATGCAATGCAATGCAACCTATATATATGAATGCAACTATATGATTCTTGCCCACTTGATCAAAAGCAATTAAGCTCTTCAAAACAATTACAAATCAAATTCCACTAATTCTACCATTATACAGTAAGACAGATAAAAGTGCAAGAAGATAGCTTATGAAAGCAGGGAACATGGAAATTCAAGCATTGAATCCTCACTGATGTATGTACGCTCTAATCTCTCTAGTGTATAGGGTAATCACTCTGTCCTTCTCTAATCATGCTCTCTAACTTTTGTTCTTCTCCTAACTAATCAACAACAGTTAATATACCAATGCAAACATTATGAGGTCTTTTCAAGGTTGTAATGGGGCCAAGGTAAGGGTAGGGATACATATATGGTTAAGTGAGCTTATAAATTGAATCTTTAATTAACCCAAGCTTTAACCCAATCTATATATTTTATATAGCCTTATAATTCATACCTAGCTACCCAGAATTCCCTTTTACATTCCATACTCATGTATCAATTTTTTTTTAATATAGACATAAAAATAAACATAGCTTATCAATGCACATAGATTTTTAATTCTTATAGTTTCACATGAGTAGGTATCCAAATTCCCATTATATTATCATGACACATTCCCTTAATAACTTTTGTTCCCACAATTTCCCATACTTAACTAGCATACACAATTCTATCTTAAGCTAACCAAAGATTCAATTTGGGATATACAATTGTTTTTCCGCTTAAGGCTAGTAATGTGGTAAAATATAGAAAAAATGGGATTTAAAGGCTCAAAGTGGTTAACAAAGGTAATTGAAAAGGGTAGGCTTAATTTGGATAAGTGAGTTTAAACAAATAATGGCCTCAATCACATGCAAGCATACAAACATAATAAATATTGGACATATAGGATGAAACAAAATATAGATTACAATCATAGAGAAGTAAACACACAAGAATAAAATAATTATGGTTAAATAATGTAACCATGCATAAAGGCTCAAATCTTCACAGGTTGTGTGTTCTTTAGCTCAAAAATCATGTTCCAAATACAACTTCAAGCAGATTTATCAAACAAAATTTTCAATTAAAATTAGTGAAATTTTGTTCCAAGGATAGAGTCTTGGAAAAAACTTATTGTCTTTTCAATCAAGTAGAACATGCATGCAATTAACCTATTACTATACAATTTATCCTATTCTATAAAAGAAAAAAAATCTAACTAAAATATCCTAATTTATTGGTGCTAGGGAAGAGAAATTACCTTCGGAAGTCAGGTACTGACCGACCTCCCCACACTTAAGGCTTTGCACCGTCCTCGGTGCCATCTATCAGGAACAATGGTGGGCTGGTGGCAGTGTCTCCACAGTCGGGGCCGTCATGGCTCCCTGTGCTGGTGAAAGAAGTGGAGTCCAGAGTGCCTGGATCGTCATTGGGTCGGTGATTGCCTGTAAGTAGCTCCTTGAGGTATTTGAAACGGCGGTGGTTACGGCGCTCTCGGAGCTTTGCTTTCTTTTCTTATTGGTCCAACCGTTTTAGTATTTAATGCAGCAGCTGACTAGTAGATGGTGGGAGAGCTGCAGTATCCTCTATGGACTGGCTGGTAGTGGCAAGTTGTGGCCTGAGATATCTCCCGTTAGGGACATACTGATCATCCCGTGGAAGAATGGCTTTGGTGTCGCCAGCTCTGTAGGATACTCCGGCTGCTGAGATAAGATCAGAGACCAATGCGGGAAAAGATAGGTTGCCCGCGATCTACACATGTTCCATAGTATTCCGGATATGTCTTGGTAAATTAAGAGGCTGGTCTGTGAGGATGCACCATAGTAGAACGGCCATGTCTGCCGTGAAGGAGGACTCATGAGTACTCGGGAAGACGTAATGGGACATAATCTGTTCCCATACGTGAGCCTCTAAGGTGAGTGCAGAAGCTGAGATTCCCTTAGGACGGGAACGATGGTATCCGAAGATCCATTTACTGCCAGGTCGAGCGATAACTCTAAGAACAGCGTCCCAGTCAAAGGTGTATGCCTGGCGCTTGATTGCGGCTTTCTGAAAGGCGTCCAATCCTTCTGGAGCAGGTGGGAGATCTAAGGCTTGCTGTATGGCCTCTTCTGTAATGGAGACTTGCTTCTGGCGTAAATAGACGGACTACAGAGTCAGCAGGTGGAAGTTGGAGTAGAACTCAACAACCCAAGAAAGATTAACCTGTCGTGGCTGTCTCTATAAGAACCCCCAATGTCTTTGTGCAATTTGTGGCTCAACAAATTCAGCGATACGAGGTGGAAGGATAAGAAGGTGTTCATTGTTGTAATTTCGAGCTGCCAGAATAGGAAACATCTGCTCACAGTAGCGATTTGGGAATCGTGCAGTATCCTTTGCTGGGAAGGCTCTTTCCTTTTCATCAACCTTGATAATCCTTTTAATTCTTTTTGTTGAGGGCTTGACTGCAGTTGAAGAAGGCTCTGCCACTAATGATCTCTTCGTTCATTTCCTTGCGGTGGGTTTAGGGGTAGCTTTCTCTTTGCCTTTCTTAGTGGCCATTCTGAAAAAAGGAAGAGAAAGTAAGTTAAATCCAAAGAGATAAAGCAAGGAAGGGGATTGAGTGAGTGATAATCAGTGCACGGTAAAGATGAATGAAATAAACACATGGTCATGACAACATGTGAAAAGATCAAGAAGGGAAATAGAATAAGTGCACGATAGGGAAGTAGATGCAAGATGTGAATTGGCATGCCGGCAAGGGCATGAGTAGCATAGATCAAGCATCACTTTGTAACAAACTATCACGTTTGTATTGACAATTAAATGCAATTAATAAAATAGTAAAGGAAATTTGTGGAAAGCAAGCATTGAACAGTAGAATAGAATAATGTAGAAAAGTGCATGATGCCATATGGGCTTTTTCACAAACATATAGCATGCATGATAAATAAGGTATAGAAAGTAATATAAAATTGCCAAATAATTTGCAACAATCCACAACCATATAAGTATATAATGAGGAATAATGACTCAAATAAATTTCTAACACCATGTAAAAAGGAAAGAAGAAGAAAGAAAATATGGATAATGAAAAGAGAAAGAAAAGAAAAGAAAATAACATATAAAATAAGAAGAATGATAGAAAAGGAAGGAGGGAAGAAGAAAATAAAACCTTGTTAATGGAGGTGAGAGAGAGTGTGTGAAAGGTGAGATAGAAGGAAGAAGGGAGAAGGAAGAAATAAGGAGGGAAAAGAAAAATTAGGATTTGGAGAAGAGAAAGATAAGATATTTTGGCAATTTAGGTTGAGCTGTGCGGCGCAAGTAACGCGGCCACGTGGGGCACGCGTTCGCGTGATTGCGCTTTAATTCAGTTGACGCGGTTGCGTCGGTCACGCGGTTGCGTGACCCTTGTTATGCTTCTGGCGCGAGTGCAGCCTCGTGCCTGCACAACTCTCTGTTCGAATTTATATATTTTCCAAATTTGGGGTGACGCGATCGCGTGAGTGGGCTTCAGAAAGGAATGACGCGGTCGCGTGATAGGGATTGTGCGTCCAGCACCAATCCAGCACCACTCTCGCATAATAATTCGTTGTGCACCCTTTTTTACGTCGAAAAATGGGCACGCGGCTGCGTGGGGCACGCGGTCGCGTGGGAGGCCATTAATCCCATGTGACGCGGACGCGTCAGTGACGCGGTCGCGTGGGACGATTTGTGCCACTGGCACGCCTCCAGCCACGCACCAGCGTGACTCTCTGTTCGTTTTGATTTTCTCCCATCTCCTTGCAACGCGGTCACGTCGCGTGGCAATTTTTTTTTTTTGAAAAAGTATGCAAATGCAGATGCACAAAATATGCTGATAAAGAGAAGAGTTATTAAGTAGAAAAACTAAAAATAAAGAAAAGAACGATCATACCATGGTGGGTTGTCTCCTACCTAGCACTTTGCTTTAACGTCCGTATGTTGGACGCTCCACTAGCTCAATCTTCTGCCATGTGGGGATCTTCCAAGAGGAAGATCTCAAGCTCTTTGTTTTTCGGCATCTTCTCGCCATGGTACAGCTTCAGACGTTGTCCATTAACTTTGATAAGTTCAGAGCTTGAAGGATGGCTTAGGTGATAAACTCCGTATGGTTCGGCCTTCTCTACTCTGTATGGACCTTCCCATCTTGATCTCAACTTGCCTGGCATGAGCCTCAGTCGAGATTTGTAAAGGAGGACTAAATCCCCAGGCTGGAACTCTTTTCTCTTGATGTGCTCATCATGTACAGCCTTCATTTTCTCCTTGTATATTCTTGAGTTCTCATAAGCTTCTAGGCGAAGGCTCTCCAGTTCTTGCAGTTGCAACTTCCTTTCAGCTCCGGCTTCTTCAAATCCCATGTTGCACTCCTTGATTGCCCAAAAGGCTTTGTGCTCTACTTCAACTGGGAGATGACAAGCTTTTCCATAAACTAAGCGGAAAGGACTCATCCCAATGGGTGTTTTATATGCTGTCCTATATGCCCATAGTGCATCTTGTAGCCTAGTGCTCCAGTCTTTTCAATGAGGTTTGACTATCTTCTGTAAGATACGCTTTATCTCTCTGTTTGACACCTTGGCTTGCCCATTGGTCTGAGGATGATATGCTGTTTCAACCTTATGAATTATCCCAGGCTTCTTCATTAATCCTGTTAGTCTCCTGTTACAAAAATGGGTGCCTTGATCGCTCACGATTGCTCGTGGTGATCCAAAACGGCAAATAATATGGTTTCTCACAAAGGAAACAATAGTGTTAGCATCATCAGTGCGGGTATGAATTGCTTCCACCCATTTGGAAACGTAATCCACAGCTAACAATATATAAAAATAACTATTAGAATTTGGAAATGGACCCATAAAGTCAATGCCCCAAACATCAAAAATTTCACAGAAAAGCATAATTTGTTGAGGCATCTCATCCCTCCTGGATATATTACCAAATTTCTGGCATGGGAGACAAGATTTACAAAACTCAGCAGCGTCTCTAAAAAGAGTAGGCCACCAGAATCCACAATCTAAGATCTTTCTAGCTGTTCTTTGAGGGCCAAAATCTCCTCCACTCTCAGATAAGTGACAGGCCTCTAAAATAGACTGGAGTTCTAATTGAGGTACATAACGTCTAATTACCTGATCAGTGCCACATCTCCATAAATATGGGTCATCCCATATATAATATTTAGACTCGCTTTTCAGCTTGTCTCTTTAATGCTTAGAAAAGTGTGGAGGAAATGTGCGGCTAACTAGATAATTAGCTACAGGTGCGTACCAAGGAACTACCTCAGATACTGCTTGTAGGTTATCAAATGGAAAATTATCATCTATAGGAGTAGAATCATCCTTAATGTGCTCAAGGCGACTCAAGTGGTCTGCCACTAGATTTTGGTTACCACTCCTATCCTTTATTTCTAAATCAAATTCTTGTAATAGCAGTATCCAACATATGAGCCTTGGTTTGGACTCCTTTTTAGCTAATAGATACTTTAAAGCTGCATGGTCCGAATACACTACTACTCTAGTACCAAGTAAATAAGCTCAGAATTTATCCAGAGCAAAAANTCAAATGCTTGTTTGCAATCCTCACTGAACTCGAACTCGATATCTTTCTGCAGTAATCTGGATAGGGGAAGTGCTACCTTACTAAAGTTCTTAATAAATCTCCTGTAAAAACCTGCATGGCCAAGGAACGAACGGACTTCCCTCACAGAAGAGGGGTAAGGCAAACTAGAAATAATATCCACCTTTGCTGGATCTACAGAAATGCCAGTATTAGATACAACATGTCCCAGTACGATTCCTTGTTTAACCATAAAATGACATTTTTCAAAATTTAGTACAAGGTTCGTGTTGACACATCTATCTAATACTCTAGATAAACTATCCAAGCAAAGGTTAAAAGAATCACCATAAACGCTAAAATCATCCATAAAAACCTCCATATAGTCCTCAATCAGATCAGAGAAAAGACTCATCATGCACCTTTGGAAAGTGGCTGGTGCATTGCACAGGCCAAAGGGCATTCTCTTGTAAGCATAAGTCCTAAAAGGACATGTAAAGGTAGTATTTTCCTGATCCTCAGGAGCTATATGAATCTGGAAATAGCCTGTGTAACCATCTAAAAAGCAATAATGTGATTTACCTGACAGGCGATCCAGTATTTGATCAATGAATGGAAGAGGGTAGTGATCCTTACGAGTAGCTTGGTTGAGACGCCTGTAATCAATGCAGACCCTCCAGGCGTTCTGTACTCTGGTTGCTATGAGCTCTCCATGCTCATTCTTCACTGTAGTTACTCCAGACTTCTTGGGCACCACTTGTACTAGGCTCACCCATTCACTGTCTGAGATGGGGTAGATAATACCTGCCTCTAATAGTCTGGTCACTTCCTTCTTGACAACCTCTAAAATAGTGGGGTTCAATCTTCTTTGGGATTGACGAATAGGTCTTGCTCCTTCTTCTAAAAATATCCTGTGCTCAAAAACTTGAGGATTGATGCCTACTATGTATGCTAAACTCCACCCAATTGCTTTCTTGTGCTTCCTCAGCACACGAAGTAACTGCTCTACCTGTTCAGGAGTGAGGTCCCATGCAATGATAACTAGAAACTTCTGCTGGTCCTCAAGGTAAGTATATTTGAGGTGTGGAGGGAGGGGTTTCAATTCCAACTTCTGGTCATGTTCTGGCTCTGGATTATCTGGAGCTGGTGGCAATGGTAAAGTACCTGCATTGTCCTTGGAATTCCCCACACTTGGACCTTGCCCTATGTACTTATCCTCAAACTCTTCCTGGTGAACTTCAGCTACAGTTTCATCTATGATATCACACTGGAAGATAGAACGATCTTCTGGAGGGTTGTTTGTGACTCCATTCAGACTGAAGATTACCATTCGGCCATCTATTTCAAAAGAGTATGTTCCTGAAAAAGCATCCAATTTGAATTTTGATGTCTTCAGGAATGGTCTCCCAAGTAGGATTGATGATGGTTTATCTGAGTCATTATGGGGCATCTCCAAGATATAAAAATTAGTGGGGAATGTGAGTCCTTTAATGTTCACTAAAACATCTTCAGCAACTCCAGCCACTGTAATAATGCTTTTATCTACTAACACAAAACGAGCTGCCGACCTTTTTAAGGGAGGGAGCCTCAAAACATCATATACAGATAAAGGCATTATACTAACACATGCTCCTAAATCACACATGCAATCATAAATTACTACACGACCAATAGTACAACTAACTATACAAGGACATGGGTCACTACACTTTTCAGGTAAATTTCCCATTAGAGCAGATATAGAACTTCCTAAAGGAATAGTTTCTACTTCATTAATTTTGTCTTTATGTATGCACAAATCATTTAGAAACTTTGCATATTTAGGTACCTGTTGAATAACATCAAAAAGGGGAACAGTTACCTCAACCTTTTTAAAGATTTCTACCATTTTGGGATCGGGTTCCAGCTGCTTCCTGGTCTTCCTTGCAAGTTGTGGAAATGGAATGGGAGTGGTGTTTTCTGCAGTGTCTGCGCCTTTTGGTGCTTCCTCCTGTGGTTGAGCTTCTTCTTCTTCAGCTATGTCCTGTATGTCCTCTTCTTCTTCAACATTTTCTATTTCTACTACCTCTTCAGCTGAGGCGTGTTCTGGTGGGCTTGGCTCCTCCTGATTCCTCTCCTGCAGTGTGGTTCCAGACGTTAGGGTGATGGCATTAATGCCACCCTTTGGGTTGGGTAATGGTTTAGAGGGGAGTCCACCAGAGCTTGAGGACTAGTTGTTGGAGTTGTTCATTGATCCAATCTGTGAGACAAGGGCTTGCAAAGTAGAATTCAAACCATTCAGAGTAGAAGTAAGGTTGTTTTCCATGGCCTGTTGTCTCCGATCAATGGCTTGTAGTAATTCATCATTAGGAGAGGAAGAGGGGTAAGTGATCTGAGAAGTCTGCTGAGATGCTTGAGGCTATCTTAAATGAGGTGCTCTGTAGGACTGATTCTGATTCTGCTGCCTGAAGTTGTTATTGTTATTCCACCTCTGATTTCCATTATTATCTCTGCCTCCTCTATTTTAATTGTCCCTCCAACCCTGTTTAGAATTGTCTCTCCAACCTTGGTTAGAGTTATCCTGCCATCCTTGGTTATAGTTGCCACCTTGATTGTACCCTTGATTGGGGAGGTCATGAAAGTTATGAGTGGCTGCTACAGTGTTGTCTTCTGGTTGGAGTTGCAGACACTCATCGGTATAGTGACTGTAATCTGCACAGATTCTGCATACTCTTTGTGGAACCAACTGCTGGCTGTGCTGTGGTGGAGAAGGCTGAACTTGCTGAGGTTGTTATTGATTCAGTTGCATCTGCTTCAGCAAGTAGTCATTTCACATAAGCTCTGAGCTATAGCAGCAGTCTCTTTACTAGTGGATACCTCTGCAACAGCTCTTGACCGACTTTGTTTCTGCTTGTGATTCCTAGTAGAGTCAGCTAAGTCGCTTATCAATTGCCATGCTTCTTCCATAGTCTTGTACTTTTTCATAGAACCATTGCTAGCACCTTCCAGTGTGGTCCTATCTTGAGATTTCAAACCCTGTGTAAAGTAGCCGAGCAACACTATCTTGTCAATCATATGATGGGGGCATGCTTCTCGAAGATTATTAAAGCGTTCCAAGTATTCATAGAGGGTCTCAGATTCATCCTGAACGATCATAGAGATGTCCTTCCTCAGCTTATCGGCAACTTCAGCTAGAAAGAATTTATCCAGAAACTCTCTCCTAAGTGTATCCCAGTTGGAAACAGTTGTTACGGGTTGAGTGTAGTACCACTCTCTTGCCTTTTCCTCAAGAGAAAACGGGAAGGCTTTCAACAGAATAGAGATTTCATCAGTGCCATCACGCTTCACAGTAGAACAGGCAGTCTGGAAATCCCTAAGATGCTTGATAGGCTCTTGAGCAGGTAAGCCATGAAACTTGGGCATCAAGTTGAGTAGTGAAGATTTTATTTTAAAATCTACAGCTACTGCTGGGTGGTGTGCCTGGAATAGTTGGAGCATAAAATCAGGGGCTCCTTCCTCCCGGATAGTGACTCTTCTGGGTGCTGCCATGTCACCTGCACGTAAATGAACTGGATCAGTGGAGAGGGAGCTTGTTTCTTCCTTGGACGACGGTTCAAGTTCGTCCTCAAAGAGGAGTCGCCGACGCCAAGCTTGCCTTATACGTGAAAGAGTTCTTCCAATTTCAGGGTCAAATACTGGCAAGCTTGGATCAGGAAGTGAACGCGTTATTTAACGAAAGAAACGTACAGCTCATAGTGACAAAAATAAAATAAAATTCAAATAAATAAATTCTAATTAATAACTTTAGCACTCTATTGCAACTCCCCAGCAACGGCGCCAAAAATTGATGCGGGCAGAAATTGGTGAATTAAAAATTATTAAAATATATATACGTTGCAAGTATAGTTCTTAACTCACCAAAAATCCACTTATCAATTTAGAAAGGTGTCACATAAATTTAAAATTAAAATACTGGGAGTATGAATCCCAGGTCGTCTCCCAACGAGTTGCAGAAAAGTGTGCTATTTTATTAATCAGATGTTTTCAAAAAGGTTTGAGTTGAGTAAACAGGGAATTAAATTGGAGAATTTGAATAATGTAAATAAAAGCCTTGACTGGGAGTTGATTAGTTGGAAGCCCCATTATTGTTGGGGAACTCTCTAGATTAATTGATAATTAAAGGTTATCCTGTTTAGTTATCTCTTACTAGGTAAGGGAAAGTCAAACAAGTTAGAATGGTACGTCCGTTCACAAGTTGCAACCCACTTAATAAAAAGGGATTGGTGTTAGTGACTAGAGGGCAATCCAACAATAAACCCAATTACAATCTTTCTTTTAAGCTTTCCAACTCGAGGGTTCCTTTCAATCAACTCCCTATCAAGTTAGGGAACTACTCGCTCATTGTGAATGTAAAATTCATAACATATGAAAAGGAATTAAAGAAAGACATTATAAATAAAAATAAAAATAATCAATTAAAAATAAAAGTAATCCTTGTATTAAATAATCCTAAAAATATTCCAATGGTAAAATTAAACAAAGCAAAGGACATGGAAGAGTAAAGCCAAGTAAAGAAAACGAACTAGAATGACGAAGTCTTGATGAGGTAATGACTCTTCTCAGTATCCCAATGCAAAAAGCGGTAGAAAAATAAAATAATAAGAACTATGAATGTGTAGAAAAAAAACCTAGAGGAGGAGTAAAACTAGAACTAAAACTAAAACTGTGTAGAATGAATTGTTGTTCTGGTTTTTGCATGTTCTCTGGCTCTAGTCTGCTGTTCTGGGCCGAAAATTGGGTCAAAATAGGGTCCAAAATGGCCCCCAGCAAATTCTGCAGATTATGCAGATCGCGCACGTCACACGATCGCGTCATTCATGCGGACGCGTCATTCGCTTTTTTCCTACCACGCGTTCGCGTCGTCCACGCTTCCGCGTCACTTGTGTTTTTCCAATCCGCGCGGTCGAGTGAGCCATGCGGCCGCGTCACTGCGATTTCTCCTCTTTCGCGCGAACGTGTGAGCCATGCGGCCGCGTCACTTCTCGCTGGTCATCTCCTTAATTTCTTGTGTTCCTACCATTTTTGCTAACTTCCTTTCCAATCTCCAACTCATTCATGCCCTATAAAGCCTGAAACACTTAACACATAGATTACGGCATCGAATGGAATAAAGGAGAATTAAAATGCATAATTAAAAGTTTCTAGAAAGCAGTTTTCAATCATGTAATAATTTCAGGAAGGAAATATAAATGCATGCTAAATTAATGAATAAGTGGGTAAAGGATCATGATAAAACCACACCATTAAACACAATATAAACCATAAAATAGTGGTTTATCAGACGCCTCAGAGGAAAGGAGTACTTGAAATTAATGCTCTGAATGCCATATTGGCTCAGAACAAAGTGTTGACTCAGCAAGTCAACATGATTTCTCAAAGTCTGAATAGATGACAAAATGCATCCAACAGTACTAAAGAGGCATCTTCTGAAGAAGAAGCTTATGATCCTGAAAACCCTGCAATGGCAGAGGTAAATTACATGGGTGAACCTTATGGAAACACCTATAATTCATCATGGAGAAATCATCTGAATTTCTCATGGAAGGATCAACAAAAGCCTCAACAAGGCTTTAATAATGGTGGAAGAAATAGGCTCAGCAATATCAAGCCTTATCCATCATCTTCTCAGCAACAGACAGAGAATTATGAACAAAATACCTCTAACATAGCAAACTTAGTCTCTGATCTGTCTAAGGCCACTTTAAGTTTCATGAATGAAATAAGGTCCTCCATTAGAAATCTGGAGGCACAAGTGGGCCAGCTGAGTAAGAAAATCACTGAAACCCCTCCTAGTACTCTCCCAAGCAATACTAAAGAAAATCCAAAAAGAGAGTGCAAGGCCATTGATATAATCAATATGGCCGAATGCAAGGAGGAGGGAGAGGACGCGAATCCCAATGAGAAAGATCTCATGGGACGTCTCTCAAGCAGGAAGGAGTTCCCTATTGAGGATCCAAAGGAATCTGAGGCTCATATAGAAACCATAGAGATTCCATTAAATCTCCTTCTGCCATTCATGAGCTCTGAAGATTATTCCTCCTCTGAAGAGGATGAAGATGTAACTCGAGAGCAAGTTGCTAAATATCTAGGAGCTATCATGAAGCTGAATGCCAAGTTATTTGGTAATGAGACTTGGGAAGGTGAACCTCCCTTGCTCATTAATGAACTTGATACATGGGTTCAGCAAACTTTACCTCAAAAGAAACAAGATCCTGGGAAATTCTTAATACCCTGTACCATAAGCACCATGACCTTTGAGAAAGCTCTGTGTGACCTAGGATCAGGCATAAATCTTATGCCACTCTCTGTAATGGAGAAGCTGGGAATCATTGAGGTACAGCCTGCCTTATTCTCATTACAATTGGCAGACAAGTCAGTAAGACAAGCTTATGGATTAGTAGAGGACGTGTTAGTAAAGGTTAAAGGCCTTTACATCCCTGCTGATTTCATAATTTTAGACACTAGAAAGGAGGAGGATGAATACATCATCCTTGGAAGACCTTTCCTAACCACAGCAGAAGCTGTGATAGATGTTAACAGATGAGAATTAGTCCTTCAATTGAATAGGGACTACCTTGTGTTTAAGGCACACGGCCATCCTTCTGTAACAAGGGAGAGTAAGCATGCAGAGCTTCTCTCAGTACAGAATCAAACAGAGCCCCCACAGTTAAACTCTAAGTTTAGTGTTGGGAGGCCACAACCAAACTCTAAGTTTGGTGTTGAATCCCCACAACCAAACTCTAAGTTTGGTGTTGGGACTATACAACATTGACCTGATCACCTGTGAGGCTCCATGAGAGCCCACTGTCAAGCTATTGATATTAAAGAAGCGCTTATTGGGAGGCAACCCAATTTTTATTTATCTAATTTTATTTTTATTTTATTGTTCTTTTATGTTTTATTAGGTTCATGATCATGTGGAGTCAAGAAAAAAAATATTAAAAATAAAAACAGAATCAAAAACAGCAGAAGAAAAATCACACCCTTGAGGAAGGACTTACTGGCGTTTAAACGCCAGTAAGGAGCATCTGGCTGGCGTTCAACGCCAGAACAGAGCATGGATCTGGCGTTGAACGCCACAAACAAGCAACATCCTAGCGTTTAAACACCAGGAATGCACCCTGAGGAGAGCTGGCACTGAATGCCAGAAATAAGCATGGAACTGGCGTTCAATGCCAGAAACATGCTGCACCTGGGCGTTGAACGCCCAGAACATGCATCACTTCGACGTTTAAATGCCAGAATTGCATGGAAAGGCATTTTACATGCCTAATTGGTGCAGGGATGTAAATCCTTGACACCTCAGGATCTGTGGACCCCACAGGATCATCTCAGGAGCTGTGGACCCCACATGATCCCCACCTACCATATTCTCATCCTACCTCCTAATAATCCTATAACACACTTTCCCAAAAACCCTTCACCAATCACCTCAATCTCTCTTCCCAATTACCCCCTTCACCACTCATATCCATCCACTCTTCCCCATAAACCCCACCTACCTTCAAAATTCAAAATTTCTTTCCCACCCAAACCCACCCTAAATGGCCGAACCTACTCCCTCTCCCCTCACTATATAAACCCCTCCATTCTCCTTAATTTTCACACAACACAACCCCCTATTCTCCTTTTTGGCTGAATACACCTCTCCCCCTCTCCTTCATATTTTCTTCTTCTTCTTCTTCTCTTCTTTCTTCTCTTGCTCGAAGGCGAGCAATATTTTAAGTTTAGTGTGGTAAAAGCATAAGCTTTTTGTTTTTCCATTACCATTAATGGCACCTAAGGCCGGAGAAACCTCTAGAAAAAGGAAAGTGAAGACAAAAGCTTCCACCTTCGAGTCATGGGAGATGGAAAGATTCATCTCCAAAGCCCATCAAGACCACTTCTATGATGTTGTGGCCAAGAAGAAGGTGATCCCCGAG